>NC_081830.1:130000-430000 GCF_030867095.1 Alligator mississippiensis
TCCACACACACGGTCTCCTTCTTGCAAGGCAACAAGTGCATCGTCCCGCTGCCGTGACCCAGCCCGCTAGAGAAGCAGCACCCACACCACGCCATCAGAAATAGCAAGACTTGTACTAAAGGCACAGAGAAGAAGGTCTGAAATACCTCAGCTGGAAACACACTAACAAGCTCACAAGTTTCCTGAGCATTTTATTTTTATTGGGACCATGTTTTTCTTTTGAGAAAAGGGGCAGTTGAACTTCAACAGATTATACCCAAGCACCGCACAGTTACTGTGCCTTATTTTTTAGTCCTTCAAATAAATCGAGACTGATTTTCCTACAGCGCATTGACAATTGTAAAGCGATGACTGGGAACCACCTTAGAGTCTTTTACCATTTGTAAATCCAACAGGAAATATTTGCATTGAGCAAGTAAGAACACACATCAGATCGGCAGACAGAATGAAAAAGTTTATTCCTTCAGCCAGATCTCAGTAGGAAAGGAAAAGGACCAAATCTTCTCCGCGTAGAAGAGCACCAGCCACAAGGTAGACAGTTTTTAGACCATTTATTGTTGACTGTGCACATCTTAGGCCCACCTGCTTCCTACTGGTTTGACATGGACCATGCCAACTACCTTGAGGATCATTTGGACAGAGGACAAAATCTTCGTCCCCGTGGAGCTGGAGAATAACACTTTAAAACACCCACAGAGCCTTAATTTACAGACGCAAACAAATTGCACCATAAACAGCCTCAAATTGGCCCTGCAAGCTACAGCCTAAGCAAGCTACAGCCAAGCCACAAACAGAACCGAGCACAAACCTGTGTTCCTACACTAACACCGAGAACCGCTCAACAACCCAACCAAGAACGCCCTACACGCTGCCTTCAGTCACACCTATTCTGATCCACCGCTTCACTGGCAAAGCCAAACCGCCTGCGACACCCGTGACAGCTGCATATCAATACACACAACTAGCACAACACCTCAGCCTCCTTGCACACAACCTGCAAATCCCCTGACTGCTGCATATCGATATGCACGACTAGCACAAAGCCTCAACCTCCCTGCACACAATCGGGGCCAACCCAAGACTGAATGCACGGTGCAACTTGAAGCGTGTGGCTGCTTGCTCCTCCTGGGTGTGTGAAAGTGTAGATGCACTCAACAGCCTCCATCTGTCCTTCTCTGAGCAGACATTAAACATTCCCCTTCCTCCTGCCCACCCCGACCCACACTTCTTGTTCCCCAGCTTTCTTCTGCTGCTTCTGTTCCTTCTTCTCCAGCTGCCCTTCGGGGACCTGCAAGAGTACACAAAACAGAAGTGGGGTCAGCTAGCAATGAATTGCACACCCCTGTAGAAGACTGTAGCTCTCAGTGCCCATTGTACACTCAAGCTTGATGTCGTTTAAAACCAAGGGGGATGTGACATACCTCCTGTTAAGTAAATGACAAATACCCCCAGTCTTTACAGAAACTCTCTTACTTTTGCCTCCGGGTTGCCTGGCATGGTTTTCTGCCCCGGTTATCAGCTAACTCCTATTAGTTTGCCGTCTTCTCTGCTTCCCCTTATGGGGGCAGAAAGAAGGAGCGAAATGGGATTTAAGTCAGCACGGTGGAAGATGCGTCTGCAGAAGCCAACTTCTCCCCCTCTTTTACCCTTACCTGGACCTGCGGCCGCTGTCCTCTGTCCGCGGAGATGGGGGAGGCAGACATCCGGGCCAGCCAGAAGCTGCGTGCGAAGGCCAGGACTCTGGACAGAACTGCTAGGGCGGCACCATGAGCGGTGACTGCCAACACCAGAAACCCTGCTTACAGGGCGGTGCTCCCGGCACACAGCTGGCTGCTGGGGCATGAAGCCCAGAGAAAACCTGAAAAGACCTAAATGCCAGCTGACAGGTACCTCAGGCAGTCTTGACCAGGGGTCAAAATTGCCCCATTCCTGGAGGACATAAGGGCCACAACTTCAGCCTCGTGTCACTGAAGCCACAGAGCCCAAAGGACTAAACAAAGCCTCCTCCTCCCCCAGGGTCAGAGCGGGTGGGGAGGCGCAGCCCAGTTTACAGGGCGCAGGGAGAGGCCCTCTCAACAGTGCCAGGAGCAGCAGAACAGAGGAGCAGAGACCTGGACCTGAGTTACAGAGAGGTCACGATGCCTCGGGGTGCCAGCGCACTGCAACCTTCCCTGTAGCCCATGGGTATCGTCTCTGGCCAACCTCACCCACTGGAACAAGACCCAGAAAATCAAGGGGACCTGGACCCTGCTTACAGGCTGCAGGCCGGGGCCAGGGGCGCAGAAGGACGGCTGGCCAAGTGCCAGGGCACTTGTCTCCAGGGACTCGGGTATGGGATACAGAGCCTGCCCCCAGGACGGATGGCAGGAAGTCTTCGTGTGAGCTACCAAGTGGGCAAAGGACCATGCTGGCCACCCAAGAGGGGCCCAAGACCCGTACCCTGAGAGACAGGGAGGTCACTGGGGGGGGTGGCCTAATGCTCCCCGAAGCCAGAAGTCACAGAAATCTATGCTGGTACTTAACCCCCTAGGTACAGAGGTGGAAGAATAAGGCTATGTGGACACATCTCGCCCCTTTCCAGCACTGGGAAGAAAATAAAGTACGCTGCAGCGATTTTAACAACAAAAAGAAAATAACAAACGCTTTCATTCCCAGGCGCTCCTCTCTCTCGCTCGCCACACACTGACAAGGAAGAGTGTTCCCAGGCCGGAAAGCAGCTCCGCGCTGCAAACTGCTTGTCCTCGAGCCTTACCCTGCAAAATCCTCCTCCACTCCCAGGAGGCAAGACGGCTGGGACCGGCACCCTCCTTACAAGGTACGGCCTGCCTGGCCAGCCAGATCGCCCATAGGCGAGGGCTTCCTTACAGGGAGGGCCCTCAGCCAGCCGAAGGACAGAGCTGTCCCCAAAAGGCACATGGAGACCTGGACCCTGCTTACAGGGTGGTCCACAGCTCTGCAGAACCTAGCCCTCCACCAAGAGACACGGGACTCGCACCCTCCTTACAGGGCACGGCCCGTCTGACCAGCCAGACTGCCCACAAGGTTTAAAAGGGACATGCCCAGAGCCCTGCTTACAGGGCGGGCCAACAGCCAGCCAAAGGACAGAGCTGTCCCCAAAAGCACACTGAGACCTGGACCCTCCTTACAGGGTGGTCCACAGCTCTGCAGATCCTGGCCGTCCTACAGGATGCCTGGGACTCGTCCCCTCGTTACAGGGTGGCCCAGGGGTCTGGATGTGGAGTACCAGGCACAGATGCAGGATGAAGGACAGATGCCTGGACTCAGAGAACGGTGAGGAGACCACAGATTTCAACCCAGCCACGGGAAGGTCATCAGGCTCTGGGATGTGAAGAGTTTGCTGTCACTCCACGAGACCCGGCTCCTGTCTGCAAGGCCCTCTTGCTGCACAACGCGGCAGACTGCGCCGTGTCTCTCAGCCCAGCGGAAGGCGGCTATGCCCACCCTGCTTACAGGGGCACCTCTCCGGCTGGCTGGCTATGGCAGGGGACTTGGACTCCCAATTACGGGATGTCCAGCGCTACACATGGTCAAATTGCCTGTTGTTCTCACGTGTTAGGAGGCAGCACGCACCCCGCGTACAGGAGGCTGCACCATTGGCAGCCAGCTGGCCTGGACCCTGATTACAGGGCAGCTGCGATGCGCAAGACCACCAACCAGATCCACGGCCTTTAGAAGAGGCGGCGGTGACACACGCCTTGCTTACAGGGTTGTCCACCTTCCACCCGACTGCTGCAGAAGTGCAACGGCTTCAAGGGCTGAGACCCATTTCTGAGTTACAGAGAGCTCGCCCAAAGGCTCACACATGCAAAAAGTGGCTAATACATGACTGAGACCTGAAGGCAGGGAGATCATTCTGTCCAGAGTCCCTTCCCTTCGCACCCCGTTTTGCTGGTTTTTTGCCCGTCACGGCTTGCCTGCGGCTTGTCCTTCCGACACCTGCAAAAACAAAGAAGAAAAATCTAAGAACCCAGCTCCCACAACAATTCAGGGAGACACAGCCTGGGCGTAAGGCATGGAGCGAGAGACTGGGACAGGAAGATGTAACGTCTCCCTGTTTGGTCCTTCCCTGTAACCCCCGTTGATCCATCTTCTGTTTGACAGAGAGAGAAGCAGAAATCTCTTTGTTCAGCTTCCAAAGACTGGGTCAGTAGGAAATGGAAAGCCATGGGCCACGAGCCTACAGACCCAACTTGTGCCATGGCACAAGACAGCAGCACAAGGCACCTGGAATCCTACTGACAGGACGGCGCCCCCCCACCCCAATCACTGGCTTCTGTGGCACAAAGTCAACCGAACAACGGTTGCTCAGGTGGTGCAGTTCAAGAAAGCAAGCAGCCGCACACCTGGAGGACAACGGGCACAAACTACAGCTTTCCTGACAGAGAAGTCAGAGCCCTCAAAGGACCCAATAAAGGTTCCAAAGCTCCGTGCTCAGCTGGGGGATGTAACGCAAGCCCAGATAACAGCAGCGAGCGGGCGAGGAAGCATCTGCTCACCTGCAGCTGGAACAGACTTGAACCCGAGTGACAGCACGCTCACAACGTCCACTGTCCTAAAGAGCTCCCCGTCTTGGAAAGGGAAGGGGAAGAGGACACGCCTCTGGTTTACGGGATCCTCACTACTCCACCTAAAACTTATCCACACATGACCACATCAGGAGCTAGGACACAAATCCTGCTTAGAAGGAAGTGCCAGCGATCCAGCCATCTGAGGCCCACTGATCCCAAGGTCTACAGCTTGGTGATGGAACCAAAAAACATTTTGAAAAGTCACCACATCAAAACTCCCTTACCTTTGCTGGGCTGGCATGGTTTTCTTCCCTCCTTGTAGGTGGATTGCTGCTGGTCTGCCATTTTCTCTGCTTGGGCCTGTAATAAACAGAGACAGAGACCGCATTTAACTCACCACCTCGGAGAATGGGTCTGTGGGCCGCAACTTGTCTCCCTCTCTTACCTGGACCTGCGGCCGCTGTCCTCTGTCCGCGGAGATGGGGGAGGCAGACATCCGGGCCAGCCAGAAACTGCGTGCGAAGGCCAGGACTCTGGACAGAACTGCTAGGGCGGCACCATGAGCGGTGACCGCCAACACCAGAAACCCTGCTTACAGGGCGGCGCTCCCGGCACACAGCTGGCTGCTGGGGCATGAAGCCCAGAGAAAACCTGCAAAGACCTGAATGCCAGCTGACAGATACCTCAGGCGGTCTTGACCAGGGGTCAAAATTGCCCCATTCCTGGAGGACATAAGGGCCACAACTTCAGCCTCGTGTCACTGAAGCCACAGAGCCCAAAGGACTAAACAAAGCCTCCTCCTCCCCCGGGGTCAGAGCGGGTGGGGGGGCGCAGCCCTGTTTACAGGGCGCGGGGAGAGGCCCTCTCAACAGTGCCAGGAGCAGCAGAACAGAGGAGCAGAGACCTGGACCCGAGTTACAGGGAGGTCACGATGCCTCGGGGTGCCAGCGCACTGCAACCTTCCCTGTGGCCCGTGGGTATCGTCTCTGGCCAACCTCACCCACTGGAACAAGACCCAGAAAATCAAGGGGACCTGGACCCTGCTTACAGGCTGCAGGCCGGGGCCAGGGGCGCAGGAGGACGGCTGGCCAAGTGCCAGGGCACTTGTCTCCAGGGACTCGGGTACGGGATACAGAGCCTGCCCCCAGGACGGATGGCAGGAAGTCTTCGTGTGAGCTACCAAGTGGGCAAAGGACCATGCTGGCCACCCAAGAGGGGCCCAAGACCCGTACCCTGAGAGACAGGGAGGTCACTGGGGGGGGTGGCCTAATGCTCCCCGAAGCCAGAAGTCACAGAAATCTATGCCGGTGCTTAACCCCCTAGGTACAGAGGTGGAAGAATAAGGCTATGTGGACACATCTCGCCCCTTTCCAGCACTGGGAAGAAAATAAAGTACGCTGCAGCGATTTTAACAACAAAAAGAAAATAACAAACGCTTTCATTCCCAGGCGCTCCTCTCTCTCGCTCGCCACACTCTGACAAGGAAGAGTGTTCCCAGGCTGGAAAGCAGCTCCGTGCTGCAAACTGCTTGTCCTCGAGCCTTACCCTGCAAAATCCTCCTCCGCTCCCAGGAGGCAAGACGGGTAAGACCGGCACCCTCCTTACAGGGTACGGCCCGCCTGGCCAGCCAGATCGCCCATAGGCGAGGCCTTCCTTACAGGGAGGGCCCTCAGCCTGCCGAAGGACAGAGCTGTCCCCAAAAGGCACATGGAGACCTGGACCCTGCTTACAGGGTGGTCCACGGCTCTGCAGAACCTAGCCCTCCACCAAGAGACACGGGACTCACACCCTCCTTACAGGGCACGGCCCGTCTGACCAGCCAGACTCCCCCACAAGGTTCAAAAGGGACATGCCCAGAGCCCTGCTTACAGGGCGGGCCAACAGCCTGCCGAAGGACAGAGCTGTCCCCAAAAGCACACTGAGACCTGGACCCTGCTTACAGGGTGGTCCACAGCTCTGCAGAACCTAGCCCTCCACCAAGAGACACGGGACTTGCACCCTCCTTACAGGGCACGGCCCGTCTGGCCAGCCAGACTGCCCACAAGGTTCAAAAGGGACATGCCCAGAGCCCTGCTTACAGGGCGGGCCCTCAGGCTAGCCAAAGGAAAGATCTCTCGCCAAAGGCACATGGATGCCCAGACCCTGCTTACAGGGTGGTTCACTGCTTTGCATAACCTAGTCCTCCACCAAGAGACGCGGGACTCACACCCTCGTTACAGGGCAGTCCAGGGGTCCGGACATGGAGTACCAGGCACTGATGCAGGACAAGGGACAGATGCCTGGACACAGGGAAAGGTGAGGAGGCCACAGGCTTCAACCCAGCCACGGGAAGGTCATCAGGCTCCGGGGTCTAAAAAGTTTGCTGTCACCAACGAGACCCGGCTCCTGTCTGCAAGGCTGTCCTGCTGCACAATGCGGCAGGCTGCTCCGTCTCTCTCCAGCCAGCGGTAGGTGGCTACGCCCACCCTGCTTACAGGGGCACCTCTCCCAACTGGCTAGCAATAGCAATGGACTTGGACTCCCAATTACGGGATGTCCAGCGCTACACACGTTCATATCGCCTGTCCTCGCATGTTAGGAGGCAGCACTCACCCCGCTTATAGGAGGCTGCAGCATTGGCAGTCATGTTTGGCAGCTGGCCTGCACCCCGATTACAGGGCGGCTGCTCCGCACAAGACCACCAGCCAGATCCATGGATTTACAAACGAGGTAGCGGTGACACACACCTTGCTTACAGGGTTGTCCACCTTCCACCTGACTGCTACAGAAGTGTAACAGCTTCAAGGGCAGAGATCCATCTCTGAGTTACAGAGAGCTCGCCCAAAGGCTCACGCAGCCAAAATTTGGCTAAGACATGACTGAGACCTAAAGGCAGGGAGGTCACTCTGTCCAGAGTCCCTTTCCTTCTCACCCTGTTTCTCTGCCTGGCTTTTCTCCTACCTCGCCTCTTCCCCGCTGCTTCTCCTTCTGGTTCTCCCGAGGCCTGCAAGAACAGAGACCGAGACCGGCTGTAAGCGAACAGAGCCAGAGTACACATCCAGCAGCTTGAACTTCTAATACACTTACCATCCTCCAGAAACCTGCAACTTTCCCCGTAACCCATGGGCAATGCCTCTGGCCAACCTCACAGCGTAGCCTCAGATGAGCAGTAATAAAGCCAGGAAACCTGGACCCCCCCTCCCAGACCAGGGGCACAGGAAATCCCACCATCCCAAGCCCCCGAGGCTCATGAATCCCCGGGGTGTACCACTTAGTGGTGGAGCCCAAGGAGCAGACACTTTCTGTGTCAAAATTCTCTTACCTGTGCCTCCTGTTAGGCTGGCCTCGTTTTCCGCCTTCCCGGTCAGCTCGCTCCGACCCATCTGCCATCTTGTCTGCTTGTCCTTCTGGGGATGACGTGCAGACCCCCAAAGGGGACCTGCTTTGCAGGATTCGGGGCTGCAGCCTCAGGTGGCCAGGCCAGTCTCCAACACTCGACTCCCGGACAGCCAAGTCAAGCGACATCTGCCACCAATCCCTTTCAGCAAGGGATTCAGCATCCTGGGTGGCCAGCCCGGAGGCCCTCAGCACGCAGTGGTTGCAAGGGAACCACTGCAGAAATGAAAGGGGGCAGCGGGCGGGGAAACTTGGATGTGAAAGAACAGGACAGGAGAGAAGAGAAACAGCGCAGAGGGGGAGCAGAAACTTGGAGGTGAAAGGCACCAGGCACCAAGAAGATGCCAGGCAGATCAATTTTATTTGTCCATTAAATAGCAGGCCAGCTCACACCTGCTTTTGCGTTGTCTTCTCTGCTGGTTGTCTTTGGCGGCACCCCGTGTGCTCGTGCTTCCCCATGGGATGGCCTTGAGAGGGCACAAGCCCCCTCAAGTGACCACCAGTGCTTGACCGCCCACAGAGCTAGGCAGCACCACACCGTAGCTCGGGCTTGGGGGTGTGAAAAGGCTGTCAGTGCTTGACCCGTTTGCGAGCAGGGCAGCACCACACCGCAGCTCGGCAAGATGACCCCGAGAGCAGACAGCGGCGACCTCCAGGCCTTTGCCCACTGCAGCCCCAAGTGATGCCTTAAGG
This sequence comes from Alligator mississippiensis, assembly GCF_030867095.1. NCBI lineage: Eukaryota > Metazoa > Chordata > Crocodylia > Alligatoridae > Alligator > Alligator mississippiensis. The sequence continues at coordinate 138,598 of NC_081830.1, forward strand.
AGGGGCCGCGGGCCAAGCCCTAGGGACCTGGCCCGCGGCCCCCCCCGAAAGGCCTTAAGTGAGAACTACAGGGGTTCAGACCAGACCCACTGCCAACCCGAACGGTAACTTAAGAGAGGACAGCGGGGGCCTACGGACCTGGCCGCTGCCCCCCGCAAATGACACCATCAGGGAGGACTGCGGGGGCCCTCCGGCCCTCCCCACTGCGGACCCCAGTGACGTCTTAAGGGAGGACCGCGGGCAGAGACAAACCGCCCCTGCCCACCGCTCCCCCAAATGATGCCTCAAGGGGGCAGCGGAGCTGGCTACGGACCTGAGCCTCCGCCCCCCAAATGACAGCCTTAAGGGAAAGCTGCGGCCAAGGCCGGGGACCTCGCCCACTGCCCCCCAAATGGCGTCTTAAGGGAAGGAACGGAAACCTGCAAGCCCAGCCGCTGCCCACCCCGCGGGTCACCGGTGCTTGACAGGGACTACGAGCCACGCAGCACCCACGTGGCTCGGGACGTCACTCCCCACAGCCTGACACACCCCCGGGCCTGCAGAGGGGCCGTAGGTCCCCAACTGCAGCCCCCCCCCACGTCCCCCCGACGCTCCACCACAGAGGGTGCAAGGAGGTCTACGGCTGGGCCTCACCTCCCCGGGGCGCCGCCTCTTCAGGGCTCTTCTGGGGTTGCCGCTCCCCGCCCGCTGGCCAGCTCTACCAGCTCTTCTCAGCCCTTCTCCTCCTGCCGCGGCGGGGCAGGCGCCGCTGCCTCTTCAGGGCGCTTCCGGGGTTACCGCTCCCCCCCCGCTGGCCAGCTCTACCAGCTCTTCTCCGCCCCGCTCCCCTCCTGCGGCAGGGACCCGCCGCTCCCGCCTCTTCGGGGCGCTTCTGGGGTTACCGCTCCCCCCCGCTGGCCAGCTCTACCAGCTCTTCTCTGCCCGCCGCCGTCGTCCGCGCGCGCGGCACGCGGCCTTTTATCGCTGCTGGAGGCCCCGCCCCCGATGGCGGACCAATAGGAAAGCTCGGGGGGGTCACTTCCCCCCTCAGCGCCACTTTGCCACCTTGTCTCTAAGGCAGGGCGCGCAAGCCTTCCTCCTGCCGTCTCCTGATTGGCGGGGAGGGAAACGCCTCCGCCAATCGGCGGGCGCCAGCCGGCTCAAGCCGCCCAGCGCGCCGCCACGTGGGCCGTTCGGCGGGGACAGGCCTCGTGCCGGGCCCCTCGGGCGTGGGGGCAGGGCGACACCCGCGCGGGGCCTTGTCCCTGCAACAGGGCGGGCGGGCGGGGGGGGGCTCGTAGCCCGGCGGGGCGGGGCGGGGCGGGAGGAGCAGGCGAGACGAGCCCTCGTGCGGGCGGGATGGGTCGTGTGGAGACAGCAGGGCGTGGACTAGATGACCGCGCGCGAGACCCCTGCCCTTCAGCCCACCCCGGGAATGACGCGGGAGCGGGCTGAGGAAAGGACCGGGCTGTCCCCGAGGCGCTGGGATCTAGTCACGTTCCCGCCAATCGCCCGGCCTGGCCCCGCCCCTTCTCAGCGCCGAGGGTGCGCGGGCGGGAAACGCAGCCTGAGCCCCCCCCCCCCGCGGCGCCATGTTACCAGCGCCCGCTCTCCCCGCAGTGCCACACTCCTCCACACCACCTCCCCCCGCTCCGGCCAGGGCCGGGCACACCACACCCAGCACCCGACCCTCACACATTTCCACACCCACTTCCTTCAGGAGCCCACAACGGCTCCACTTTCCACAGAAAAAAATCCGCTCAACATGACTGAGTCCCCGCCTCGCACACCCGGCCGCGAAAACACTCCCGACCAGCGCGCGGTGCTGCGCGTGGAAAGAAGTCGCCACCTCACCACACGCTTTGTGTCTCACCACACCATTTTCCACAGAAGTGTCGCCATATCTCCACAGACTTGCACAAGGGGGGGAGCCATAATCCAGTTTCTCACAGAAATATCATACGTCCCCCCAAAAGTTGACAAATCACCACAAACAAATCACCACAGCGGTCCTCACAAAACCCTCGCCACAGCCCCAGTCCCCGAAGCGTCACACCATCTTCCCACTGAGGACAGACTTTTTTGTGGGGATTTTTGTTGGTTAGAAATGGGGCAAGTTGCCAGGCCCCGGGCTTTTGTCTCCCCTCTGCCAGCAAGGGGGCAGGGAACATCTCCAGCCTCCAGCCGCGCGTCGCTGAGGGGCTGCCGTCCCCGAGACTCGTGCGAGGGGCACGCCTGTCCCGGAGCCGCGCGGCCCGCGATGGAGCCGAGGGCTGCGGGGCCAGGGCCGTTGTGAGGGGAGCCGAGCTGAAAGAGGCCTGAGGGCTCTTTTGGGGGAGAGCAGGCAGGCCGCGGGGCACAAGGAGCTGAGGGTTGGGACGGGACGGGGGGCATCGACAGAAGTGGGGGGTTTGTGCGAGGAGTGCAGGACTGGAGCAGTGCGGGCTGAGGCAGGACTGAGGGGCACCACTGAAAAAATGAGGTCCCGAGGGTTGGGAGCGAGGGACACCGGTGAGACGGGGGGGGCTGTGGGCCGCGAGTGAGGGGCGCCACTGGAAAACACGGGGGCTGAAGCGTAGACGGGCACTCCTGGCTTCTCCAGAGCGCAGGCTTTGAGACCAGACGTGCGAGCGTTTGCTGCCGAGCACCGCAACGCAGACGTCTGCTGCCGGTCAAAGCTGAGCAGGGAACAAACCCCCAACCACCGTCGCAGGCGGCATCCAAACCCGCATTGGAGCCCACGCCAGCAGGGAGCTCGAAGATGACATGCTGACCATCTCGGTGCCCTGCGAGCAGCGTGGAAGGATCTTGCCTGGTGCCCCCAGCCTCACGTTAGCAGAGGTGGTTTGCGCCTGCCCGGGGCAATTCAGAGGAGAGCGAGAGCCAACCCCGACACTGAACCCCTAACTCAAAGTGGGGAGTGGGCACCGGCTGTCGGGGTAATCAGTCATTTGTCTGTCTGCCCTGCAGGAGGCGCCACAGCTGGTGCGGGAGGGGATGAAGCTGCTGACTGAGCCCACGGCCGGCCGGGGTAGGGGTGGCAGCTGTGCTCTCCCCGGGATCCCAGCAGATGCACCGGAGATGAGGGACATCTGCATCGTGCTGCGTGGAGGGAATGTGGACCTGGGCTCCCTGGCCTGGCTCATCGGAGCTTGGGGCAAAGAAGCTGCAGGAAACGAGTGGCCTGTGGAGCCACCTACCCCAGGGAGGGGACACAGGGCCCGGGCATCTCTGCGCTGTTGCTCTTTGTACCAGGGAAGCTCCAGCTACTCGTAAACCAGAGGCCACTCAGCACAAAAGGGCCTGGCTTTTGAGGAAGCAGGGGGAGCTCTTCCCTGCAGGGCGTGCACAACCTGTAATGCCGCAGCCCTGCTCTGCCCTGTCCGTCCAAAGTAGGCCAAAGCCGGGGACGGAGCCAGAGAGCTCTGGCAGCCAGGCCCGTGCACAGCCCATGCCCACAGAGCTTGGAGACCAGCCAGCTCCCCTACAATGAGAGCCTGGGCTCCGGCAGGATAGAGCCAGCTGGGGCTCCTTCCTAACGTATCAAGAAAACAGGAGGACGCACAGGTGTCCTGGTGCAATCTGTGGGGTTTCAAACTTCCCAAGGAGAGAGCAAGCACAGCCTGCAAAGTCCAGAAGCTGCCACACCTGAGAACACAACAGCCACCTCCCAAAAATAAGCCAAGCACTAGGACCTCTGTAGGCTGCACCGTATATTTGCCACTGAAATAGATACAACGGAGGCTGCAGCAGCGTGGGAAGGCACTACGCTAACACACGCCTGCACCCAGGAGACTCCTCGGGAATCCTGGACGCGGGTTCCGAAGAGCTGCTCCGTGTCCACCTCCGGCACGGGGGCAGGCTCCTCGTTTCTCACCCACGCCACCGGCTCTGGCACATACGGGTCATACGTCCACTTGGGAAAGACGCGTTTGTACAGGTTCATCAGCACCGTGTCCTGGGACTTCAGCTGTCCATCAAAGTGGCACTTCATGTGGCCATGGGTCCCTAGGCAAAGGGAGCAAGCAGGGCTGTGGGCAGCTCTCCCAGGTCAGGGAGGGGTTTGCTGGGCGTGAGCGGGTCCAGCCCACACCATGGAAGGAAAGCAGAGCAACCCACCTCCAAGCTTCCCTTACCTAGTGGCTCCTCGATGTGTCCCCTGCGGCCCCATTTTGTTCTCAGCTCAACGGGCTTAAACCACAGCACATCCTCTGTAGATCGAAGACAAGATGCATGCGAGACAGGCCAGGCCGCGGGTATATGCTGCCCGTCTGGCTAGCTCGAGCTGTCACCCTACAGCAGCTATGGGTACAGAGTGCACACCAGGCTTCCCGCTGCACACTGACCATGGCTGCAGCAGGGATGGGCATGTTTGAAGTGCAAAAGCCTGCCAGCAGGCAGTGGGGGGAGACTACGGGACTGCCTGGGACGTGCCAACATGAGCGGGACAGACCACCCCGACCTCTAGCCCTGCAGCACAGGGTTTCAGAGGCCCAGCTGTCTGCAATCATGAACTGGACTTCCCTGTGGAAGCTGCAGGGCTCCCGGACGCACGGACTGCCCTGCCCCACCTGTGAGTACCGTACCTCTGGTAAAGAACACGTACCGCACGACTGCCGTCTTGCTGAAAATTTTGAAGGGGTGACCGCTAAGCACCAGCCTCTTGATGATGAGCCTGTCTGGGTCCACCGCCAGCAAAGAGCCTGTGGCCAGGAGGTCGTGCATCCCTGCCCCAGGCAGAGGTGTTAGACAATCTGCACATACATGGAGCTGGAAATATAGAGAGTTACATATATTTAGAGCTGGGGTGGAAATATATAGACAGGTAGACATATAAAGCTGGAGATATTGAGCGCTGCAGTTATTCAAAGCTGGAGCTATACAGAATCCTGGATACAGGACTCCTCTATACAGGAGTTGGAGATATTCCGAGGTGAAGATATTAATAGCTGGAGATATTCAGAGCTGGAAATATAGATAGACGGAAATATTTAGACCTGGAGATATTCAGAGCTGGAGATATTCACAGAGGTAGATACATACAGATGTAGATATATGAAGATAGAGCTATACAGAGCTGAAGATAAACTGACCTGGACACATATATACAGGGAGATATATGAAGCTGGAGCTCTTCAAAGATGGAGATATGCAGAGAGGTAGATACATAGAGATGTAGATATATGAAGCTGTAGATAAACACAGCTGAAGATATACCGAGCTGGATATAGATATACAATATATATGTATATACAAACACAATACATACACACACACACACACTATATACACACACACAATATATCTATCTATCTATCTATATAAAGACACACTCTCTCTCTATACATACACACACACAAACACTCTCTCTCTCTATATATATGTACACACACACACTATACACACACACACACACACACACTATATATATATTTATACAGATTATACAGACACACAGATAGATTTATGTAGCTGGAGATATTCAGAGCTGGACATACTGACAGCTGGAGAGATTCAGAGCTCGAGATATTGAGAGAGGTAGATATATAGGAATGTAGATATAGGAACCCGCAGTTATACAGAACTTCAGATATTTAGACCTGGAGATATTAAGAGACACAGAGATTCAGAGCTGGAGATATATAGAGATGCAGCTATATGAAACTGGAGATAGTCACAGCTGGAGATGTTCAGAGCTGGATATATGGAGAGCTGGAGATAGGTAGACATGGAGATATTCACAGGGGTAGACATATAGAGATGCGGATAGATGAAGCTGGAGATATTGATATCTGGAGATATGCAGAGCTCAAGATATTGAGAGTTGGAGATATTGAGAGCTGGAAGGATTTAGAACAGGAGATATTCAGAGCTGGACATATTCAGAGACGTAGATATATAGAGATGTCGATAGTTCAAGCTGGAGATATGCAGAGCTGAAAATATACTGAGCTGCATATATATATATATATATATATATATATATATATATATATATATATACAGGTCTTTATATATGAAGCTGGATCTCTTCAGAGCTGGAGATCTTCAGAGCTCCAGATATTGACACCTGGAGATATTCAGGAAGGTAGATATAGAGAGATGTAGATCGATGAAGCTGGAGATGTGCAGAGCTGGAGATATATAGACAGGTAGATACAGAAAGCTGGAGCCATTCAGAACTGGAGATCTTGATAGCTGGAGATATTTAGACCTTGAGATATGCAGAGCGGGAGATATTCAGAGAGGTAGATATAGAAATATGTAGAGGTATGAATCTGGAAATATGTAGAGCTGTAGAAATAGAGAGATGTAGATATATGAAGCTGGAGATATTCAGAGCTGGAGATATTCAGAGCTGGAGATATATAGAGATGTAGACATATGAAGCAGGAGATACCTAGATCTGGACATCTATAGAGATGTTGACATATGAAGCTGGAGTTATTCAAAGCTGGAGATATTCAGCGAGGTACAGATATAGAGATGTAGATCTATGAAGCTGGAGATATGAAGAGGTGGAAATATATAGACAGGTAGACTTATAAAGCTGGAGATACTGAGCGCTGCAGTTATTCAGAGCTGGAGCTATACAGAGTTGGAGATATTCAGAGGTGAAGATATTAATAGCTGGAGATATTCAGAGGTGGAAATATTGATAGATGGAAATATTCAGAGCTGGAGATATTCAGAAGTGGAGACATTCAGAGAGGTAGATCCATAGAGATGCAGATATATGAAGCTAGATATCTACAGAGCTGAAGATATACTGACCTGGAGATATATATATATATATATATATATATATATATATATATATATATACATATATACACACACACACACACAGGTAGATATATGAATCTGGAGCTCTTCAAAGATTCATAGATTCATAGATGTTAGGGTCGGAAGGGACCTTAATGGATCATCGAGTCTGACCCCCTGCATAGGCAGGAAAGAGTGCTGGGTCTAGACGACCCCAGCTAGATACTCATCTAACCTCCTCTTGAAGACCCCCAGGGTAGGGGAGAGCGCCACCTCCCTTGGGCACCCGTTCCAGACCTTGGCCACTCGAACCGTGAAGAAGTTCTTCCTAATGTCCAATCTAAATCTGCTCTCTGCTAGTTTGTGGCCGTTGTTTCTTGTAACCCCCGGGGACGGCTTGGTGAATAAATACTCACCAATTCCCTTCTGTGCCCCCGAAATGAACTTATAGGCAGCCACAAGTTCGCCTCTCAACCTTCTCTTTCGGAGGCTGAAAAGGTCCAGTATCTCTAGTCTCTCCTCGTAGGGCTTGGTCTGCAGGCCCTTAACCATAGGAGTGGCCCTTCTCTGGACCCTCTCCAGGTTATCCCCATCCTTCTTGAAGTGCGACGCCCAGACTTGCACGCAGTACTCCAACTGCGGTCTGAGCAGCGCCCGATAGAGGGGAAGTATCACCACCCTGGACCTGTTCGTCATGCATCTGCTGATGCACGATAAAGTGCCATTGGCTTTTCTGATAGCTTCGTCACACCGACGACTCATGTTCATCTTGGAGTCCACTAGGACTCCAAGATCCCTTTCCACCTCTGTGCCACCCAGCAGGTCATTCCCTAGGCAGTAGGTGTGCTGGACATTTTTCCTCCCTAGGTGCAGCACTTTGCATTTCTCCTTGTTGAACTGCATCCTGTTGTTTTCTGCCCACTTGTCCAACCTATCCAGGTCTGCCTGCAGTTGTTCTCTGCCCTCCGGCGTGTCCACTTCTCCCCATAGCTTTGTGTCATCTGCAAACTTGGACAGAGTACATTTGACTCCCTTGTCCAAGTCACTGATGAAGACATTAAAGAGTATCGGTCCAAGGACCGAGCCCTGCGGGACCCCACTGCCCACACCCTTCCAGGTCAAGACCGACCCATCTACCACGACTCTCTGGGTGCGACCCTCCAGCCAATTCGCCACCCACCGGACTGTGCAGTCATCCCAGTCACAGCCTCTTAACTTGTTCACCAGTATGGGGTGGGATACCGTATCGAAGGCCTTCCTGAAGTCTAAGTATACGACATCCACCCCTCCTCCTGTGTCCAGGCGTTTCGTAACCTGGTCATAAAAAGAGACTAGATTGGTCAGGCACGATCTGCCCGCCACAAACCCGTGCTGGTTTCCCCTCAGCATAATTTGTCCTGCCGGGCTCTCACAAATGTGAGCCTTGATAATTTTTTCAAAGACTTTACCAAGGATGGAGGTGAGACTGACTGGCCTATAGTTGCCCGGGTCCTCCTTCCTCCCCTTCTTGAAAATGGGGACCACGTTAGCCCTTTTCCAGTCCTCCGGGACTTGGCCCGTGCACCACGAGCGTTCGAATATTCCCGCCAGCGGCTCTGCAATGATGTCGGCCAGTGCCTTCGGCACCCTCGGATGGAGCTCATCCGGGCCTGCCGACTTAAAGGCATCCAGTTCTTCCAAGTGACTCTGCACCGTCTCAGGCTCTACGCATGGCAGTCTGGCGCCTTGCTGCTGCCTCTCTACAACCCCAGTGAGAGACTTGTCGTGCCCCTCGCTTAGGAACACTGAGGCAAAGAGCTCGTTGAGGAGTTCAGCCTTGTCCCCCCTGTCTGTCACCAATTGCTTCTGCCCATTTAGCAGGGGTCCTATTCCTCCCTGGGCCTTCCTTTTACTCCCTATATATCTAAAAAACAATTCCTTGTTGTCTTTTACTTGGGTTGCCATCCTCAGCTCCATGGTAGCTTTGGCCCATCTAACTGCCTCCCTACAAGCACGAGCAGAGGAGGTATATTTGTCTTTGGTGATCTCTCCCTGTTTCCACTTTTTATGTGCTCCCCTTTTGGCCCTTGGGCTGCCCTGGATTTCTGTGGTCATCCAGGGAAGCCTCCTGGCCCCTTGCCCTCTTTTTCCTCGCTCGGGGATCGTCTTGCTTTGTGCCCGAAGGATCGTTTCCTTAAGGCACAGCCACCCTTCTTGGGCTCCCATCCCTTTAAAACTCAAAAAGATGGAGATATGCAGAGAGGTAGATACATAGAGATGCAGAAATATGAAGCTGTAGATAAACACAGCTGAAGATATACCGAGCTGGATATATATACACAATATATATATATATATATATATATACACAACCACACTACACACACACACACACACACACACACACACTATATACACAAACACACACTCTCTCTATACACACACACACACACACACACACACACACACTCCTTCTCTCTATATATATACACACATACACACAGATAGATTTATGTAGCTGGAGAAATTCAGAGCTGGACATACTGACAGCTGGAGACATTCAGAGCTGGAGATATTCAGAGAGGTAGATACATAGACATGTAGCTATATGAAGCTAGATATATACAGAGCTGAAGATATACTGACCTGGACATATATATACAGGGAGATATATGAAGCTGGAGCTCTTCAAAGATGGAGATATGCAGAGAGGTAGATACATAGAGATGTAGATATATGAAGCTGTAGATAAACTAGGCTGAAGATATACCGAGCTGGATATATATACGCAATATATATATATATATATATATACACAAACACAATACACACACACACACACACACACACACTATATACATACATATATATATACACACACACACACACTCACACTATATACATACATATATATATACACACACACACACACACACTCTATACACTATCTATCTATCTATCTATCTATCTATCTATCTAAAGTCACACTCTCTCTAAATACACACACACACACACACTCTATATATGTACACACACACACACTATACACACACACACTATATATATATATATATATATATATATATATATATATATACACACATATACACACACACTGTACATACACACAGACACACATACACACAGATAGATTTATGTAGCTGGAGATATTCAGAGCTGGACATACTGACAGCTGGAGAGATTCAGAGCTCGAGATATTGAGGGAGGTAGATATATAGGAATGTAGATATAGGAACCTGCAGTTATACAGAACTTCAGATATTTAGACCTGGAGATATTAAGAGATACAGAGATTCAGAGCTGGAGATATATGGAGATGCAGCTATATGAAACTGGAGATAGTCACAGCTGGAGATTTTCAGAGCTGGATATATGGAGAGCTGGAGATAGGTAGACATGGAGATATTCACAGGGGTAGACATATAGAGATGCAGAGAGATGAAGCTGGAGATATTGATATCTGGAGATATACAGAGCTCAAGATATTGAGAGCTGGAGATATTGAGAGCTGGAAGGATTTAGAAGAGGAGATATTCAGAGCTGGACATATTCAGAGAAGTAGATATATAGAGATGTCGATATTTCAAGCTGGAGATATGCAGAGCTGTAAATATACAGAGCTGGATATATATCTACAGGTGGATATATGAAGCTGGAGATATTCACAGATGTCAATATATAGAGAGGTAGATATATGAAACTGGAGATAGTCACAGCTGGAGATATTCAGTGCTGGAGATACACAGAGCGGTAGACATACAGAGATTGACATAGATGAAGCTGGAGACATACACAGCTGGAAATATAGAGATCTAGAAATCTATTGAGCTAGAGATGTTTAGAGCTGGTGTTATACAGAGCTGGAGGTATGAAGACCATATATCTTGACTTCAGAAAAGCCTTTGATCTGGTTTCCCACGCTCACCTCTTAGAGAAGCTGGCCAATTGTCGCCTTGGGTCCTCCACGATCCACCGGCTGGAAAATTGGCTCCGGGGTCAGACCCAGAGGGTAGTCATTGATGGAAGTCACTCATCGTGGTGTCCTGTGACCACTGGGGTCCCCCAGGGCTCTGTCCTTGGACCCATACTGTTCAACATCTTCGTTAACGATGTGGACACTGGAGTCAGAAGCGGACTAGCCAAGTTCGCCGATGACACCAAACTTTGGGGCAAAGCATCCACGCCAGAAGACAGGCGGGCGATCCAGGCTGACCTGGACAGGCTCAGCAAGTGGGCGGACGAGAATCTGATGGTGTTCAACACCGATAAATGCAAGGTTCTCCACCTTGGGAAGAAAACCCCGCAGCATCCTTATAGGCTCGGCAGTGCTATGTTGGCTAGCACTATGGAAGAAAGAGACTTGGGGGTCATCATTGACCACAAGATGAACATGAGCCTGCAGTGCGATGCTGCAGCTAGTAAAGCGACCAAAACGCTGGCTTGCATCCATAGATGCTTCTCAAGCAAATCCTGCGACGTCATTCTCCCTTTGTACTCGGCCTTGGTGAGGCCGCAGCTGGAGCACTGCGTCCAGTTTTGGGCTCCACAAATCAAAAAGGACGTGGAGAAGCTTGAGAGAGTCCAGAGGAGAGCCACGCACATGATCAGAGCTCAGGGAAGCAGACCCTACCATGACAGGCTGAGAGCCCTGGGGCTCTTTAGCCTGGAAAAGCGCAGGCTCAGGGGTGATCTGGTGGCCACCTACAAGTCTATCAGGGGGGACCACCAGTATCTGGGGGAACGCTTGTTCACCAGAGCGCCCCAAGGGATGACGACTAGGTCGAACGGTCATAAACTACTACAAGACCGTTTCAGGCTGGACATAAGGAAGAATTTCTTTACTGTCCGAGCCCCCAAGGTCTGGAACAGCCTGCCACCGGAGGTAGTTCAAGCGCCTTCACTGAACACCTTCAAGATGAAACTGGATGCTCATCTTGCTGGGATCCTATGACCCCAGCTGACTTCCTGCCCTTCCTTTGGGCGGGGGGCTGGACTCGATGATCTTCCGAGGTCCTTTCCAGCCCGAATGTCTATGAAATCTATGACACTCACCCCCCACAACCGCCACGAGCCCGCCCACGTGCCCGCACAGCCCCGCTCGCCGGCCCCGGTGCAGACGACGCCCCTCCCCCCCCATCACCCCTCCCCCCGCCCCCGGCACCCCGGAGGGGACCCCCCCGCGCCCCCCGCCGTGGCACGAGACCGGGCTGGGCCTGGCGCCTCGGCGGGCGGGCGGCGGGAGCGGCGACACGGCGCAGGCGCGGGGCGAGCGGCGGAGGGAGCGGCCGGGCGGCGGCACCGCGCACAAAGCCGCTCGCGGCACTGCTGCCTCCCTGCGCTGTGTCCGGGCCGGCAACAGCTGCAGTGCGCGGCGTGCCCACAGGAGAGCAGCACTGAGCCGTGCTCAGGAGCCGCCCGCCCCTCCCCGCTGCAGTGCCCGGCCTCAGCCACCGCGGGGCAGCACCGAGCGCGCTCTCGTTCTCCGCCTTCCAGCCCCGGCTGCGGCGCCGGGGGAAGCGCAGGACGGCGGCCCCGACAGCAGCGTGTCCTTGTTCACGCCCCCGCCCCCCGCCCCAGTACTGTCCAGGGCCGCACACCGTACCTAGGGGGTGTGTTGAAATCCAGCCATTAATATCTAGCAATATGCAGACGTACTGCTGTGTGAACACCTCCATCCATTTCCCTGTTGGGGAGATGGACGGCCACAGACAGACACTAGTAGGATGGCTACGTTCGTTATGGGGCGTATTCTGCACGCACACGCACATGCACACGCACACGCACACATCCCTGTCACAGCCCCGGGAGGGAGGCGTGTTTGCCCCTCGCCGCGCTCACGCTCACGCTGCGGCCCCCGGCTCCCACCCTGCTCGGGGCACGCGCCGGCCGCAGAGACAAGCGGGCGAACGTCACCGCCGGGGATCGGAGCTGGACCAATCGGCACACAAAGGAGTGCCGACACCCCCATCCCCGTGAGCCAATCCCAATCCGAGCAAGAAGGGCGAGCTCCTGGACCCGCCTCCTCAGACAGAGGCCAATCAGAGCGAAGCAGGGCGGAGCGGCACGGACCCTACCCCCAAAAGCAGCCAATCGCCGCTCTCCTGACAGGAACCAATGGGAACACGAGCCTCCGATCCCGGCCCCGCTGCGCTCCCCGGCCCTGAAGCCATGTCCGTGACTCGCGTGTCCGGCCCGAGCGGCGCGGCGCGACGCCGCCTGCCCCGCCCGCCGGCCCTGCCCGAGTGACCCCCGAGCCAGCGAGCGAAACTTGTGTTCTTCTTCTCTGTCTCCCTTGACCTCCCGCCTGCCCGAGCTGGAGGCGCGGCGCCCCGAGCCGCTGTCCCTCTCTCTGCCCTCCTCTCTCCTCTGGAAACCTCGTGTTGAATCGTAGGGCACTAGCACAGGGCAGGGTTTTCTTTTCTCCGCCTTTAAAGCCCGGCTGCTCCGCGCAGGGTGGCTGCCGCGCAGGGAGGGCGGCACGGAGCCGGCCTCGTTCCGCGGCTCTCCGCACCGCTTTCCACACAAGTATCACCATGTCGCCACAGGCACTTGCAGGAGAAGTTGGGAAACAAAAGCAACAATCAAGTTGCCCACAGAAATCTCTTTTCCCCCCAAAAGTTCCCAACTGGCCCCCGATAATCAGCACAATTGTCCTCCCAAAACACTCACCACAGTCCCACACAGCATCACACTGTTTTCCAAGTGAGAAGACATTGGTTCTGGGGATTCTTTTTTGGTTCGAGACCGTGTTTATTGAAATGTGTGTGTTTGCATTCTTCCAGCTCTCTCCACGCCAGCACGGGAGTCCCCCCGCGCCCTCCCCGCTGCTCCCCGCCGGTCCCCGCGCCCTGCGCAGGCCTGTGCCAGGGACTCGGGCAGGGAACACAGTGCCTGCCCCCAAGAAGGAGGGCAGTAACCCCGCGTGCCTGGTCCCACGTGACGGAAAGAGCAGCCCAGCCCAGCCCCCCCCCCCCCACAAGAGGGGGGGGGTCTCCCCTCCGCAATGCCCGGCGCGGCCACAGGAGGGCGGCTCTGAGCAGGGTTTGGCCTTCACTTTCACCTGCTGCTGCAATGCCCCGACGCGACCACCGGAGGGCAGCACCGAGCCGGGTTTGCCTTCATACGCAGGAGGAGACCACTCCCTGCTCAGAGCCGCCCTCCTGTGGCCGCGCCGGGCATTGCGGCGGGGAGACCCGGGCGGGCACCCCAGCCGGCTCGGCTCCGCGCCGCCCGCCTGGGGCTGGAGCGGGGCTTGGAGCCCGGAGATACGGACCCGGAACGAAGCCGGCTCCGTGCCGCCCTCCCTGCGCGGAGCAGGCGGGGTTTCAAAGCCGAGAAAATCACATGGAGGAGACAGGGAGGCTGCCCAGGCGGCAGGCGGAGAGAAAAGGGGCCCCGGGACAATCAAACAGCTTCACGCTGCAACCCCCACCGCAGACCAGAGCCCGACAGGCCCCGCGCCCTGGGAACGCGGCGTCCCGCACCACCCGCACGTCGCCAGAACATGCCGCCGCAGCTCTCCGGCCCCGCCCGGGTGTGCGGGGCTGCACCGGCACGTGGGCTCCGGGCGCAGCGGGTCCGGAACAGGAGACACAACGAGCCGACCGGGGCCGCTGAGGATCCGAGTTGGACCAATCGGCGCACAGAAGCCTGCACACCCCCACCATGGCCGGGCAGCCAATCAGAATGCGACGGGGCGGGGTGTCTTGGACCCGCCCCATTCCTGGCAAAAGCCAATGAGAACCAAGAAGGGCGGGGCGACGCTAACCCCGCCCTTGCGGCCACTCCACCCAATCGCCTCACGTCTCAAGTTGGCCAATGAAAAGGCGGGCCTCCGATCCCGGCCCGGAACGAAAGTCAGTGACTCGTGTGTCTGTCCCGGCCGCGCTCACTGCTCTGGGGACGCCCCGAGCGAGCGAGCGAGCGAGGCCTTTTTTCCTCCTCTCTCTCCGCCTTTTCCGCCCGGCCGAAACGTGCTGTCAGAGCCACAGCTGCTTGCCTCTCTCTCTCGACCCTTGTCGCCTGGCTGCAATGCCGCTCTGCAGGAAGCGACGGCAGCCCCGGGCCTGGTTTTATTTGTGCGGCTGAGTTTCTGGCTGCCGTGCCCAGCGCGGAGCTCCGGACTGGGCCCGTTTTGTGACGTGCCAGGGTCTCCGGACCCCGAAGCCCCGGTAGAAACGCGCCGGCGGCCCAGCCCTTTTTCCCCCTTCTCCGCCCTCCTCTCCTGCCTGCAATGCGGAGAGTGACCCACAGGAGGGCAGCACTGAGGCATTCCTTTAAAACACGGCACCACAGGAGGGCAGCACTGAGGCATTCCTTTAATACACGGCCCCACAGGAGGGCAGCACCGAGCAGCGCCGCTCCTCGTGGCTACAGTGTGCGGAGCGCACCACAGGAGGGCAGCACCGAGCAGCTCTGGTCCTCGTGGCTGCAGTGCGCGGAGCGCACCACAGGAGGGCAGCACTGACCCGGATATGTCTTAACACTGAGGCAGAGACCAACGCCGGGCTCAGAGCCGCCCTCCTGTGGCCGCGCCGGGCATTGCGGCGGGGAGACCCGGGCGGGCACCCCAGCCGGCTCGGCGCCGCCCGTCGGGGGCTGGAGCGGGGCTTGGAGCCCGGAGATACGGACCCGGAGCGAAGCCGGCTCCGTGCCGCCCTCTCTCCACGGACCGGGTGGGGTTGAAAGGCCGAGAACATCACATGGAGGTGACAGGGAGGCTGCCCAGGCGGCAGGCGGAGAGAAAAGGGGCCCCGGGACAATCAAACAGCTTCACGCTGCAACCCCCACCGCAGACCAGAGCCCGACAGGCCCCGCGCCCTGGGAACGCGGCGTCCCGCACCACCCGCACGTCGCCAGAACATGCCGCCGCAGCTCTCCGGCCCCGCCCGGGTGTGCGGGGCTGCACCGGCACGTGGGCTCCGGGCGCAGCGGGTCCGGAACAGGAGACACAACGAGCCGACCGGGGCCGCTGAGGATCCGAGTTGGACCAATCGGCGCACAGAAGCCTGCACACCCCCACCATGGCCGGGCAGCCAATCAGAATGCGACGGGGCGGGGCGTCTTGGACCCGCCCCATTCCTGGCAAAAGCCAATGAGAACCAAGAAGGGCGGGGCGACGCTAACCCCGCCCTTGCGGCCACTCCACCCAATCGCCTCACGTCTCAAGTTGGCCAATGAAAAGGCGGGCCTCCGATCCCGGCCCGGAATGAATGTCCGTGACTCGTGTGTCTGTCCCGGCCGCGCTCACTGCTCTGGGGACGCCCCGAGCGAGCGAGGACTTTCCTCCGCGCTCTCCGCCTTTCCCGCCCGGCTGCAACGTGCTTCAAGAGCCACAGCTGCTTGCCTCTCTCTCTCGACCCTTGTCGCCTGGCTGCAATGCCGCTCTGCAGGACGCGACGGCAGCACCGGGCCTGGTTTTATTTGTGCGGCTGAGTTTCTGGCTGCCGTGCCCAGCGCGGAGCTCCGGACTGGGCCCGTTTTGTGACGTGCCAGGGTCCCCGGGCCCCGAAGCCCCGGTAGAAACGCGCCGGCGGCCCCGCCCTTTTCCCCCCTTCTCCGCCCTCCTCTCCTGCCTGCAATGCGGAGAGCGACCCACAGGAGGGCAGCACTGAGGCATTCCTTTAATACACGGCACCACAGGAGGGCAGCACCGAGCAGCGCCGCTCCTCGTGGCTGCAGGGCGCGGAGCGCACCACAGGAGGGCAGCACTGAGGCATTCCTTTAATACACGGCACCACAGGAGGGCAGCACCGAGCAGCGCCGCTCCTCGTGACTGCAGTGCGCGGAGCGCACCACAGGAGGGCAGCACTGACCCGGATTTGTCTTAACACTAAGGCAGAGACCAACGCCGGGCTCAGAGCCGCCCTCCTGTGGCCGCGCCGGGCATTGCGGCGGGGAGACCCGGGCGGGCACCACAGCCGGCTCCGCGCTGCCCGCCTGGGGCTGGAGCGGCGCTTGGAGCCCGGAGATACCGACCCGGAACGAAGCCGGCTCCGTGCCGCCCTCTCTCCACGGACCGGGTGGGATTGAAAGGCCGAGAAAATCACATGGAGGAGACAGGGAGGCTGCCCAGGCGGCAGGCGGAGAGAAAAGGGGCCTCGCCGCAGACAGACAGCTTCACGCTTCCAAACCCTGCGCAGAACAGAGCCCGACAGGCCCCGCGCCCCGGGAACGCAGCGTCCCGCACCACCCGCCGAGCTCGCCACAACATCCCGCCGCAGCTCTGCGGCACGGCCCGGGCGTGCGGGGCGGCAGCGGGACGTGGGCTCCGGGCACAGCCGACCCGGCCGCGGGAGAACAGCCGGCGGAGCGGGGCCGCTGAGGATCCGAGTCGGACCAATCGGAACACAGTCACGCGCACAGCGCCCACCATTCCCTGCTAGCCAATCAGAATGAGACCGGGGGTGAGGTCGTTCTGTTGGGCCCGCCTCCTCGTGCCAAAGCCAATGAGAGCGAAGAAGGGCGGAGCGGCCCTGACCCCGCCCATGCGGCCACCCCACCCAATCGCCTCACGTCTCAAGGTGGCCAATGAAAAGGCGGGCCTGCGATCCCGGCCAGGAACGAACGTCCGTGACTCGTGTGTCTGTCCCGGCCGCGCTCACTGCTCTAGTGACGCCCCGAGCGAGCGAGCGAGCGAGCGCGGCCTTGTTTCCTCCTCTCTCTCCGCCTTTCCCGCCCGGCTGCAACGTGCTGCAAGAGCCACAGCTGCTTGCCTCTCTCTCTCGACCCTTGTCGCCCGGCTGCAATGCCGCTCTGCAGCACGCGACAGCAGCACCGTGCGCTCTCTGCCCTGATTGGTCCGCCTAGGGTCGGGTGCGCGCTGCAAGGTGCTGGCTGCGGGAGCGGTGCTGGCGGGGAGCGGGCGGGCGGGCCAGTGCTGGGGCCACCCACAGCTCGGGCCTCTTCTGGGTAGACAAGGGCTTATGGCAGCACCTCAGCAAGGTGACACTGTGCTGAGAGCCTGCCTGAGGCACTGGCCAGGATAGTAAGAGTTGAGTAGTGATGTTGGGTGCCTAAGCACAGGCTTTGGAAGAGCCCCACATTTTTCGCAAATCGGAAAACCCTGCACCCGTGAGACGACTGTCACAGCTCTTCAGGGTGCTTAATGGCAGGCACTCAAACCCCCAGGCCAGTGAGGAAAGCTCTGCCCCTGGCCCCGGTGCAAAGATGAAGATGAAGACATGAACTTCCCAGTGAGCGCACAAGCGACAGGCAGGGGAGCGCAGGAAGCAGAGCGGCGTGTGACCCACGGCTCCTCGGGGCCGCAGCGAACAGGGACACAGCAAGAGCACCCGTCCCTGCCGGGTCTGCAGCTTGCACGGGGGCCGTGCCCCTCGCAGCTGCGCTTGTGAGCACGAGGACGAGAGGTGTCTGTGATTGGGCTCGGGCTCAAGATGGCTCAATAGCTAACTGGATACGAACCAGCGGAAACCAAGAGATGTCTGTCACATGCTACATTAATCAGAAGCCTCTACTGAAGCAAATGCATTTTTGTTTCTATGGTTAAAAAATATTCATTCCCTCCTTCCCGCCAAATACCCTGGAAACGCACTACATTTCCCCCAATATTTAAAATAAGTAATACATTACTTAAAAATAAGATTAATCATACCTTACATAAAAATATATTACAACCAATTATATAATGGCACTGACAAAATGGGTTTGGCTGCCCCCAAACTGAACAGCCCCTCAGGGATAACATGGCCAGAGCTGGCTAAAAGCCTGCAGACAGGACATGAAACAGGCAAGGGGGGCAGAACCACAGCTGGACTCAAGGGACTCAGGAAAACCTGGAGGCAACTGGGGATGCACACAGTCGTTCTTCTTGTTGCAACCATGACAATGCAGCTTCCCACCGCCGGGACCCAGCCCTTAGAGAAAAAGCCCCCACCCTGCCATTAGGAATAGCAAGATTTGTACTAAAGGCGTTCAGAGAAGAAGGTCTGAAACAAGCATTTTATTTCTATTGGGACCATTTTTACTTTTTAGAGAAGGAACTGCTGAACTCCACCAAATTATACAAAGCATCACAACTTCAACGGACCTGATATTTTATTTCTTCAAAAAAAAAAAAAAAGTGCATTAACAATTGTCAACTGAAGATTAGGAACCATGTGTTACACATTCTTTCACCACTGGTCAAACAGAAGGGGAAATATTTGCATTGCCCAAGTAAGAACACAGGTCGGATCAGCAGACACACTGAAAATGTTCATCATCAGCCAGCTCTCAACACGAAAGGCCCATGGCCAAATCTTCACAGCATAGAAAAGCACGAGATACGAGGTGAGATTTCATAGGCCGTTTGTTGTTCAATTGTGCACATCTTAGCTCAGCTGGCTTCTTGCGGTTTGACGTTGACCGCGCCAACTACCTTTAGGATCCTTTGGACACAAGACAACTTCTTCATCCTCGCTGGCCGTGGAGCTGGAGATTAAACACTTTCAAACACCCGTGGAGTCTTAATTGACAGACGCAAACAAAGTTCACCACAAACAGCCCCAGTTGGCCCCGCAACCTACAGCCTAAGCAAGCTACAGCCAAGCCACAAACAGAACCGAGCACAAACCTGCACTTCTACGCTAACACAGAGAACCGCTCAACAACCCAACCGAGAAAACCCTTCACCCTTTGATCGCACATCTATTCCGATCCACTGCATAACTAGGCAAAGCCAAACAACCTGCAAAACCCTTGACTGCTCCATATCAAGACACGCAACTAGTACAAAAACTCAACCGCCCTGCACACAATTGGGGCCAACCCAAGACTGAGTGCACGGTGCAACATGAAGCCTGCGGCTGCTTGCTCCTAAAGGGTGTGCGAAAGTGTAGATGCACTCAACAGCTTCCATCTGTCCTTCTCTGAGCAGACATTAAACATTCCCCTTCCTCCTGCCCACCCCGACCCACACTTCTTGTTCCCGGGCTGTCTTCTCCAGCTTCCGTTCCTTCCTCTCCAGCTGCCCTTCAGGGACCTGCAAGAGTACACAAAACAGACCTGGAGATGGCTGGCAACGAACTGCACACCCCGCTACAAGACTGTAGCTCCATTGCCCATGATATGCTCGACCTTGGTGTCCTTGAAGAACAAGGGGGATGCGACATGCCTCCAGTATACTAACTGAGGGTGACTACCGCCCGAGCAGTTACCCGCGTATGACAACAGCAGGACCTAAGACACAAATCCTGTGTGTGCGGCTGCCCCGGTGCTCCCACCTTCCACAAGCGCTAATCACAAGGTCGACAACCTGGGGAAGTAACTTGCAGAGGACAGACACCGTGTCCAAACTCCCTTGCCTTTCCCTCCTGCTGGTCAGGCGAGGGTTTCTTCCTTCCTCGGGTTGCTCATCTGCTGTCTTCTGCACGACCTTAAAAACCAAAGAGACACTGTCAGCACGTCAGAAATCAGAGTATAGGACCCAACCTCTGTCTCTCCGTAGCCTTACCTGGAACCGTGGCAGATGTCTCCAGCCTGGGCTGCTGACATCCCGGGCAGCCAGAAGCCGAGCGCAACGAGCCGGGACTCTGGACAGAACTGCTAGGGCGGCACCGTGAACGGTGACCGCCAACACCAGAAACCCTGCTTACAAGGTGGTGCTCCCTCCACACAGCTGGCGGCAGCTAGGGCATGAAGCCCAGAGAAAACCTGCAGAGACCTGAATGCCAGCTGACAGGTGCCTCAGGTGGTCTTGATCAGGGGTCAAAGCTGCCCCATGTCTGGGGACATACGGGCCACGACATCAGATCAGCCTCCCACCATGGAAGCCACAGAGCCCAAAGGGCTAAAGGAGGCCTCCTGCCCCAAGGTCAGAGGGGGTGGGGGTGCAGCCCTGTTTACAGGGTGCAGGGGGCGCATCTCCTAGTGCCAGGAGTAGCAGAACAGAGGAGCAGAGACCTGGCCCTGAGTTACAGGAAGGTCGCCAAGCCTCAGGGTCCCAGCGCACTCAGTGTCCTCCAGAAGCCTGCAGCCTTCCCTGTTGCCTACAGGCATCGTCTCTGGCCAGCCTCACCAAGTGGAACGAGACCCGCCCTGGAGAATCAAGGGGACCTGGACCCTGCTTACAGGCTGCAGGCCAGGGGTGCAGAAAAACAGGTGGACAAGTGCCAGGGCACTTGTCTGCAGGGACTCAGGTAGGGAATACAGAGCCCGCCCTTAAGGAGGAGAGCCATAATCATGCATGTGAGCTACCAAAGCCCAAGAGAACCCAAAATGAGGGGGCCTAAGACCTGTCCCCTAAGATACAGGGAGGCCATGTGCCCAAAAGTATTAGAGGTGGGGGCCCTAACACTCCCTGAGGCCAAAAGACCCGGAAATCTATACCGCTGCTTATCCCCCTAGGTACGGAGGTGGGAGGAGAAGGCTACGAGGATGCATCTTGCCCCTTTCCCAGCACTGGGAAGAAAATAAAGTACGCTGCAGTGATTTTAAGAACAAGAAGAAAATAACAAACACTTTTGTTCCCAGGCACTCCTCTCTCTCGCTCACTCTGCACACTCTGACAAGGGGAAAAAGTGTTCCCAGGCCAGAAAGGAACATCATGCTGCAAACCACTTGACCTCGAGCCTTACACTGGAAAATCCTCCTCCATTCCCAGGGAGCAAGATGGCTGAGACCAGCACCCTCCTTACAGAGAGCCCAAAGGGCTAAAGGAGGCCTCCTGCCCCAAGGTCAGAGGGGTTGGGGGTGCAGCCCTGTTTACAGGGTGCAGGGGCGGGGGGCATCTCATAGTGCCAGGAGGAGCAGAACAGAGGAGCAGAGACCTGGCCCTGAGTTACAGGAAGGTCACTAAGTCTGACCAGCCAGACTGCCCGCAGCAGGCAAAAAGGAAGTCCCGGAGCCCTGCTGAAATGGAGAGCCCTCAGCCAGCCAAAGGACACAGCCGTCCCTAAAAGTACGTTGAGACCCAGACCCTGCTGACAGGGTGGTCCACAGCTCTGCAAAACCTAGCTGTCCAACAGGATGCATGGGACTCGCACCTTCGTTACAGGCTGGCCCAGGGGTCTGGATGTGGAGTACCAGGCATAGATGCAGGATGAAGAACAGATGCCTGGACACAGGGAAAGGTGAGGAGGCCACAGGCTTCAACCCAACCACGGGAAGGGCATCAGGCTCTGGGTTCTGAAGAGTTTGCTGTCCAACGAGACTCGGCTCCTGTCCGCAAGGCCGTCCTGCTGCACAACACAGCAGACTGCTCCATCTCTCTCCAGCCAGTGGAAGAAGGCTATGCCCACCCTGCTTACAGGGGCACCTCTCCGACTGGCTGGCCAAGGCAATGGACTTGGTCTCCTAATTACAGGACATCCAGTGCTATACACATTCATATCGCCTGTCCTAGTGTGTTAGGAGACAGCATGCACCTTGCTTACAGAAGGCTGTGCTATTGGCAGCAAGGTCTGACAGCTGGCCTGGACCCTGATTACAGGGCGGCTGCACTGCGCAAGACCACCAACCAGATCCATGGCCTTTTATAATCCAAGTGGTGGTGATACACACGTTGCTTACAGGGTTGTCCACCTTCTACCCGACTGCTGCAGAAGTGCAACAGCATCAAGGGCAGAGATCCATCTCTGAGTTACAGAGAGCTCGCCCAAAGGCTCACGCAGCCAAAATTTGGCAAACCAAACTCTGGCGTGCATCCACCGATGCATCTCAAGCAAAACCAGGGATGTCATCCTCCCACTTTACTCAGCCTTGGTGAAGCTGCAGCTGGAGTACTGCACCCAGTTTTGGGGCTGCCACTTCAGGAGGGATATGGAAAAGCTTGAGAGAGTTCAGAGAAGAGCCACTCATATGATCCAAGGCCTGGGGGGCAGGCCATACAAGGAGAGGCTGAGGGATTTGGGACTCTTTAGTCTGAAAAAGAGAAGGCTCAGGGGGGACTTGGTAGCAGCCTGCAGTTATATAAGAGAGGTACATCAGGACCTGGAAGAACAGCTGTTCACCAGTGCTCCCCAAGGGAAAACAAGATCTAATGGCTATAAACTCCAGGAAGGTTGATTTAGTCTAGACATAAGAAAAAAGTATTTTACGGTGCATGCATCCAGGGTCTGGAACAGACTCCCCACCAGAGGAGGTAGAAGCACCTACTCTGGACTCCTTCAAAAAACATCTGGATATTTTTCTTGCTGGGATCACTGGATCCCAGCTGACTTCCTGCCTATGGCAGGGGGCTGGACTCGATGATCTCACAAAGTCCCTTCCAACCCCTAATGTCTATGAAATCTATGCATCTATGTCAGACGTCCTCCCTGCAGCGACTGGGACCCAAGGGCTGGGCCCTGCCATCATACTGGTTTCCCTTGGGGCAGCTCGAGTGAGGGCAGAGCCCCGGGAGCTGAGAGTCATGGCTGGGCCATGGGCACAGGTGCTCTGCTCCACCCCACAGGAGAGGCAGTGGCAGAGGCTGCTGGGAAGGGCTCTGAGCAGCGCCCTCCCAGAGGCCCTGCTACCCTCGCTGATGGCTGCAGGGCCAGGGCAGCTGTGAGGGGAGCAGAGCGGAGTCAGCTAAGACAGAGCAGCCCTTCAGGGAGGCTTTGGGGACAGCTGTTGGGTTGTGACCGTGCATGCGCACTGCGTTCCGCTCGCCCTTGGCCACGGGCAGATTGCGTTACTTTTGCCGCCAGGCTTGTCCGCGAGCCAAAGCAAGGGGCACCGGGTCCGTGGACTGCTCTGTTCCCCGGCACCTGATGCTGGTGGTTGTAGTGCCTGGGAATCAGGCACATACAGAGAGAGGCTCGACGAGCTCCCAATGCAGGATCTCAGAGGTAGGTAAAGTGAAGAGTGCAGGACAGGCTAGAGTGGGATGGCGGCAGCATGTCCCTGTACCAGAAACAGGTGTCCAGGCGGGTTGAGAAATGATCCTGGGGCATCCTTTCCATCCTACAGGGGTGGTGAAGAGTATAGAGGAGCATGCAGGGAAATCAGGCAACAAGGGCTCGTGCAAGGGGCCTGCGCAGGCCCTGGAAATGGCACGTGTGCATTCAAAGTGGTACATGCTGGCCTGAGTGGCCAGGCACCTGCTCTCTGTGCACACACCTCTCCCCTCCGCCGGCAGGTGGCCCCGCACCTCAGCTGGCATCGCTGCATCCCAGTCCTGCCTGCACTAGCCCTACACCTCAGTGGCCATGAGCAGGGGTTCCTTGGCAGAGAAGCAGGCATTACAATGCTGTGACCGCACAGGCCGCAGGGAGAAGGGCGACTACCCCAAGTCCCCGCGCACCAACAACACCTGTATGCTCTACACCTCCGTGCTGGTGAGTGGGCACTGCGCCCCGGAGGTCATCGGCCCTGCTTTTCCCCAGGGCGAAGCAGAAGCCTGAAAACATGTTCCCTGGTTGGCCGGTGGAGCTGTCACTGGAGGGGGCATTGCAGCGTCTGTCCTTGGAGCTGGAGCATCTGTCACAATTCAACTGGGGATGGGCGTGCGACATTGCTCTTGGGCTCACACTGACTGCTCATGTGTCACTGTGCTAGTCACACCTCCACTTCTGCTCCACAGACGCCCACGAGCACCTCCAACACCCTACCTCTGGCTCCCCAGCTGCTCGTGGACTGCCATAGCTGCCAACTTCTCCGAAATGATGGATGTCGTCTACGTGGCGCAGACAGTTGAGAAATTCATTGGCTAGGCTGACCACACAATGCAGGTGATACTCTCTTGCCTGCTCCCCGCTATGATGCGGTCCTGAGGGGTGAGCATCAGGGGAAGGGGGCCCATCCCACACTCCGATCATGGGCTACAGGCTCAGCAGCAATGCCCAACACATGGCTGTAGTAGGGGCCCTCCCATCGCTCTTGTGGGGCTGGGAACTGGGCAGAGCAGGGGCCGCAGCAGGGACTGGGGAAGGGGAGAACCCGGGACAGGAGCACTGCAGGGCTGTAGGGCAGGAGTGAGGTCTCTGTGGCGAGGGGAGCAGTCCAGGCCGTGGGGCACAAGGAGCTGAGGGTTGGGACTGCAGGGCATTGACAGAAGTGGGGTTTTCATGTGAGAGGAGTGCAGGGCTGAAATAGCAGGGGTCTCTGCGGGTACAAGTGGGGCTGAGAGTCGGGCGGGAGTGAGGGGCACCCGTGAGAAATGCGGGGCTGTAGGTTTAGAGTGAGGGGTACCATGGGGAACAGGGGGGCTGCGGGTCAGGAGGGGCATTGCTGGGAACAAGGGGGGCCTGCGGGTCAGGAGCGAGGGGCACCGCTGGAAAATGTGGGGGCTGAAGCATAGAAGGATAGCACTTACTGGGGTCCCCCCGGCCCACTTCTTTGCCTTTATCTCCAGGCTGCTATGCCTGGCTTAAAGGGCAGGAGGGCGACACTGAGAAGTTTTCTTGGGGGTGGGATTCAAAAACATTTTAATACTTTATATGGGTGCACAACATACTTATCGTGTATGTGAAATAAACATATGAATATGCATCAAGAAGCAAATATAATGACACGGTAACTACCTACAGCTAGATGTGCCCTTTGATGGACAAGGAGCCGCAGGAGGGCTGTGACTGTCAGGGCTGTATTCTGCGCGCCCCCTTGGCATCTCTCTCAGACCCGCCACCGGTTCCAGTTCTTCCCAATAACCCGTCAGCTCCAAACGCTGTTCTCAAACTGAGTATTTTACACCGAGGATCCGCAGCTGTCCGCTTAAATTGCAGTGGTCTCGCAGTTCTTACCAACAACAACGGGTTTTCATCTCAGTTCCTTTTCAAATCCCGCGCCAATCTTGCCACCAACCACGCACCTAAGACTGAGCCGGGAGCACGGGACTAGAGG
Source organism: Alligator mississippiensis (assembly GCF_030867095.1). Lineage (NCBI taxonomy): Eukaryota > Metazoa > Chordata > Crocodylia > Alligatoridae > Alligator > Alligator mississippiensis. The sequence continues at coordinate 164,107 of NC_081830.1, forward strand.
CGGGGCACGCGGGCTTCGCCCCGCCCCCGCCTCCGGGCCTCACTCACCCCGCCCACACTACCCTCGCAGCCAATCGCGGCGCTCTTCATAGCGCCCAATGGGAACACGAGGCTGCGCTCCCCGGCCGGGATCCCCTGCCCGAGTTACATCCGACCGAGGCCTCCCATGGAGGGGGGTGTCCCATGCGGAGCCGCGCCCCCCAGCCCCGTGCCTCTGGACAACTGACCCCAGCCACAGGCCACATTCACCCCTGCTCCTGCTCCTCCCTCACCGGGGGGGCTCAATCTCCCCTCTGCCCCATCCTTCTCCCCCACCCCTTTCCTTCCACTTCCCCGTTGGGAAAACCCGGAGACCTGAGGGTTGGATCAGGATACCATGAGCCAGAGGTATTTTGACTTTGAAATCCCGAGTCTCATGATGGTTTTGCAAGAGTTGGCATGACTGTGACATTACTCCTACTTCCAGATCCTCTGCTCCCAGAAGCGGCTCAGTCTGAAACACCATGAGCAGCGTGGGCAGATCTGGGCTATGGAGGGACTCTGTCCCTGTCTGGCCTACAACAGGTACCTCAGTCCCCTCTGGCCCAGGTCCTGTCTGGCCTGGGCTCTGTCCCACCACCCCTGAGCACACAGCAGGGCTGCAGCTGGACTGTCTGTATAGGCTGCACAGGCAAAGACGGCTCCTTCCAGTCGCTGCCACCACTGGCCCACCCCAAGCTACTGGCAGGGACCCACAAGCATAGCTCTGACCCGGTCTGCCCCTCACCCGCTCTGGACTAGGCCCAGCAGAGCAGACCAGCTCCAGCCCAGCCTGAACCCATGCACAGAGCCCCAACCCCGGACTGCCCTGCACCTCCTCCAGACTCACCCACCCATGCTGAGCAGCGGCTGTAGCAGTGAGGGCTGAGCAGAAGCTGCTGCTCAGCGTGAGGGAAAAGTGGCTCCACTCCCTTCACGGCTGCCAGGCCCTTCTGGCTGCAACCACTTGGAGCACAACTGCCCTGCAGCTCCCCTGCACTGCCACTGCAGTCTGCTGGACGGCCCAGAAGCAGTGGTCATGGTGGTGGAGAGGAGCCCCAGGGCAGCCCAGGTGTCGACTCCAGGCAGCTGCAGCAAGAAGAGCCTGGCCACCGTGATGAGGGGCCGCGTTTCCCCCACGCTGAGCAGCAGCTGTTGCCACTGCTCTGTGTGGCAGGCAGTCTGGAGCAGGGGCACAGTGGGCCAGGGCTATGCACACACGTTGCAGCTGGCCCACTCTGGCCAGGTCGAGTCCAGAGCAGGTGCGGGGCAGACTGGGGTAGGGGCTCAGGCTGTGCACTGTTGGCAGTAGGGGGAAGAGCCGTAGGGCACATGGGATCTGGGCTACTTGGGGTGAAGGGTGCTGACCAGCCCGCCGCACCTCCCCAGAACTGCCTTTGTGGCCCACAGACCCAAAGAGTTGCCAGCCCCTGGCTTACACCAGCACCGAACATATACAGGAGACACGAGCTGCACAAAGGAGGGGCGAAAAAGGGAACTGAAACACATAAAAAGCTTAAAGCTGAGAGAAGCACAGAGCAGGGGGCAAGGAAGCATTCTCCCCCCTCCCCTGCAACTCTCTAAAGGGACCTGGGAAACAGGGGTGCAGACCTGCTGCAGACTGGGACAGGACAAGGGATTTCAGGGGAGGCCTTCAGAGGAAGGATGAGACTAGGAGAGGCTGACAGACGCTGGCAGGTCGGACAGGGTCACAGGGGCTGCAGGGCTAACAAGTGCGAAAGCTTGCAGAGATCAAAGGGCTCAACAACTGACCCAGGCACAGAGAGGGAGAATACAAAGGCAGTGGGGTCTGGGCCACTGGGATCCTCCAAGCAAAGGGGCAGGCCATGACTTTTGGACCAGCAGTCAGAGGCAAGAGCTGCAGTCACTGGAGGGGTTACCGTAGGAGCAGGGCAAAGGAATGGCACCCGCTGGTGCGTTGTCTGCTGACCCTGTCAAAGCAGAAGCACGTACTCACCTGTCACCCATGGTGACTTGGCTGTTCCTAGGGGCCCGCTGCAGGCCCCGCACACCTGTCTGAGTGCCCACAGTGACCCGTTGCACACACAACACCTCCTGGGGGCCCTTTTGCCCCAAGTCCCACTTCTGTCATGCTGCAGCTCCTCGCTGACACGCCGGCGCACGAGGAGCAGCCTACAAGAAAGAGCAGAGCCGCGTTAAGACAGTTGAACGCGAGTGAAAATGCATGCACCGTTAAACCGCACCACAGTGGACAGGCCAACCCGGCACGTTTCCACTAGGAGTTCCCAATTCACCAAAGAAATATCACCAGTTTTCTGCAGACATTCCTGCAAAAAAGCATTTCCAAATCCCCACACAATTTCCCTCACATAACATAACCAGACACTTCCCCAGTCACCTCACAGTTGTCCCCAGCGTCCACAACACACCAGTCGCACAAAACAGGTCCTAAGTCACCCTAAGATTACCACACCCTGCTACACACAAGGCTCTTGGAGCGAGTCTCATCTCTTAAATAGTTGGGGAAAACCTTTCTGAGCAAGATTTCTAAAAGATGTCAGATTCCCCCAAAGAGCCCTGTCTGCCCCTGTCCTAGGCCAACCCGGCTCCAACCCGCACTCCCACACCATCTTACCTCACGGTCCCACAAACAGTTCCTATATCACCAGTTTTGCACACAGAACCACCATGTGTCCGAAGTAAGTTCCTGTACCACCACGCAGGCTTACCAGTTTTCCCCAAAAACCACACTGCCGCACATTTCCAGAAAAAGGTCCCCAAATCAGCGCAGGCCTCTCCCCACACGGTCCCAGAGAAGCCCCTGCAGACCCCGCACAACGTGACCAACTCCCCACAAAAAACCCCACGCGCCACACTGCCAGAGAAAAGGTTCCCAAGTCATCACACAAAACGGGCGGTTTTCCACGCAAACTTCCACGGGCCAGGCAGCGCGGATCCTATTCGGACCAATCAGGGCAGAGCGCGCACGCAGGCAGCCAATCACCGCGCAGAGCGCTCCAGCCGCTCGGGCCTACCTCCGTTGGAGGCCTGCGCTCTGATAAGTCTCTCTGGGTGGGGCCCCACCGCCTGACCAATCGCAGCGCAGCCCTGGCACTTGCCAGTCAACGTGAGTCGAGGGCCAGCGTCTTCTCCCGCCGGCCACCAGCCAGTCACAGCGAACGTCGCCCACCGCTCCTTGGCAGCCAATCAGAAGGTGAGAAAGGAGCGCGCGGACCTGGACCCGCCCGTCAGCCATCAGCCAATCAGGGCGAGGAAGGAAAAACCGGGTGTCCCCACCCACGCGGCTCTCCCAACCAATCCCCGCTGGCGGAAGGCGGCCAATGGAAACGCGAGTCTGGGATCCCGGGCCGTTCCCGCGCGTGTCTCCGGCGCGGACACGCCCCGCCCACGCCGCGCGGCGAGCCCCGAGCTGGGGGCGGACACGTGCACACACGGCGCCGGCCTTGAGGCTTTTCGGATCTTTTATTGTCAATAAATAAGCAGCGCAGACCAGTCTCTGCGAGTCTCCGTCCCGGTCGTGCCCCGCAAACCCCGTCCCGGGGGCGGTCCCACCCCGGGCCCGGCTTTGCAGTTACAAAAAGAAAGAGACAGGACAACACCCGGGGAGGGGCTGGGGCAGCGCAGGGGGCAGACGAAGGAGCCCGGAAATGTACAGAAGCAAAATGAGCTGGTAACCCCTGCCCCCCCATAACCCGCCCAGGGCAGGGAGCCAGGGGCTTGGCAGGAGAGGGGCATCAGGAGATGGGACCGGGGGCAGGGGCTGGAGAACCGGGCCACGGATGGGGGGCAGGGGTTGGACGACAGAATGGGGGGGTAGTGGCAGGGAGATGGGGGGGCAGGGGGTGGAGGATGGGAAGGGGGTAGTGGCAGGGAGATGGGGGGGCAGGGGGTGGAGGATGGGAAGGGGGTAGTGGCAGGGAGATGGGGGGGCAGGGGGTGGAGGATGGGAAGGGGGTAGTGGCAGGGAGATGGGGCAGGGGGTGAAGGATGGGAAGGGGGTAGTGGCAGGGAGATGGGGGGGCAGGGGGTGGAGGATGGGAAGGGGGGTAGTGGCAGGGAGATGGGGGGGCAGGGGGTAGAGGATGGGAAGGGGGGTAGTGGCAGGGAGATGGGGGGGCAGGGGGTGGAGGATGGGAAGGGGGGTAGTGGCAGGGAGATGGGGGGGCAGCGGGTGGAGGATGGGAAGGGGGTAGTGGCAGGGAGATGGGGCAGGGGGTGGAGGATGGGAAGGGGGGGTAGTGGCAGGGAGATGGGGGGGCAGGGGGGAAACTGCGGATGTCTTCTCTGCTCCCACAGCTGCCCACAGCATCACTGCTGCCGTCTCTTCTTCTCCTCTGCGTCCACTGTGGGGGGAGAAGGCCATGAAACATGAAGCAGGGAGGCAACGCCAGCCCCAGGAAGTGCAGAGCAGATGCAGAGCCCAACCCACCACGGGAAAGGCCTAGCCCCCAGGATCCCCCATCACCCCCACCTATGGGGCAAAGCCCAGCCCCCAGGATCCCCCATCACCCCCCACCTGGCAGGGTAAAGCCCAAGCCCCGCCTCCTCCATCACCCCCCACCTGGCAGGACAAAGGCCCAGCCCCCAGGATCCCCGCACCCGCCAAGAGCCTGGAGCAAAGCAGCTGCAGCCGAGCAGCAGCCGTTGGGAACAGAGAGAGCAGCCCATGAGACCCCGGTGCTGGGCTCTGCTCTGGTGCAGGCCAAGCCCGGTGCCACTGCAGGCAGAGACAACCATCAGCATTCAAAAGGGGCTTGAGATACAAAGGAGTCCATGGCCCTGCCCTGGCCTGTCTGTGGGGCAGCGCCGCGGCAGCCAGCCTCGCCACATCTCCCCAAGGCACAGGATCAGGGCCCAGAGCTGGGGCCCGGCGGGCACAGCTGCAGGCCTGTGGCCAACCGGAAAAGGTGCAGGCTGCAGCTTCGTGCAGGCAGGACCAAGCCAAGAGGATGCAGCTGCTCCCAGCTCCCAGGAGGCCAAGGGTGGGGGGGGGGTCTCAGACCCAGAAACCGTGGGGCTGGGGAGGGGGCATGAGGAAAGGACAGGTCACAAAAAACCTGGGTCAACGCCCTCCTACCCTGTCCCTGCTGCTGCCAGAGACTGGGCTGCAGGGACTGCACTGACCCCGCAAGGCACCGGAACAAAGAGCCAGGGAGTCAGCCGAGCGCATGGAGCAAAGGAGTCCAGGGTCCGGACTTGAGGGCCGCAGAGGGCCGAGGGAAGTAAAGCCCCAGGGGGGCAGCCGGAGGGGACTGGGCTGCTCCTCCCCAGGACAGTGGGTGGGGGGTGCTGCTGCAGGGGACGGGAGGTGCTGGGCCCCCAAGTTGGCGCTCCCATCGTAGCTAGGGATGGACATGGGCGAAGAAAGCCAAAACAGTGTGGCCAGTCCGGCCCGACTGGTGCTGTTCCTGCAGGGCTGAGCCAGGTGGAGGCCCTCCCACAGCTCCCAGCCACTCCCGAGGGGCAGCCACAGCCGCGCAGGACAGAGAGCGCAGAGCCGACAAGCAGCTGGGGGGGCAGCACGGGGCAGGTACCTGTGAGACAGGACTGAGGAGACGGAGGGGGGAGGAGGAAGTTACGCTACAAAGGGAAAGGACAAGAAAGAGTTAATGGAAAAGGGGGGGGTGTTCATGGGGTGTCCCGGGGTCTGTGCAGGGAGGCATGGATGGATGGATGGATGGATGGATCAACAGACAGACAGATCCATCCATCGAAGGACAGACGGACGGACAGATGGAAGGAACATAAAACCCATCAAGGGTGGATGGCAGGGCGGAGGGGGACTGGTAGAGACTCTGTCTGGGCTCCTAGTCCCACCCCCCCAGGTCCAATCCATCAGACCCCCTCCCCATCAAACCTACAAGGGACCTGGGAGTCCAGGCCCCAGCACTACTGCCCCCTTCCCCCCCCCCCAACACCTGCTATTCCCCTCCTAGTGCTCAGGTGAGGACCCAGGCATCCAGCTCCCAGACCCAGACCCCACTCCTGGCGTGGGGAGGAGGGTGGACAGACAACCCAGGCATCCGGGCTGCTCTAACCCCCAGCCCCCGCCCTGCCAGGCACTGGGCAGAGAACCCAGGCATCCCCACTGCCGCAGGGCCCTGGATGGGTGTGAGGGGGAGAGATGAGAGGGCAGGAGATGGTTAGTGCAGGGCTGGTTTTAGGGGGTCCCGTGGAGCGCGAGGCCAGGGGTTCTCACCCTCTAGGTAGTTGCGGGCGGCGAACTTCAGGACCTCGTCAAGGAGGATGACGGGGATGGAAATCTTCAGCACCATCAGCCAGTGCGGCAGGTCCAGTGGCGTGAGCTTGAAGATCATCTGGGGTGTGGGTTGGGGACAGGGGTCAGGGTTGGGCTCTTGGACCCCAGGTCCCCCCAGCCTGCTGCCGAGTCCATGTGAAGTTGCCCCGGGTTAAAAGCATTCCGGACACACGTGCTCGCTGCCCCGTCCTGGGGTGACACCACACACCCACTACACTGCAGTCACTACACGCCAGGTCAGCGATGACCCCCCCCGCCCAGGTGTGCCCTCTATCCGCCACCCGTGTGTGTCTGCTCTGACCAAGGTAGGGCCGTGCCTCCAGTGGGTCCACTCCCCTAGGTTCAACCTCAGGGTGAATTAACCCATTCTGCTCCATGCGCACCAGTGCCCCCCTTCCCCCCTTGCTGGCCAGGCGCTGTCGCTACCCAAAGGGACCCGTGTGTGTGTGCCCCCAGCATAAGGTAGATCAAATCCACTGCAGAAGAAAATGCCCTGGGGTTCCGCCCCCCATCCCCCAGGACTCACGGGGAGGGGTTCACAGTAGAGGATGACAAAGTGCAGGGACATGGAGAGGCAGATGGAGCCCATGAGCCAGATGTTCACCCAGGGTGGCATCCGCACCAGTGACTGGTTCTCAGACAGGCTGAGGAGGAAGACAGGGGTCAGGACCCGGCGTCAGGGAGTGGGGTGGAGGGTCAGGGGTCAGTCCATCCTTGCCTGTTGAGGGCGTTGCACATCTCGATGGTGACCAGCACGGACAAGGCCATGGTCATGGGCACAGGGGACTCGAAGATCTCGCACTCCACGCCCTCAAAGTCCACGTTGTGCTGTGTGCACTGCATGAAGTGTGACTGAAGGGGCAAGGGAGGGTCAGAGGCTGCCTGGTCCAGCCCCCGACAACCCCACAGCGTCCCACCTCCCCCCAGCAGCCAGGGGCCCCCCAGATCTGCCCCACAAGGACCCCCGGCCCCTGGCACACACCAGCTGGTAGTAGGTGACGCCCGGACCGTCATCAGCATACAAGAACCACCAGGCAGCTGCTCCCACAGTCGCGGCACCCACGTAGCCTGTGGGAGGGGGCACAAGAAAAGGGGGGTGGCTGAGTGCTGGCATTGCAGCTGAGGCTGCGTGTCCACACCATGACACGAATGAGAGCCCCCCCAGCATAAAATCTGATGCTGCGCAAGTCCCCAGTGCATCGCAGTGGAGGTGTATCCCGGGGAAGTGCCAGCATCACATGCACATGTCTGCCCGCATCACGACAGAGGCATATCCCAGGGTAAGTGCCGGCATCGCGTGTGCCCTCCCACACTGCGGGGCTCACCTCCGATGGCAAGGTAGCGGAAGAAGAGCCAGCCACTGATAAGTGGCTCCTTGGGGCTGCGTGGCGGCTTGTCCATGATATCCAGGTCAGGCGGATTGAAGCCGAGGGCAGTGGCCGGGAGCCCATCGGTCACCAGGTTCACCCACAGCAGCTGCACCGGGATCAGCGCCTCTGGCAGCCCCAGCGCTGCTGTCAAGAAGATACTGCCGCACACGGACAGACAGACGGGTCAGCCAGACCCAGGCAGGGTAGGGGCAGGGCTGGGCTGGGCTGGGCTGGGCTGGGCTGGGCTGGGCTGGGGGTCCCAGACCCCTGGTTCTCTGTGCGTGACAGCACCCCAGACACCTGGGGTTCATGTGCAGCCCTGGGAGCACTCACCAGACAACCTCTCCCACGTTGGAGGAAATGAGGTAGCGGATGAACTGCTTCATGTTGTTGTAGATGGCACGGCCCTCCTCCACCGCCGCCACGATGGTGGAGAAGTTGTCGTCTGCCAGCACCATCTCCGAAGCCGTTTTGGCCACGGCTGTACCCGAGCCCATGGCGATGCCGATCTCTGCCTTCTTCAGCGCCGGCGCATCGTTCACCCCGTCCCCCGTCTGCCCAGGGGGCACAGTGTGAGCCAGGACCCAGTGTGCCCTGGGCAGCACCCCCACTAGGTTGCACCCCGAGCGACCCCCCCGGGCAGCTCTATACCCCGCAGCACCGCGCCCCCACGCCCGGTGCCCCCACACCCAGCGCCCCGCACCATGGCAGTGATCTCGTCGAATGACTGCAGGAACTCGACAATCTTGGACTTGTGGGTGGGCTCGACACGGGCAAAGCAGCAGGCGCGGCGGCAGGCCTCCCGCTGCTCAGCTGGCGGCAGGTCATCAAACTCGCGGCCCGTGTAGGCGCGGCCTGTCACCTCCTCCTCCTCGGAGAAGATACCGATGCGGCGGCATATGGCAATGGCTGTGCCCTTGTTGTCACCCGTGATCATGATGACGCGGATGCCGGCGTCGCGGCACAGCTCGATCGAGCCCATCACCTCTTTGCGCGGCGGGTCCAGCATCCCCACACAGCCCACGAACGTCAGGTCCACCTTTGCAGGGCGGGGAGGTGAGGGACGGCCTGATCCCTGACCCCAACCCTCATCCCAGCCCACAAACATCACGGCCACCAGTTCAGGGGGCACTTTGACCCCTGCCCCTGCTCCTAAACCCCAGCCAGGGATTCCAGACTTCCCCTCCCCCAAGGGCTTTAGGGACCCCCAAATCCACCCCCCAGGGCCTTCAAGACTCCCCCCCAAGTCCCCCATCTCCCCGGGGCTATGAAGCTGACCTCGTACTCAATGAATTTGGTGGAGTCCTCGAGCACCATGTCCTCACGCTTGGGCGGGGTGTCGCGGGTGGCCAGGGCCAGGCAGCGCAGCGTGTCGCGGCCCGTCCCCCACTCCTTGATCACTCCCAGGATCTTGTCCTTCACCACCGGCGTCAGTGGCACCCGCGTTGTCCCCACGCGCACATAGTTGCACCGGTCGATCACCCCCTCGGGGGCTCCCTACATCGGGGGGGTGGTCAGGGATGGACGCCAGGATCCCCTGGGCCCACCCCAGTGTCAGTTGCCCCCATTCCTGTCACTGGGGGGGGGGGGGGGGCCGGGTCACTGCACCCAGACACTGGTCCACTGGTCACAATGGGAACAGGATGGGAACCCCCCACCTCCAACACTTGTAGGGAGGGATCAGTGGTACCCAGGGATGCTGGTTGCCATGGGAACAGGAGGGGCAACCCCTATCTCCATCACTTGGGACGGGACATGGCATGGGGAGTGGGGGGGGGTCTGTTGGTCGCCACAGGAACAGGAGGAAATCCCTCCCCACCCCCAAATATCTCCAGCACGTGCACCTTGATGAACATCTTGTTGCCGACGGCGGCGCGCGAGGCCTTGGCAGGGGTGCAGTAGACGGACATGGATTTGCGGTCACGGGAGAACTCCATTGTGAACTCCTTCTTCATCAGCTGCTTGATCACCTGCGCGGAAGCAGCGTGCTTACGCGCCTGCAGCCTCAGCCCACGAGGCATCCACAGTGTCCCCGAAAACACAGGGCAGGCCATGGGGTTTACCCCCCCCAAACCTACAGGGGGTTCATGGGGCTCACAACCCCTGCAGGGGCATCCACAGACCCCTGGAAACTGCAGGGACTCTCCCAGCGGGTGCAGGAGTTGATGCGGGGGCTGTCGGGTCTCAGGGAATCTGGGGGGCCCAGCGGGTCCCCGACACTCACGGAATTGCAGGCCATGGCGCGCTCCACCTTGGAGAGGCCGCGCACGTCAGTGTTGAAAACGTTCATCTTCTCCACCAGGCAGGTCAGCGCGGTCTCCGTCGCCTCCCCCACCTTCTCATACACCCCCTTTGACTGTGGGGTCAAGGGTCAGGAGTCACAGCCAGGCCAAAGGTCACAGGGATCAGCGTTAGAGGAGAAGGCAGGGGTCAGAGGTTGCCACCCCAGGGCAGAGCAAAGGGGCCGGGGTTAGGGTTAGGTGGGTCAGGGGTCACCACCGCAGGCAGGGCTGGGCCAGGGGTCAGCGCCATGGGGCAGGGCGTCAGGGCAGGGGCCGCACCTCATTGAAGTCGAGGGAGGAGTCATTGCAGAGGGCGCAGATGGTGGCCAGCTCCACCAGCCCGTCGTACTGCCCGGCCCGCACCTGCTTGTCATTCTTCAGCCTGGGGAGGCAGAAAGCCAGGCATGCTGGGAAGGGGGGTCAAAGGTCATGGTAGGGGAAAGGGCAGAGGCCAAGGGATGCCTGGGAGAAGGCCTCAGAGCACAACATGCTGGGACTAGGGGGGGTCAAAGGTCATTGGGGGGGAGCAGCAGAGGTCCAGGGATACCTAGAGCCGGGCCCGGTGGGAGGTGAAAGGTCGCATGCCAAGGGTCATGGGAGTGTCAGGAAGGTGGGTGCCAAGCACGATCTCCATTGTGGAGATGGGGTCAGACGTTGTTTCAGCAGTAGGGGCAGGGCACGCCCGGAAGAGGCGGTCAGAGCACATCACCGCATGCTCAGAGCAGGGGGGAAAAGGTGGAGGCAGGGCAGGGGTGAGAGTGCCCAGGAAAAAGGCTCGTAGAGGAGCATGCTGGGGGGTCAGAGGTCACAGCCGGGGTTGGAGGTCACAGTGGGGTCACTCACACTTCCCCCTCAGGGGCATAGGTGGAGCCGGTGATGGAGAACTCGCTGAGGGCGCAGATGTCCCCCTCCACCTTGTCCAGCACGAACATCTGCAGGGCCAAGGGGACAGGTGAGCACGGACCCCGCGGGTCCCCAGTGCCTCGCGCACCAGCACCGGGGCACCACAGCGTCCCTGAGGGGGTGGGCAGCCATATACTGGGGGTGCAGGGGTCCTTGGGGTCCCCAATCCTTGCACACAGACATCTGGTTGGGGCTGCAGGTACTTTGCACGCGGACACTTGGTGGGTGTTGAGGGTGCCGGGGTTGGCTAGGGGGACCCTGGAGGGGGTTTGGGGGGGGGCCAAGGACACTCTGCGGGGTCCCGGGTACCTTGTAGAGGGACACGTGGGGGGTGTGCAGGGGGTGGGTCCTGGGGTACCTTGCAGGTTGGTGGTGTGTGTTGGGGGGGTGCAGGGGTGGGGGCCCCAAGGGGTGTCCCGGGTACCTTGCAGACAGACATCTGGTTGGTGGTGAGGGTGCCAGTCTTGTCAGAGCAGATGACGGAGGTGCAGCCGAGCGTCTCCACGGAGGGCAGGCTGCGCACAATTGCGTTCTTCTTGGCCATGCGGCGCGTGCCCAGTGCCAAGCACGTGGTGATCACGGCCGGTAGCCCTGGGGAGGCGGGGGGGTCAGCCAGGAGCCCGGGCAGGGGAGCCGGGGCCGCTGGCAGAGGCAGGGGGACACGTACCCTCGGGGATGGCCGCCACGGCCAGGGCCACAGCAATCTTGAAGTAGTAGATGGCGCCGCGGATCCAGGAGCCGCCGTGCACAGGATCATTGAAGTGGCCGATGTTGATGAGCCAGACGGCCACACAGATGAGCGAGATGACCTTGGACAGCTGCTCCCCGAACTCATCCAGCTTCTGCTGCAGCGGCGTCTTCTCCTGCTCCGTTGCCGCCATCTCATCCCGAATCTTCCCAATCTCCGTGTTCACGCCTGTCGCCACCACGATGCCCACGGCCTTGCCTGCCCCAATGTTCGTGCCCTGTCGCCATGGGGGGAGCAGGGCATCACAGCACGGCCCCTGCAGCTGCTCTGCTTCCCCGCAGCACCCAGCGGCCCCCAGCCCTGCTGCACGTCCCATCCCCCGCCCCACCACAGCCCCCCGCAGTCGTCTCACCGAGAAGAGCATGTTCTTCTTGTCCTGGTTGACAGCGCGGGGGTCAGGGACAGGTTCTGTGTGCTTGATCACGGACACAGACTCACCTGCAGTGAGGAAGGGGGAGGAGACCAGAAAGGGTTAATCGTGCCTGTGGGAAAGGACGGGGCAAAACAGACAAGAACATGCACGCACACGTGCAAGCACCCTCTTGCCTTCACATGGGCACACACACACATACCCTCCCCTGAACAGGTGCACACCCACATACGCACGCACACTGCCTGCACACACACAGTTCTGATGTGTGCTCGGCTTGCACGCATGCACTGTTTGCACACCATTGCACACTCACTGTTCCATGCACATACACACGCACATATGCGCTCCCTGCTGCACAGAGCTCCCCGCCCGCCCTAGCCAGGCCCCCCCGGGCCCCGGGTACCGGTGAGAATGGACTGGTCAACGCGGAGGGTGGTCGACTTGATGGAGAGGATGCGGATGTCGGCTGGGACCTTGTCCCCCACTGCAGAGACGGACAGACAGACACAGGGCGTGAGAGCCAGGGGGGTGTTGGGAGGACCCCAACTCCCCCAGCACCCACCACCCCCAGGGAGGTGCAGCACAAGGCGCAGCCACCAGGAGCCCAGCTGGGGTGGGGGGGCAGCCTGGGTCCCAGGCCAAGGGCCGAGGTCAGGACGCCTGGGTTGAGTGACCTCGCCCCCCCACCAGGGCATTAAGTGTCGTCCCCTCCCCCCCACGGCTGGCTCAGCACATTGTGGCGGGTGGGGGGGGACCTACATGGCAGTGCTGGCTGCTCAAGGAGGTGCCGAGGTCACAGCTGACGGGGGGCAGGGGGGGTCACTCCCAGCCTTGCAATGCCGGGGGGAGGGGGGGGGCTGGCAACACCTGTTCCTGCTGCAAGGGGATCTCCCAGCCTGGCCCAGCACAGCCTGTTCCCAGTCCCCCCGCAACCCCTGGGTCAGGGCAGGCCGGGTCAGGCGTAAACAAGCCGGGGGGGTCGGCTCTGCTCCCGGAGAACCCAGGCATCCGGCACGGCTTCGCAGCTCCCTCGGCCCCGAGGACCCAGGCGCCCGGGCTCCGCATCCCCCACGTCACCCCCCTTCCCCAGGGGTGGGCGCAGCTCGGACCTGGGCGCCCGGGACCGCCCCCCGCCCCCCCCGCAGGGCCCGGGGCCAGGCAGGCTCACCGGCCACCTCAGTGATGTCACCAGGCACCATCTCGCGGGCCTTGATGCGCTGCACGGACTTGCGGTCGGAGCGGTACACCTTGCCCATCTCGGGCTCGTACTCCTTCAGCGCCTCGATGGCATTCTCCGCGTTGCGCTCCTGCCAGGCAGACGGACAGACGTCGCTCGGGCCTACGCGCACACGCCCGCGTGCCTGGCTCGGGGGGGGCGTTGGGGCTGGGGGCACAAGACCCACCCAGCGGGGGGGGGGGGGGGGGGGGGGGGGGGGGGGGGGGGGACAGGGCTGGGGGCATGGCACATGTCCAACTCGGGATGGGAAAGTTGAGGTTGGGACCAAAGGATGCACCCAGCTCTGGGGATGGGTAAATCGAGGCTAGGGTTGCAGCGTTACCTGCCAGACGCCAACGATGGCATTGGCGATGAGGATGAGGAGGATGACAAAGGGCTCCACAAAGGCTGTGACAGTCTCCTCCCCCTCCTCAAACCAGGCCAGCACCTGCCGCGGGAAAAGGCAGGGAAGGGGGTTAGACCCAGGCCAGGAAACCCAGGCTCCCGCCCGCGCCAGCGCCTGCGCCCCGCTCCCGAAGAAGCCAAGCGGTCGGCGTCCCAGCAGCCCCTGCTCCGCGCCACCAGGCCACGCTGCCCCCAGGGAACCCGGGCGTCCGGGCCCCATCCCCCCAAGTCTCCCCCCAGCGAAGCCAGGCGTGGGGGCTCCCAGCTGCCCCCGCCGCGGGCACCAGGTCGGGTTTCAGGCCGGCTCACACGCGAGGTGGGGGGGCCACCTGTCCCAGCCCCAGCAAATGTCAAGATGCTCGGGCCCCCGCCTTGGCCCCCGGCAGCTGCCGACACCGGAGACGCTGGCCCAGATGCCAGCAAGCAAGACGCTGCCGGGGAAGGTCACCGCGAAGGACGGGAGCCCGGGAACCCAGGCGTCCGGGCCCGGGCCCTGCTGGCACCCCCACTCCCGTCCCAGCCAGGGGCCCAGCGCAGGCCCCCCCTCGCCTGCCACACCCTGTGCCACGAAAACATTAACCCCTTTGCTGCCAGGTGCCTGGCTCAGGGCACAGCCCCCCCCCCGTGACCCCCACAACCCGTGTGACCCCGTGGCTCCCATGACCCATGATCCCCATGACACCCCCCCATACCTCCCTACGCTCCTGTGACCCACCTCATGTGTCCCCCAAAGCCCCCCTGGCTTCCTGTGAGCCCTGTAGCCCCCTTGCGACCCCCGTTGTGCCCCCAGGGACCCCAGACTCACGAAGGAGATGCAGGCCGCCAGCAGCAGGATCCGCACCAGCAGGTCCTCAAACTGCTCCACCACCAGCTCCCAGATGGACTTGCCTGGCCGGGTCAGAGATCAGGGGTCAAGAGCCAGGGGTCAAGGGTCAGCTCCCAGCCCCTGCCCCGGGGAGGAGGGGGCAGGAAGGAAGGGGACGGGGGCGGGACTCACCTTCCTCCGCCGGCAGCTCTGTGGGCACCGACACGGACACGTGTGTTGGGTGGGGAGAAAGCCGGTGAGTGCGGCCTGCGGCCCCTCGCACACCTGTCTGTCTGCCATTGCCCTGGGCCCACCGGGCGCCCGTCTCTCCCTCCACACTTCAGCCTCTGTCTGTCCAGCTGTCTGCTGGGTCCGTCCATCTCTCCATCCACTCATTCATCTGCCTGCCTGTCCACACTCATCCCTCTGCCAGTCCGTCCGTCTGGCCACCACAGCCCTCCACCACGCTCGACCCCAGCTGTCCATCCATCACCCTCCTGTCTGTGTGCCGGGCTCACCCACCTCTCCTGTACACCCCCCCATCCCCTGTCGCTGCATCTGTCTGTATATCCGTCCATCCTCGTACACCCTTTCTGCACCCACCCATCTGTCCACGTGTCTGTCCGTCCATCCATCCATCTACGCCCCCATCCATGCACCTATCGCTCCTGCCCCCGACCCCCACGCCGCCTGTCCGTCTGTTCCACACCCGATCTCCCCCCGCCAGCTACCAACAGCACCCGACCCTTACGGCCCCTGCTTGTCCATCTGTCCGTCCCTCTAAGCGTCCTCGCCCCTGCCATGCCCTCCACCCGCCTCACTGCAACATCCATCCACCCACCCGCCTGCCCGTCTGTCTACACATCCATCCACACACGACGTATCCACCTCGCTGGGCTCGGTCTCTCTGCCCCCCACATGCAGCCCCTGCATCTCTGAGCCCCCCCCGGCAAAGCGAGTGCCCTCAGCCACCCGCACCCGCCTCCCCCAGCAACCACACAGCTGTGTCCTCCAGCCTTGTGCCCCACCCAGCCCCGCTGGGCACCTGCCCTGCTGCTGCCATCCGCCCCGGCCCGGCCTGCTCCACACGGCTCACGCAACAGCGCCCATCTGCCCACGTGCCCACAGCCCCCATGACGCCGGCTCACCGTTGGGGCCGTACTTCTCCAGGCTGCGCTTGACCTGCTCGGGCGAGAGGCCAGTAGTCTCGCTGACGCCGAAGTAGGCCAGGCATTCCTCCACTGTCTTGGCGTGCGCGTTGTCCATGGCTGCGTCCCACCCCAGCACCAGCCGCACCAGCCGCCACCACCCGCATCCGCAGCCGCCCGGCCGGCCTGGCCCCGCACCCTTATGAGGCGTGCGGTGCCCCCGGCCCCCATTGGGCGGAGCCCGCTGACATCACACCGGCATTCCGCTGACTCGGGGGCGCAAGGGGGGGGGGGGGGGGGGCTCCAGGCCCCAGTGTCACTCAACCCCTCGCACCCGGGGCCCGCCCCCACCCGCTATTTCTGGCCCTGGACACACGGGCCCGGGAGCTTGGCCCTGCCCCGCCAGCCCACGGGACCCAGGCGTCCAGGAGCCCTCCTGGCTAGCGCCCACTAGGCCCCACTACCCTGCCCAGGGACCCAGGCATCCAGGAGCCCCTCCGCTCTCGTCCAGAGACCCCGGCAGCTTTCCCAGGGAGCCCAGGAGTCTGGGGATCCCCCCCACTCCTGCCCCCCAGGACCTCGATTCCTCTCCCACAAAACCCCAGGTGTCCGGGCCCAGCCCCATCTCCTCTCACGCCGAGGCCTCGCTCCCTGCCCAGAGAACCCAGCTCCCCCTCTCCCCCCCCGCCCACTTCAATACAGCATCTTCTCCACCCACAGAAATCACTGCTGGGTTAACCCGGACGCCTGGGGCCTCTGCCCTGCTCCCCAGGCCCCTGGGCTCTCCACGGCACTGGGAGGGGGCTCAGACACCTGGGTTCCCTGCCCCCCCCCGCACCAGCAGCTCCTTGAGACACTGCCACCCCCTGCCCCCCCAGCTCAGCCCAGACACCAGATCCTGCCCAGCTGCCCGCGGCGCCCGGACACTAAATCCCTGCTGATGCCGCGGATCCAGTTACGGGCGCCGCAACAGCCAGCAGCCCCCCCCTTGCAAATGAGTACAGGATGGAAGCCAGGCACCCAGGAGGGGGGAGAAACAGGGAAACACCCCCCACCCTGGCCCGGGGTTGCCCTGGACCTGACCCGGCGCTGCCTGAGTTTGCCAGGAGCCTGCTCCCTCTGCCACCCGGGGGGGGGGGAGGGGCAGCGAGAGTTATAGCCCTGCAGGGCCCCCCCCCGGCAGCTCGACTCTGGGCTGGTTGGGTTGGACGCAGAGAGCCCAGGTGTCGGGGCCCCCAACCCCCGCACCCCTCACTCCAGAGACCCCAGGCATCCAAGGCTTAGAGCCCCCCACAACCCGGGAGAACCCAGGTGTCCGGGGGGGGGGGCTCAGCCTGTCCTCGCCTGACCCCCACACCTGGGGCATCAGCTGACATGGCCTGGCCCCTGCCTCCCCTCCCGCCGGGGTCACTCAAGGGCACGGGGGAAGCCCATGGGGGGGATTCCCAGGTCTAGGGGAGGGGGGACAGGGCAGCTCTTGTGTCTGCAGAGGGGGGAGTGGGGTGGGGGACATGGCCTGGACGCCTGGGATCTCGGAGAGGAGTCGAGGTCTGGGGGCAAGCAGGGGCTGGGGGTCCTGGACACCTGGGTTCCCTGGGGCCGGGGGCCCATGCCTGGGTTCTCCCCTCCAGGGCTCCACTTTACCCTATAAGGGCCCACAAGCGCCTGGGCCCAAAATAACTCGGGGGGGGGGGGGGGGGGGGGGGGCTGGAGAAGGCAGCTGCTGCCCCGGATTAGGGCCCAGCGTGGACGGACACACAGACCCAGCTCCCGCCACCTCAGACACCTGGGACCCTCCTGCCCCACTCGGCCGCTAACCTGGATCAGGGCCATGCGGGGGGGCACTACCCAGAACCCCCCCCCCCCCCCCCCCCCCAGCAGACAGAGAACCCAGGCACCCAGCCTCCCTGCCCCCCCCCGCCCCCCCCACTACCCTCCCCAGGAGCTCAGGTGTCTGGTCCCCCAGTACCCTCACCCTTAGCCCCCAAGAGGACAGGCATCTGGGAGACCCCCCGCCTCCAGAAAACCCAGGCATCTGGCTGCCCCTGCCCCAAACAGACCAGTGTGGAGACTTCAGGATTTTTTCATCTAGTTTTTATGTTTTCTGCTCATTTCTGGGCCTTTTTCTTTTTTTTTTTTCTTTGCCCCCAGTGGGGTTTGCTGCTTCTTTACAGGGGGGTGGTGGGGGGGTGTAGACAGTCCCTGCATCCCCCCAACCACAGCCCTGGGAGGGGGGTGTCTGGGGCCATGAGAGGGACCCAGGGGCTTCTCCACAGTAGAAAAATAAATCCCATGAAGAGCCACGTGTATGCCAGGAGGCCTTGTGCAGCCCCACCTGTGTCCCAGACGCCTGGGGTCATGTGGGACATGCGTCTGCATGTGCCTGGCCCGGAGGCCTGGGGTCTGTGCGTATGTGTGTGCAGCTGCCCGTGTCCTGGATGCCTGCACTCTGTGCCCAGGCCGGGTCCTACCTATGCCTACACTTGAGCATGTGCACACACACAGCCCCAGCACCCATGCTCTGTACACGTGTCACACACTGCTGTTGTACGTGTGTCACACATGTATGAACCCAGATGCATGCCTGCATGAGACCCTTGGGCTCCATGCATGCATGGCCCCTTTGCTGTGCAGGTTCCACACGTGCGTGTCCCAGACACCTTGATTCTACAAGTGTGCGTGAGACACCAAGTTTCTACACACTGGTTTGACATGCACGTGCCAGACACCTGCATTCAACACAGACACGGGTACATGTGCATGTCCGCAGCCCCTGGGCTCCATCTGCGCACGTGTCTCCCACGCACCTGGTGCCAGCGGTGCCTACAGGTGTGCACGGCCCAGGTGCTGTGTCTGCCTGCGTGCACACACGGGCATGTTCCAGGTGCTGGGGGGTGTGGGGGCGGGGCCTCATGAAACACGCCACTCCACTCTTTCCTCCTGAACTGACCCGATAGAGTGAAACATAAATAGTGCTGCGGAGGCCCGTTCCCATGCCCAGGGGCTGGGGTCAGAGGTCACAGCCCAGAGGGCCGTGGGTGGCACAACACAGTGAGTGGCTCTGTGTATTTGGTGATGGGGACCAGGGCCCCCCCTTCCTCTTACGGGGGCAGCTCCCAACCCCTTTGTAGTGCATCAGGGCCCCAGGCCCACAGCCAGGGGGCACGTACTTGTAGGGGGAGTAGGGGGGTGGGAGAGCCTGGGGGTCCCATGGGCAAAGGGGGGGGTCCCAGGGCGGTGGGGGCCATGGTGCGTCAGACGAAGGCGTACTGGTTGTGCACGGCCCGAGCCCAGGCCCCCTCGGCCCCATCCCCCACATCTTCCTCCTCATCCTTGTCTTCCTCGTCCGGGCGCCTGGGGTCAGCAGCAGTGGAAGGTGGGTGGGCGGGCGGCGGCAGCCGGGGGGGGCTATGGGAGGTGTTCAGCTCTGCAGAGACAGAGGGGGTGGGTGAGCGGGGGTGATGGCCCCCCCGGCCCCATGGGGATGGCAATGGCTCAGTCTCGCAGTCACTCACTCCCCCGCCCCCCCGCCCGCCCCGCTGCCCCCCCACTTACACGCAGTCACCCGTGGCGGTGGCAGGGTGGCCGGGGCTCAGCGGGGGAGGGGGCTCCGCGGTGCGGCTGCCAGACCGGTCCCTGCCTGCAGCGGGGAAGGGGCGGCGGGTGGGACACAAATAAACAGGGCTGTGAGAGATGGGACGGACATAGGGCAACAGCGCGGGGAGTGCAGCCCCACCCAACCCAGAGGCGGCACAGGACCATGGCACAGGCGTGTCTGCACACGTGCAGCAAGCACATAGCTTTGCATGCAGGCGCAAGTCCACGCATCAACCAAGAGACCAGCATCCAGACACGTACAGCTCCATGCATGCAGGCTCCCATTCAAGCACATGTCCAGGAATACCAACCACCTGTATGGATGTGCAGATGTGGGAGTCTGTATGTGTTCCTCCATATAGGAGCACACGTAAATCCAAATGTGTGTCCCACAACATGTGTGTGCATGCACTTGCAAGAATCTGCACGTCCATGGACACGTGTGCCTGTGTACCCACAAATGCTCACAAATCCAGGCACACGCATGCGTGTACCTACAAAAAAACCCCCTACGTGTCTGCCACCTGTGCACCTACCAGCAGCCAAGTGCTGCAGCACCATCTCAGCACACACGCATACGTGCCACTGCACTTGCATGCTCCCACACAAACATAAAAATGCACATACCTACACATGTACACATACAAGCATACGCAACCAGCCTCACACGTATTCAAGCACACGCCAGTACAGGCATGGCTCGGAGCACATGCAAGCACACTTATCCAGGCACATATGCACACAGGTGGGTCCCCATGTCCCTGCACCCCATGGCGAAGGGCTGGGGGAGTGAGGGAGGTCCCTGGCCTAGCCATTGCAGGGCAGGGTGGGGGGGAAGGAGGTCCTCAGTGTCTCACCGTGGGGGCGCTGGGCAGCCACGACATAGCTGACAAGGGTGACGTCGGCGGCGCCGCCCGACTCTAGGGGGATGGGGTGCACGCGGAAGTGTTCCAGCATGTCGAACACTGTCTGGAACCACAAGTGCTGCACGCGGCACTGCCCTTCCTCCGTCAGCGACAGCCGCAGGTGCTGCGGGGGGGAGGGAAGAGCACGCTCAACCGCCATGTCCGTATGCCCCCCACTCCCTCAGAAGTCACCCAGCGCCCCCCAGCCCAGCCCAGCCCAGCCTCCCAGGACCCCATGCAGGCCTGCAGGGCCTCACCTTGGCTTTGCCTTGGAAGTTGAAGGTGAGCACAAACTCCCCACGCCGCGTCTCACTCTGGCGCACCAGGAAGACGCCATGGGCACTGGCGCCACCCGCCAGCACCAGCTGTGCCGCCCGCAGCCGTGACAGTGTCCCATGGAACCAGGGATGCTCACCCAGCCCATGCTCCCCCTCCCCCCCTGGCCCCTCCCCCAGCCCCCCCGGGTCCGGCTCCCCCTGGAACAGGAACGGTCCTAGGGAGACGAGAAAGGTCGCAATGGGAGGGGCTTGTTGCATCTGCCAGTACCCCCAGCAGAGCTCCCAACCCCACCCCTCCACCGCCCCCACAGCCACAGAGACCCCACAGCACAACCCAGCACATCCCCACCCCCAACCAGTGGCCCAGTGACTCCCCCTCCCCCCTGAAGCCCATCTATGGTCACAGAGCTCCCCCAACGTGCAATGCCATGCAACACCCCCCACATCCCCTCAAGCAGGACTCGGCCCCAGTGGCCCTCACAGCCACCTTCATCCCCCCTCCCCCCCCGCCCCACAGAAGTCACCCCCAGAGCTCCAGGCCTGGCACCAGAGATGAGTACCTGTGGCATCAGAGACATCACTGTGGGGCAGGCCGGGCGGAGGCAGAGGGGGCAGCTCGTCGAGGGGGACGCGGGGGGGTAGCTCAGGAGGCAGCAGCTCAAGGGAGCCGAAGCAGGAGGCGGCAACAGAGCCTGGGGACATGGAGGCCGAGGGGCGCTCGGACAGACCCCCGTAGGCACCTGTGGGTGGACGAGATGAGTGCCCACGTGTAATCCCCCATGACACCCCAAGAAATAGCATTGGGGGGCTGCAAGTCAGAAGTGAGAGACATCGCTGGGGGAGGCTGTTGATTAGAAATAAAAAGTGCTGCTGGGAGGGGGTTCTGTGGGTTGGGAACGAGAAGCGTGGCTGTGGGGGGCCAGAGGACAGAAGTGTGGGGCACTGCTGGGAACTGAGGGCATGTACTCACCCTGGGAGAGCTGCTCGCTGCTGTCGCTGGGCACCAGGGGAGGGTCCCGGCTGGGCAGCCCCCCTGTGTGGTGGTTGAGGAACGGGGGGTCCGCACTGCCCATCTCCTCCCTGCAAACAGGACACCGCTGTAAGCATGGAGGCATCTATGTGCATAAGACTCCCGCCCACCCAGCATTGCCCCAGCGCCAGAGAGGACCCCAAAACCTGTGCAAGGGTCTAGTGGTATGCGCGGGGGTGGGGGGAAAGGAAGGCCAGGAGAAACCTGGGGAGTGCAGAAAGCTCCTGGAGAAGTCAAAGGGAAAAGTGTCAGGATCTGGAAGAGGAACTAAAATGGGTCGGGGGCCCAGGAAGATCTGAGGGACCGGGGCTACGGCACTCACCTGGGGCTGAGGCAGTCCTGGATGTCAACAAGCCACGAGCGCATCTGTAGTGCATCCACGGTTTCAAGGATAAACTCGCCTGCCAGCCCTGCCTGCCGCAGGGGGCACATAGGGGTCAGACCATGACCCCTAACCTCCACTGCCCCCTGGCGTCACCCTCCTTGCCCCACAAAGCCCCCACACTGGACCCTCCCGCTACCTCCAGCACGAAGGTGTTCTCCCGGTCAGGCATCTCGAGGGGCGTGGTGGCACGAGCGGCCGTCACAGCGCTGCAAGGGACGCTCACCCGCGGCTTAGTCGACTGTAGGGACAGAGAGAAATCAGCGTGAGCGGCCCCACAGCCCCGAGGGCCGAGAGGGGAGCCTCCCACCAAAAGAACCTGGGACTCCAAGTGCTGCTGGTGCCCCTCACTCCTGCCCCACAGCTCCCTAACCACCCACAGCGGCGCCCCTCGCTCCCGACCCGCAGCCCTTTCCTGGCCCCTCACCTTTGGAGGCACGAAGAACTCCAGCAGGAAGCCCTCCCCCTCGCCCTTGCCTGCCTGCCGCAGCAGCAGCCGGCACCTCTGCCAGCGCGGGGGGCGCCCCCCGGCCCCCGCCCCGGCCCCGTCGTCAGCCACAATGTAGTTGAGCAGTCCCTCGCGGCGCACAGCGGGCACGGGGGCGGCAGGGCTGTTACCCAGCGCAGGGGCAGCCCGTCCTAGCCGCAGCCGCTCGAAGCGGTGGGTCCAGCGCTCCCCCTCTGCCCCGCCCGAAGAGTTTGAGTTCGTGTTGCTGCCCCCGGCAGCCCCGTCCTCGGGGCTCCCGGCAGCTGTGGGCGGGGGGGTGTCAGGGGCACTGCGCCACTGCAGGATGCCGCGCACGCTGCCCCGCACAGAGCGCCCCACGCTGCGCAGGGAGAAGCGCTTCTTCAGCTTGGGCTTGGTGCTGGGTGGGGGGACGCCGGCCGCCGCGGAGACGTCCTCGGAGCTGCGTGACTGGCTGCTGGAGAGCCCGGAGGCAGGCGCCAGCTCCCCCGGAGACGAGTCGCTGCAGGTCTCAGCAGGGTCGCCGGAGGGAGGCGCCTCGGCCCCGCGCAGCTCGGCCTGGAAGTGCTCCAGGAAGCTCTGGGCGTAGCGGCGGGAGAAAGCGGCCTCGGCCCCCGGGGCAGCGAAGCGCGGGTTCTCGGCCACGAAGGCGCGGAAGCGCCGGGCGAAGTCCATGGCGGCAGCGCGGGCGTGAGCCTCGCAGAAGTCGCGCCAGCCCGGCGACGAGGGCGGGGGCAGGGCCAGGGCCAAGGGGGCCGGGACCGAGGGGCCGGGGCCCGCAGCCTCGCCGTTCATGACGCCCCCGCTGCCCCCGCTGCTGCGCCCCCTGCGCCGGTGCCGGCTCCTGCGGCAGCCAACCCGGGACAGGCCGGGCGCCAGGGCCCCGCCGGCCACCACCGCCGCCGCGACAGCGAGGACGAGGGCGCAGGCAGCAACGTGGACGCGGCCCCTGCGGAGCCTGGTGCTGGTGCTGGCGCTGCAAGTGCCGAGAGAGGCGCGAAGGCCGTGCTCACCTGCGGGACGGACACACGGACACAAGAGGGGTCTTCCCCACCCAATGCCCCCCGCTCCCGCCCGCAGCCCCACGCAGCGGTGCCCCTCACCCCTGCCCCTCACCATCCCGCCCGGCGGCTGCGGCTGCTCGCGGGTGTCGGCGGCGGCTCGGGGCGCGGGGGGACGTGGGGGGAAGGGGGGGGTCTAGGCCCGGACCCAGCCCACCCGCCGCTTCCGCTGCCGGGTTCCTCCCTTCCCAGCACCCACCGCGACTTCCACTTCCGGGTTACCTTATCCCCAGCGGGGCTGCACAGCAGCGTTTCCAGGTTGATGACGCCATTTCTGCTTGGCGCAGGCGGGGTCGCGGGGCTTCCGGCACCATGGAGAGGAGCTGAGCCGCGGGATAGAGCGGCTTCCGGCAGCCGCCGCGACCATAGAGAGGAGCCTCGCTGGTACCAGAGCGAAAGCGCTGCACCACCGAGAGGCAGGAATGCCTTGACAGAAGAGCGGCCGGGAACCAGAGCCGGGGGTGGGCCTACACGGGCCGGCCGCCGCGCGCATGCGCCATGGTGTGACCAGGACATTTCCGCCCCCCCAAGGAAAAGCCATGGTCGAGCGGCGGCTAGAAGGGCCGATCTCCGGAGCGGCGGCCGAGCCGGCCCCTGCAGGGCAGTCCTCCACAGCCCCTAGGACCTTGCACACGTGCACACACAAGCACACACACACACACACGCGCGCGCACACACACACAAAGCAGCGCGAAGCAGGAGCTGGAGTTAGTTTAAAATTTTAATTTTTTTCGGTTTTTTACATTTTTTTGTATTTTTTTTCCCTTTTTAATTTTTTTTTGTAACTAGGCCCAGGCGCATCGTTCCCGTGGCTGCAGCTCCTGGCCCGGCCTAGCCCGGCCCAGCCCAGCATGGGGAGCAGGGAGCTGGGGGGGGGGCAAAAAACCCAAAGAAACCCCAAAAAAACAAGAACAGCCCACAGGACCACCCCGCCCCCCACTCCCAACAGCAACGGCCCCCCAGCGGCACCCGCCGCAGCCTGACCCCCCTTATAAATTATAGGAAATAAAAGGCTGGCATGGGGGCAGCCGCAGGGGGGCAGTGACTGACATCCGCCAGCCCCACCTCTAAAAACGCCACTCCCCCCTCCCCCCCAAAGGTGCTTGGTGGTGCCCCCTGCTCCCCCAGTGCAATGGGCCGGGCTGGGCCGGGCTGCACTGGACACATCTCAGTTCACAGCCAGGACCGGAGGCGTCAGTTCCCAGGGGGATGGAATGGCAGCTGCTGGGACGGGTGGGACTGAACTGTGGGAAGAGAAGCGGGTATTAGTGGTGGGTATCAGAGGGAGGCCAGAAAGCCCCCTAGGCACCCTCGGGCAGAGCCCCACTCACCTTGATGGTGACCAATATAGGTGTAGGGGGTGGGGGTGGAGGCTGAGAGGGTGGGCACGCCACTCTGGGGCACGCCACCCTGCGGGGGCCCACCATGGGTCTGGGGTGGGTGCAGCAGCATCACCTGGGGCGGATGCGGCGCGCCGGGGTGTGGGGGGGGCGCAGCCGGCAGCCCCGTCTGCACATGGGCCTGCGGGGAGGAGGAGAGCGTGAGTGCGCAGTGGGTACAGGGTGGGGGGAAGGCGCAGCGCAATGTAGGCAGGCAGTACCTGGGTGACGTGGGCCATGTTGGGGTAGCTGTGCTGCAGCTGCTGGTGAGCGTGGATGGCATAGACGGCAGCAGGCTGCGGGAAGCTGGTCTGCGGGGACTGGGCACCAGGGCCTGGCGTGATGGAGGGCGGTGTGGCTGTCAGCGCCGCGGCCGTGTGGTACAGGTTGGGCTGCTGCTGCGCGCTGCCCAGGTGCGGCGCCTGCCCAGCCTGGTGCTAGGGGACAGGGACTGGCGTGAGCTGCGCTCTAGGAGGCAGACCCGCAGCACCCTCACCCGTGGCGGCCCCCTGGTACCTGCACAGGACTGGGAGCGGCATGCTGGGCCTGCGTCTGGCTGCCGGTGGGTGTGGTGGCAGGCTGCGGCTGGTGGGGGTGCAGCTGGGTGGCGTGGTGGGGGTAGGACTGGTGGACGGTGGCTGTAGGGCAGAGGGGTGAGGGGCTGAGCCAGGCCTGGCTGGGCCACACCTCTCCCCCCATACCCTCATGCTCTGGCAAGGCCTTCTCACCATAGAGCGGCTGGGGTGCAGGCTGCTCAGCTGGTGGGTACTGGGGGGCAGAGGATGAGACAATGGCCTGGGCGTGGCTGCCTGACGTCATCATGCGCGGGTTGCTCTGCAGCATGGGCGCGAACACAGGCTGCCGCCAGCACGGCACCACACAGGGGTCAGCAAAGCCTGGTCCCAGGCATGTACTCCTCCACCGCAGCCCCCATCACACAGCCACCAGGAACACCCAGCCCAACACCCCCACACACACTCACCCCTCCCAGCCCGACTCCCTCCAGCACACACAGCTCCCCACAGCCTGACCAGCCCCCCACAGGAGATGCAGCCCCTCAGGCACACCCAGCCCAACACTCCCACCCCTCGTAGCCTAACACAGCACCCCCCAAGCGCATACAGCCCCTCCCAATCCATCACCCCCAGGCACGCTGCCCCCAGCCTGACTGCCACGGGCACACCCACCCTTCCCAGCCCAACTCCCCTGTGCACACGCAGCCCCCTGGTCCCCCGGGTTACAGGCCAGTGCCCTGCACCCCAGGGGCCACGCCTGGCCCACCTGCGAGGGGTAGTGGGCCATGGGCTGCATCATGGTAGGCTGCCCGGCAAACTGCTGTGGATTGTAGGAGATGTAGGAAGAGTAGGGGGTGGCTGCCACGAGTGGGGGCCCCGCGGCCGCCGCTGCCTGCATGATGGGGGGCGCGGAGGCTGCCTGGTGTTGGTCCGAGCGCTGGGGGGGCAGCGAGCCTGGGGGGCGTAGCAAGGTGAGATGGGTCCAGCCAGGAGCCCTCCCCCAGGTCCACGATCTTGGTCTCCAGCCCCTCTACTCACCTTTGGCGCCCCGGTACTTGCCCTGCTGCCCGGGCACGGAGTTGGAAACAGGGTAGGGGTACATCTGTGGGGCCTGGGGGAGCAAGAGCGTTACGGCAGGGTGGGATACAAGGGAGAGGGGAGCCTACAGTGTCGCATGGCACAGCGCCCATTACCTGTACGGCGGGGCTCATGTGGATCTGCGGGATGTAGGAGATGTACTGGGGGCTGTACATGCCACTCTGCCCGGCCGCCAGCACCGGGATGGATGGCGTTGAGTGGGTGCGGGGCCCTGGCGACGTGGGCGTGCTCGTAGACTTGTTCTGTGGGGGCAGCAGGGTCAGCACCAGGCCCAGCTTCAGCCCCCCACCCCCATGGCCCTGGCACCCGCTCACCACGGACAGCAGCGTCTTGGAGGGATTGAACTCCTTTGCATTGGGGTTCAGCGTTGACTTCTTCACCTGTCTATGGGGAGAACACAAGGGTTAAAGTGGGGGCACGGCCCAGGGGGAACAGCTTCCCAACCCGACACAGCCCTGATGGGACACTCACTCCGACACAGGCCCGTCCTCCTTGTCCTCAGCCTCAGCCTTGCTGGGGGGGCTGGCAGGCTCCGGGCGCTCAGGCCCCTCCAGCAGCCCCTTCTCCTCCTTGCCACCCTCCGGCGCCAGCTCCGGAGCCCCACCAGGCTTCGGGGTCTCCTCCGGCCCCTCGCAGGGCTCAGCCACCTTCTCCTTGCCTTTGCCCTCAGGTGTTGGCTCCTTAGGCCGGGCAGCGAAGGGCTCCAGGCCAGCCTCAGGGGAGCTGCTGGGCTGGAGCTGTGGGGGACAGACAGAAGATCAGCCTGACCCTCGTGTGGACATACATCCCAACACCACCTCCCCTCCCTGCACTTCACCTCACCTTGAACTGGGCCCCAAACTTGCGCAGCTCCTCCAGCTGGCTTCGCTGCTGCTCTGTCTGAAGCCCTACTGGTGGGGTGGTGGGGGGCAGTGGGTGAGACCACAACCCAGTGGCACCCCTGCCCACTCCCCGCCTCCCAGGCAGCTGCAAACCTTTGCTTGCTGGCTTCGCCGGCTCCAGGGGCCCTGCCACCTCGGAGGCTCGGCCGGGGTCCTTTGGCACTGGTGCCTCTTTCGCTGCAGAGCAGAGAAACAGCTGTGAGCCCGTGGCCCCTGCCCTAGCCCCAATCCCCCACCCAGACCACAGATGCCTCACCCTCAGGGGCAGCAGGCAGCATAGGGGCACCCGCCTTGGGTGATGGTGGGCTAGGGGCGGCAGCAGTGCTGGGCTCCAGAGCAGCTGTCCTGGACTCAGAGGGGGACGCAGGGGCAGCCGCAGACTCTGGAGCTGGTGCTGCCTTGGGGGAGCGTGGGGGATACATGCGGCCCACTACAGGGAGACAGAAGCAGTGCTGAATGGCTAAGCCCACCACCAAGACAGAGATCCCTGACCCTGTCCCCCCTCCTACCTGCCGGGGGAGCTGCCGAGACCTCCACAGGGCGGCTGCCAGGAGACGACATGGCCTTGGCGCCGCGGATGGGACGCTGCGACTTGGGCGACATCCGCGAGGGACCTGGGGGACGGCGGAGATTAGAACCCGCTGCATACTGGGCAGCCGCTGCCTGCGCCCCTAGCCCGTGCCTCACCTCCGTTGATGCCACGCGGATCAGGCAGAGGACTGGCGCCGCCATCTGGGTGGTGGGCGCCGCCACGGGGGGGCAGGGCCCCCACACCCGGCCGCCCGCCACGGGAGCTGCTGCAGCGCACACCGCCACGGGAGCCCTCGCGCACGCGCTGTGGCAACGGGTTGTATTTGCCATCCCTACAGGACAGACACAGGTCAGTCGGGTGCCAGGGCAGGGGGAGAGCGGCCCCCACCCCCCCAGGGCCTGCCGCACCTGGTGGCCAGGCTGGGGCTGTCGCGGCCAGAGGCCTGGCGCTGCACGGAGCTGTGCTTCTCCTCCTCGCTCCGCCCATCATCGTTCTCCATGGCAATGCGCAGCCGGTACTGTGGACTTGACTCAATCTCCCGTGCCAGCTGCGCCGCCCGTGCCTCACGCTGCCGGAACTCCTCCGAGTTGTCCTTCTCCAGGGGCACGCTGCACCAGGAACAGCCACACTCAGACCCCACGCCTCCCAGCTGGCACCAAGGCCCAGGCCAGGTCCCTGGACAGGAGCCGGCTGCTGCAGGCAAGCGCCTCATGGGGAGGAGTGGCTGCAGGAGGACCGACCCCACCCCGGACTCCCATCTGCCCCAAACCTCAGGTCAAGGTCCTGTGCCTCCAGGGAGTTTCCCCTCCCGCCTATGAGACTGATTATCACAGAAACCAGAGCAAAAGGAAAAAAGGAGCCAAGTCCTGGTCCCTGCTTCCCAGCTAAGATGACAGATACCAGCTTGGTTCCCCCACACCACGCGCTGGGTCCAGCCCCCAGCTACAGGCTCACGTGTAGGAAGCTAAACTGCTGTCATAGGTAGTCTTCACACCATAGTTCTCCTCGTTGAACTTGAACATCTCGTTAGGGTCCCAGCCGTTGGACTATGACGGCAAAAACAGCACGTGAGACCTGGCCCCGGTGCCCCCGGCCCTGCCCCGCACAAGCCTCAGCCTCACCAGATCGGACTCGAGGTCGTAGTCATCACTGTGGCTGTCGCCGCCCTCCCAGCGCTGCAACACCTTCTCCTTGTGCTCCCCGTTCACCTTGGAGTTCATGGCAATGGCTGAATCTGTGAACTTGTCTGAGGGAAAGGGTGGGGAAAGATGCAGGATCAGGGAAAACCAATCCAGACCAAACCAGGCAAGGGAAGGGGATCAGGGCAGACCACTACCTTTTGTGGCATAGTTGAAGTCAATGTTGCGGAAGCGAACCAGCATGACGTCAGCCGGCTTGAATACCATGGTGTCTACGATGTCCTCACGCCGCGGCCCAGCCGTCTGCTCCGAAGTCTTGCGGTGCACAGCGTCTACAGCCAGCTCGAACTGCCAGGAGGGGAGACCCGTCACGGCCGGCCCCAGCCCCCGCTCCGGCCCCAGCCAGCCCCAGCCCAGCACCTACTTTGGAGCTGAGCGTCTTGAAAATGCCCTCAAAGGTGCTGCCATTCTTCACCTTCACATCGCAGGTGGAACCCTGGATGTGGAGCCAGGATTAGTGGGACCCCTCTGCCACCCCCTCCTTCCTGGCCCCCAGCCCCTGACACAGCCCAGGGCTCCACTCACCACGACAGCCGTCAGGAAGTGCAGCATGCGGGAGTTGTTGTAGACACCTTCAAACACCTGCCGCCAGGGAGACGCCGTCAGCCCCGAGCTGTCCCACCCAGGGCTGTGGCAGCGGGTCACCCCCACGGGAGGACCGCGCCAGGCAGGTCTGTGAGCCGAGAAGCCCTGACACGGGGCCTGGCCCTGCCTCTGTCCCCCAAGTGAGCAGAGGTCGGGGATCAAAGGGCACCACGCAGCCAGAGCCCTGTGGGGAGGCCGCCCCCCAGCCCGCCAGGTACTTACCGGGCACTGGGGAGGCCCCTTCCCAGTACTCTGACCCCTAAAACAGACCAAACGCAGCAAGGTGAGTCCAGCTGGGGGTCAGATCCCTGCAGACCCCCACCGCTACCCAGACTCCTGGGTCCCTGCCCCCTTTCCTTGACAGCCCAGTTGCCTGGGTCCCGTCCCTTGTTGCTGGACAGGACGGAGTGTGGAGCACGGGGCAAGAGCTGGATGCCCCAAGCCCCATGACATCACCCGGGCACCTGGGTCCCCCACCCCAGGGGTTGTCCCCCCCCAACCCGAGTCTCCCAATTTCCCACGTCATCAGAACACCAGGGTTCCCTAAGTCCCAGGCGGGGAAGGGGGGGGCGGTCTCCCCGACCCTGTAGCCACCTGCCGCTAGAGGGCGCCGACTGGCTGCCGCACCGACCAATCAGCGGCCTCTCCCGCGCTCGAACCCCCTCCAGAGACCCCGCAACGGCCCCGGCCTCACGTGACCCCCCCCGGCCGACGCATGCGCAGCCACCTCCCGCCCCGGCCCGCTGCGCGGGGTTACCTGGTGCCGCCGCCGCCGCTGCCCCCGGGCCCGCCCCCCCCGCCGGGCGCCGCAGCTGACGAGGCGGCGGCGGGGGGCGGCGCGGCAGCGGTGGGCGGGCGGGCGCCGCCGCTAGGACTGAGGCTACCGTTGGGGCTGGGCGCGGCCTTGCGTGCTGGGGCCGGAGCGGCGGGGGGCCCGGCGGCCGGGGGGGGCCCGGTGGCGGGCGCGGGGGGGGGTAGCGGCTGCGGCTGCTTCAACATGGCGGCGCCGGCAGCGAGGCCCGGAGCGGGGAGGGCGGGGCGAGCCGCGCCTGCGCAATGCCGGCCGGGGGGCGGGGCGAGCCGCGCCTGCGCACTGGGGCCCCGAAGGGGTGGGGAGCGGGCCGCGCCTGCGCAGTCCAGCGAAGGAGGGAGCGAATGCTCGAGCCGCGCGTGCGCGGTGGTGTCGGGCGAGGGGTCGAGGCACGCGGTTGATGCAACCGAATCAGCCCCGTCCTCTCCGCGGCTGCGTCACGCGCGCGAGTCCCGGCTCCGGCGGCAGCAGATGGCGGCGGCGTCGTCTCGTGCGCGGCGGCCCCTCCCCTCCCCCTCTCCGCCGGGCTCAGTGCGCAGGCGCGAACTCCTCTGCACAATGAGACGAAGGGAAGGCGTCGCCTCTGCCCCGCGCCTGCGCGGAAGAGGAAGCACGTGATCGGAAGGATCGCTAGAACGAGTTGCTGCCTCCTCAGCGGCCTGCGCATGCGCCGCCCCGCCACGTCCCTGTGCTGGCTGTGCGCATGCGCGAGAATGAACAGTATGCTGTGACGCATGCGCATTTTAGACCAGGGGAACTCACCGCAGTAGAGGGAATGTGAAGTTGACGGAGCGGTGCGCATGCGCCGCGAGCAGCCGTCCCATTCCCTCAGTGGTTGTAGTAGGGTGAGGTTGCGCCTGCGCAAAGTAGGCAGCAAGGGTACTCCCCGCTGCGAGCTCTGCCAGGGCACTAGTCGCGTGTGCCCCCCCCACAGACAGCACCCACAGTCTATGCAGAGTCCAACATGTTTATTCACAATACAACCCCACCCCCCACAAGTGTCCAGGCTCTCACGCGGCAGCAGCCTCACGCTCCTCCGCGGTGATCTCCAGGGTGCGAGTGACAATGCCAGTGCCAATAGTGCGGCTCCCATCACGCAGGGTAAAGCGCTGCCCTATCTCGAGCACCACGGGCTGCCGCAGCGTCACTATCAGAGTCGTGTCCTCCCCAGGCATCACCAGCTCCTGTGGATGACAGTGCAGGGTCAGGGCGGGCAGGGCAGGGCAGGGCAGGGCAGGGCAGGGCAGGGCAGGCACGCAGCTGAGGCAAAGGGGATCATACCTTCCCAGGGGGCAGAGAGATGCGGCCAACCATGTCCCAGGTGAGTGAGAACAAGATGGGCTTGTAGCCGGCGACGAAGGGCTTGCTTCGCCCCCCTTCCTCCTTACTAAGCACATAGACCTGGGGTGGGGAAAGGGTCACAAGTCACAGCCAGCCCACAACCTCCCACCCAATCCAGCCCCACACCACTGCCCCAGCCCCTGACCTGTGCCTCGATTTTCTGGTGGGGCTGGATGGAGCCCGGCTTGCACATGACCATGCCCCGGCGCACTTCCTCGCGCCGCAGCCCCCGCACCAGCGCTCCCATGTTGTCGCCGGCCTCCGCCCGCTCCAGGCTCTGGTGGAACATCTCGATCCCTAGGGGAAGGAAGGGAGCTCAGGGCAGCGGTGGAGGGGGCCAAGTACACTGGAGGCAGGGGCAGGTCCACGAAAAAGAAAAGACCAAGAGGGTAGGGGGCCTCTAGAAAGTGGCCAGGGTGGTTCTAAGTAGGAAGAAAGGGGAGTGGGGGGGTAATCTCCAGCACAGGCAAAGGAAGAGACCATTCTGGAAGGGGGAAAACTCAAACACAGAGAATGGATCAGACCACTGCTGAGGGGAGGCTAAGGCACCCCAGCTCAGGAAGAGGATCAGACCATCTCTAGCAGGATTGGGGAGGATCCGAGTCCCAGGGAGTGGGGGAAACCATTCCTGAGAAGAAAGATTCCCAGCCACAGAACGGAAAGCATGGGGTGGGGGGTGGACCCCATGCCCCAGAAAGGAGTCCATCTGGCAGAGGTAGTTCCCTGGCCCAGAGCAGAACGCATTGGAGGGACCCACCTGTGACAACAGAGCGCAGTTTCTTGCTGTGCCCCACGAACTCACACTCGTCCCCCTTCTTGATAATGCCACGCTCCAGCGTCCCTGTCACCACTGTGCCCCGGCCTGCGGCAGATGGGGGTAAGGGATGAGATCAGGCCCAGCTGATGGACCCTGCCCCCCCCCCAGGGGAGGGTGCTACCTGGGATGGAGCAGGTGGAATCAATGGGCAGCAAGAAGGGCTTGTCCAGCTCCCGTGGTGGCAGCGGGATGTAGGTGTCCACGGCCTCCAGCAGCTTCAGCACTGACTCCAGGCCTATCTTGGGCTCCCGGTTCTACGGCAATGGGAGGGGACAACACTTGAACAACAGCAGCTGGACCAAACCGCCAGAGTAAGGAAGGGGACAAAACAGGCTAACCTGCCACTGGGGGGAGGGGGGGGGCCCGGCCATGGGACACCTACCTCGAGGGCGCAGAGGGCTGAGCCAAATATGACAGGCGTATTGTCACTGTCATAGCCAAAGTCAGAAAGCAGCTCACGGATCTCCAGCTCCACCAAGTCCAGCATCTCATTGTCGGACACCATGTCTGCCTTGTTGACATACACCACCACATACTGCACCCCGATCTAGGACCGGGGCATACAAGCCAGTCAGGTACAGGGAGCAGCAGGGAACCCCTCCCTCCAACCCCTGCCAGGATGCCTGGGTTTTCTGCAAGGGGAGTGGGGCAAGTACAGGGGGGGCTGTGAGCCCCGACACCTGGATGCAATCCCAGCTCTGGGCAGCGAAGGAAGAGCCTGAGATTAGAGCATGACAGAGATGGGGAGCCTGCGTACCTAGCTTCTCTCTTGGTTCTGGGAGCCCAGACCCCAGGGTTCCTTGGGTGGGGAGCAAGGCCTACTGGGATAAAACTGAGGACACCGGGGCTCTCTCCTGGTTCTGGCTGCTCAGACCTCTCCAAAGTAGAAACCCGTTGGCTCCTGCAATGACCCCCGCCTGCAGTCCTGCTGCCAGGGAGCCCCCACCTCAGAGACAAATTGCCCCCCACACCCAATCCATACACCCACCTGCTTGGCCAGCAGCAGGTGCTCCCGTGTCTGCGGCATCTGCCCTTCCGTCGCTGCCACCACCAGGATGCAACCATCGAGGGGCGCCGTGCCCGTGATCATGTTCTGAGGGGTGGGGGCAGCCGTCAGGACAGGGCAGGGAAAAGTGGGGTGCACGCGTATCCCGAACACCAGGGATCTCTCCGTGTGTTGCACCCGAGCCCAAGAGCCAGGTCTAAGGGCAGGAGAAGGAGTGCATCCTGGACACAGGAGTTCCCTTTATGTGTTGGTATATGGACGTACGTGCGAGTGTCCCCCAGACCCGTGTTCCCTACTGGAAAGGGCAGGAGCCAGGATGCCTGCGTTCTCCCCACACGCTGAGCCAGGGGTACCAGCTCGGAGGTCTTGACCCTTGAACCCCGCAGGATTCTGGGATGCCCCCCCCCATGCACTGGAGTCTTAAAGGGGCGGCAGTATGGGCAAGCACCTTGATGTAATCGGCGTGGCCAGGGCAATCAGTGTGGCTGTAGTGCCGGTTGGCAGTGGCATACTCCACATGCGAAGCACAGATAGTGATGCCACGTTCCTTCTCCTCCGGCGCGTTGTCGATCTCCTCATACTTCCGGAACTTGGCGTTGCCGGTCTCCGACAGGACTAGGGGGGCAGAGGCAGGGGTCAGCTGCTGCCTGGACGCCAGGGTCTGCCCCGCTCCCCGAGGGCTGGGGGAATGGGTTCTCCAGGGAGGTCGTTAAAAGGGGGCTCACTCTTGGTGATGGCAGCCGTCAGCGTGGTCTTCCCGTGGTCGACGTGTCCGATGGTACCTATATTGACGTGAGGTTTGTCCCGCACGTATGTCTTCTTGGCCTCAACAGAGAAGCCGCGACGGCAGACAGCGGTGGAGCTGGGGGCCAAGGCCACCTGGGCACAGGGGGAGAAGTCAGCATCCGCACCTAGGCCAGCCCCCAGGCCGGGACCCCCCACCAGGCCCCTCCTTACCACGCGCAGGACGCCCAGCACCGAGCGGGACAGGCAGCTCCGCAGGCCTGCGGGAGACGGGAAAGGGGGGTCGGGTCGGGTCGGCGCGGGGCAGGGCGGGGCTCCTCCGCTGCAGAGGCCCAGGCTCCGACTGCGCCCGGCCGCCTGGGTGCCCCCGCTCTGTCCCGGGGGCGGCGTGGCCCGGACCCCACCCCCCGCGCGCCCCGTGACCTTCACCCCCACGTGCAACTCGCGATCCCACGCCCGCCCCCCACGAAGCACCGACCGGCGGCGCCATTGTACGCCCCCCGCAGCAGCATCACATGCGCCGCCATCTTGCGACCGGGCGGGAAGTAGCGCGAGACCCGCGAAGGAAGTGCGGGGACGCGCGGTAGAAACAACGATCACCAAGCCGCTTCCGGTCCTTGGCCGCCTCGGCCCGGAAATGCGGCGGAAGGCGCTCTAGCTGCAGTCTCTCTGGTTCGGCGCACGCTCCGCCCGCCAGGCTCTATGGTCATGCAGCCTCATGGCCGCTCTATCCCACACCCTGGGAGACACTAGTCACCAGGGGGAGCCGCTCTGTCACCCTACAGCGACTCTATGGCGCTGCGGAAGACGCTCTGCCCACCGACAGCCGCTCTCTGGTGGCCAGGGACCGGGGAGGCAGCGCCACACCCCCCACGAGCGGAACTCGATCGTCTGTGCCCACTCTATCCCTCCCAGCCCGCCTCCATGACCCAGGAGGCCCCAACCCGCCCAGGCCCGGGCTCCCCCTCCCACCCCGGCAGGTTTCCAGCGGCCTGGAGGACCGCGGGCAGCAGGGGCTGCAGTAGGGCAGCACCCCTGGGGAGGCTTGTGAACCCTCGCTGGTGCTCCGGACCCATGGACGTGCCCAGGTGCACCAACTGCTGCAGACAGTGGTGGGACGCAGACAGACAGACATTGGCTGGGAGGTGGGCGGTGACACAGTGATCTTTAATCCCCTGGCGGGGTGTTAGCACGGTGGACGGGGCTCCCACCCGGCCCAGGTCGGTGCCAGGCGGAGCCATCGCGGGCGTTAGTAACAGTCGGGTCAGGAGCAGGCATCGGGAGCCTGGGCCCGGGCCCGGCCCCTGCCGTACGTGGCTGGTGTGCAGCCAGGGCGTTCCTGAGAGGCAGAGCGCGGTGGAGGGCTGGCAGGCGGGGGGGGACTGGGCGGTCTCCGCTTGGCCCCACACAAGAGAACAGTCCAGGGCCCCTGGCACCTCAGGGCTGGTCCCGGGCCGGAGGCGCCACAGCAGCGACGTCCAGGTGGGCCCCGTCGGCGACACGCCGCGCCTCGGCCAGCGACGGGGCCTGGCGGATCTGCTCCAGCCGCACCTGGGGGCAGCACAGGGCAGTGAGATGCAGCCGGGTGCCCCTGCGCAGCCTCAGGCCCCCCCACACAACCCACCTGCAGGGCCTGGGAGAGGCGCACGAAATCCCGCTGCACCTGCTCACTGGTGTCCAGCGCCGCCACCAGCACCGTCTGCATGGCGTCAGGGGGAACACAGACATGCCCTGTCAGTCCCCCGGGGCAAGCCATGGCAGGGCCCCAGGGCTCAGTCAGGGCGTTGGTGCCCGCCTTCACTCACCTTCTCCTGCTCCCAGGTCTGGCCCTGCTGCTGCCGCTGCACCAGCTCCCCCCGCAGCTGCTCAGCTTCAGTCTCCAGCCCCTGCACCCGCTCCTGCGCCTGGGGGGAGACCCACACAGTCCCCATGTACCGCCCCCCACGCCTGTCCCAGACCTCTCCACCAGTGCCCCTGTGCCTGACAGCCCAAAGCCTCCACAGCCCCAGCACCCTCACATCTCCCGTCCCCACCCCACAGTGCTGTCCCATCTCCCAGCACCCACCCCACCAGGCCCCCCAACCCTTCCAGCCCCAGCCAGCTGCCCCCAAGCCTCCCACCCCTGCTTACCTGCGCCAGGGCCTGCTGCAGCCGCTCCATCTCTGACCGGACGCTGCACAGTGACGCTGGGGGAAGGAAATACAGAGGGCAGGGGTGAGCTGTAGGTGCCGGCCCACAACCTCATACGGCTGCATCCCTTGACCCCACGCAGCCCCGCTTACCCTCCATGAGCTCTGCCAGCCCGGCGGGGAAAGAAGAGAGAAGTTACTGCAGCTGGCGGAAGGGACGGGGGTAGAGCAGACCTGTCCCTGGCCCCCGCTTACGGCTGTCATCGCATCGGCTGTCAAGCTGGGCCTGCAGCTGGCCCCGAGCTGCCACCTCCTGCTCCAGCTGCTCCCGCAGCCCCACAATCTCAATGCGCAGCCGCTCAGCCTGGTGCTCCTCTGCCCGTCGCAACAGTTCCTGGGGGTTGAGACTCAATCAGCCCCAAACCCAACCCCTGCACACCAGGGCCTGCGGTTTCTGAGGTGGGGGCACCCACCCATATCCTGTCCTGCAGTAGGTACCTGGGAGGAGCTGAGCTCAGGGTGCCCATCACCAGGGGCCAGGTGGGGCCGCGTGTCCCGGAGCCCCTCATTCTCTTCGCTCAGACGCTGAACCTCATGGCTGAGGCGCTTGTGGGCCAACGCCAGCTCAGCCTGCGGTGGGAGAGAAGAGGGTGAGCAGCAGGGTGAACACCCCTTCCCCCTCATCCTGGATGAACCCCACCCCGAGCTGACCCGACCCCACGCACCAGCTGCTCCTGAGTCCGGTGCTGGGTCTGGCTCACAGTCACCTGCAGGTTCTGCAACAGCTGCTCTGACCTCTGGACCTGATGCAGCAACACCTGAACCTGGGGGGGGGAAAAAGGGAAGTCTAGGACACCCCCAAATGCCCCACAGGTGCTGGGGGAGGGGCTGCAGATTGGGAGAGGGCACCGCCAGGGGGTTGGGGAGGGGGCTCGCCTGCTTGCTGCAGTCTTCGCTGCTGCGCCTCAGTGCCTCCTCCAGCCCCAGCTTCTCCTGCATGGCAGCCTCCAGCTGCTCCTGCTGCCGCCTCACCTGGATGGGGCAAAGGGCAGGGATCAGAGGTCACAGCTCAAGGGGACCCCCCTAGATTTCACCCCCACCCCCCTCACTACCATACTCACCTCAAGCTGCAGCTGCCCCCACTCAGCGGCAGGCACCAACTGGAAGCCAGGGGGTGGCAGGTAGATGCTCTCAGGGACCAGAGTGGCTGTGGAGACCAGCGAGGCCGTGTCGTCCTGCTCCCCTGGGCCAGGGCCCTGGCTGGGGTCTGGGCTGGGCCGGCGAGGCCGGGGGGAGCCACCGATGGAGAGGCTGTCACCCCCCCGGGCAAAGGCCAGGACCCCGCCCTCCCCTTCCTCTTCTTCCTCCTCCTCGGGCCCCAGCCTCCCAGGCTCAGACAGCAGGGACTCGGACGAGCCACCCAGGGAGCTCTGTGGGGACAGAGACTGTCAGGGAGGGGGAGGGGCATCGCCAAGGGGTGACGCGAGGGGCTGTGGATCAGGACTGAGGGGCGTTGCCAGGGGCCACGGGCAGGCTGCAGGTTGGGAGAACAGGACACTGCTGAGGGGCAATGAAGGTAGACTGCAGGCCAGGAGTGGAGGGCACCAGGGAGCGATGGGGGCTTGGGGGAGGCTGCAGATCAGAAGTGAGGAGCGCTGGAAGGGGCGATGGAGGAGGCTTAGGGGTCGGGAAGAAGGCACACTGTCTTGGGGGGTGTGGGGCAGCAGTGAGGGGCACTGCCCCCTGGGTCCTTCCCCCCAGCTGACCTGCCCCCCGCGCAAGTCCCGGATAAGGGCCTCGGCCCGGCCCAGCTTGGCCTTGAGCTGAGCAATCTCCTCCTCCATGGGCAGCACGATGCCACGCAACCGGGATGCGTCCTCCTGCGCCTGTCAGGGGGGCAGCAAGGGGCTGGTTAATGCCTGGATCCCCTTCCCCTGCCAAGACCCCGACATCCCCGCCGGCCCACGGCCACACCTTCTCCATCTGCTGCTCCAGGGAGTCGAGGGGAGGGGCGGAGGGCTGGATCCCCCCTCCCCGCTGCTCCTGCCGGAGGGCGGCCAGGCGCAACTCGTAGCTGCTGATGGACTCTGGTGGGGGACAGGCAGCAGCTCTGTGAGGGGGATGGAGATCTCCCGCCACGGAGGCACCCACGCGGCCCACCCAGGCACCGGGGAACGCCTGCGCGGCGAGCCCAGGCGTTCAGGACGCCCGCAGGTACATGCGCCACAAAGCCCAGGCTCTGGAGCATCCACATGGCGAACCCAAGTGTCCGGGGGACACGCAGACGCAGAGGGCCACACCACGAACCCAGATGTCCAGGGACGCCAACGCAGGCACCCGAGATGCCCCACGCCGCAAACCTAGGCATGTGGGCCCCCGCGCAGGCAGCCCTGGCATCCAGGAGCCCGGCAGAGGCCCGTGCCAGGAGCCCAGAGCCTGGCAGTGCCCGGGACCCTGGCAGAGGGCACCCTGCTGCCGGGGCGTTCTCACCGGTGAGGATGGCCTGCAGGGACGCCACCTCGTCCTGGCAGCGGCGCTGCACGGCAGCCACGGCCTCCTGCTTGGTGGCCTCGCTCACGGCGGCCACGGCCCGCACTGTTGCCAGCTCCGCCTGCAGCGCCCGGATCGTGGCCTGGGGGTCCCCGCCCCCGGCCGCCTCCAGCTCCAGCTCCAGCGGGGGGCCAGGGAGGGCCCCGGGCGGCTCCTCTGCCTGGCACGGCCCTGGGGGGGGCACACAGGAATGGGGAGCACGGACGGGTCACACAGCGCCCCTATACAGCCAAGCCCCGCCCCTGCCCCCTAGAGCCTGGCCCCGCCCGAGACCCCCCTCCCAGGGACGTCGCACCCCCGCACCCTCCATGCCGCCGCACGCGCCGGGGGCTCCCGGGCGCTTCCGGGTTCGACACCAGCTGGGAAGGGACGGAAATGCCCGAGCGGAAGCGGAAACGCCCGAAGGTGAGCCGGAAAGAACCGAGCTTGGCCGGAAAAGCCCGAACGGAGCCAAGCGTCCGAAAATGTGCGAGAGCGCCCAAACATCTCCGGAAAGGCCCGAGCCGGGCCGAAGGGCGCTCGCCCTTGTCCATCTGGTCCCCTGGCCACTACTCCTAGCGACACCCCTCGCAGCAGCTGTGTCCTGGGCGGCCTCACCCCTAGCAACAAGCACTGGTAAAATAGGTCCCTAACAGCTGCTCCTGGGCACTGTTCCCCTGGAAACAAGCCCCCAGTGCAACCACCCCAAGGCAGCCAGTTCCCATGGCAACAACCCCCCTAGCAACCACCCTGGGAATCCAGTACCCTGGCAACATCGTGCCCTAGCAACCAGCCCCCACCCCAGCCCCAGGCCCAGACACCGGCATGCGCCCAGGGCTCCCAGCCGTGCAGGCCGCGCCACCTGGGAGCCGTGGGCAGGAAGCCGCCCCCGCGCAGCTGCCAGGCTGTTTACTGCCTGCCTGGCCCGGCACCCCTGGGGACTGGCCCGGAAATGGGGCCGGCGGGGCAAGGGCCAAGCTGGGCCCTGGGGGCCGCGCATCCACCTCAGCACACCTATCCCAGCGGGGGGAAGTGTAGCCACCCCGTGACCCCCGCCAGCTGCGTCCCAGCCCCAGGGACCTGCTGCTGAGAACGTCACGCTCCAGAGCGCCCCGCTCGCGCCTGGGCATCGCTGCGTCCCGCCCTGCGCCCCACCCGGGCAGAGGGACGCCATGGCGCCCGCCGTGCGCTGCCTCCCGCTGCTGCTCCTGCCCCTGTTCCTGGCACCGGGGGGCTGGGGGAGCCCCAGGGCCCACGGCACGGCCCCCCAGGAGGCAGCCACGCGGGTGAACGTCACAGGTGGGAGCTGGGAGGGGATGGGGCAGGGGGCAAGGGTCACAGGTCGGGGCCAGGCAGGCGACGGAGCCAGGGCAGGGGTCGTGGAGGTGGGGGACAGGCTGTGGCCAGGCCAGGGAGCAGGGGGGCAGGGCAGGGGCCAGTGGGCAGGCTGTGCAGCTAGCAGCCAGGGCCACAACTGAGGCCGTTCCCTCTCCCGCCCCACAGAGTCGGGCACGGCCGTGCTGCCCTGCCAGGGCCCCGGGGACCGGGACACAGAGGCCCTGCAGCCGCCCTCCCTGCGCTGGCAGGGCCCAGGGGGCCGCGAGCTGCTGCAGCTCAATGTGACGAGGGGCCAGGGGCTGCAGGATGTGCGGCTCGGGGCCTGGGGGGCCCTGTGGCTGCCCAACGTCTCTGCCGCAGACGCCGGCATCTACCGCTGCCAGCAGGGCTCGAACCCAGGCAGGAACCAGCCGGGCGCAGGCCTCCTGCTGCTCAACGTCGCAGAGAGCAGTGAGCCGTGGGGGCGAGGAGGGGGAGATGGGGCAGGGGCTGGGGAGGGCCGCGTGGAGGGGTCCATGCTGAGTGCAGGGGAAGGTGGGGTCAGTGCTGTGGGGCTCCCCCTGACCCCGTGCCCTCCCCCAGAGGAGCTGTTTATGGCCGGGGCGCTGGGTGCCCAGGTCCGGCTGCCCTGCCAGGCCAACCTGAGCAGAGAGCACCCGCAATCCCACAAGCTCAGACATCTGTGGTACCGGGGCCGGGTCTGGGGCCGGGACAAGTCGTTGATGCTGCCGTCCAACCTGTACCGTTTGGAGGGCACGGACCTGCTGATCAAGGACCTGAAGGCGGAGCAGGCCGGCTGGTACAGCTGCTGGAGCAGCGCCTGGCTGGTGCACCTCACTGTGGGGGGTGAGACGGGGCGGGCACCAGGGTCCCCGGGAGGGCGGTGGGGCGGGGGCCGGATGCCTGGCTTCTCACGTGCCCCCTTGCAGACGCCCAGAACCTGACGGTGCCGGCGGGGGCCCCCACCCACCTGCCCTGCCTGGACCCCGCGGCCCTGCCCAGCGGCTGGACCCATGCCCATCTGTCCTGGTGGCGGGAGATGCTGAACAGGTCCCTAGTCATGGAGATGGCAGCCCGGCGGGACCCGCGCTACGGGCTGCGGCTGGACAGGGGCGTGGGGGCCGGCCTGGTCCTGCCCAAGGCAGAGCCAGGCGACGCCGGGACCTACAAGTGCTCCAGGGGTGGCTGGAGCACGCAGGTGGAGCTGGCCGTGCTGCGCCTCCCAGGTGGGTGCCGGGGGCGGGAGGAGCCGGGGCTGGTACTGGGGTAAGAGCCCAGGCGTCCGGGCTCCCAGCCCCACTCCGCTCCCCGACACGCTCAGCGCGCAGGGCTGGGGTACAGGCAGGCCTGGGGGGGCGGGCGCTGACCCCGTCCCCTCTGCCCATCTGCAGCCTGGTGGCGGCGCCTGGGCCGCCAGCACTGGGTCATAGGGGGCACAGGGCTGGCCTACCTCGTCCTCGGCCTGGTTGTCCTGCTCGTCTCCTGCCGGGTCCGGAGAGGTGAGCGGGCTGCGATGGGCAAGGCCGGGGGGTTGTGGGGGCAGGGTGGGGTGGGGTGGGGAGCTGAAGGGGGTGGGGGCTCCGGTGTTAGGAGCTGGGGCCTGGGGGCGGGTTGTGGGGGGCAGGAGGGCTGTGCCCTGGCCCCGTCTCACCCCCTGCGCACCCGTTCCCAGCCCTGCGCAGCCGACGGCAAGGCAGACGTCTCGGGGACCGGGCCAAGAGGTGACCTGCTGGGGGGCAGGATGGGGGGAGGGCTGGGGGCAAGGACAGAGGGCCTGGGAGCAGGTGGGCCTGGGGGCTCTGGGGCAAGGACAGGGCCCTTGGGGGGGGCGGGGGGCCGTCCAGCTTCTCATCTCCCCCCTTGTATCCCCAGGAGGTTTTTCAAGGTGGCCGGGAACGGGGCGCCTGCCCCCTCCCACTACGGGAACATCCTGCCCCCCCCGGGAGCTGCCAAGGGTGAGTGACGCCCCCTGTCCCCGGCCCCCACCCCAGAGCCCCTCCCGACCGGCGGTCTGTGTCCCCCCAGGACAGGCGGAGGCAGCCCCCTACGAGAACATGGCGCCATCAGCGGGGGGCCGAGGGGAGCCACGGACCTTGGAGGGCCCCGTGAGCCCCGCGGAGGTGGACGGTGAGTGAGTCTCCCTGATCCGCGGGCTGGGCGGCATCAGCTTGGGATCAGTGCCCGCGGGGGCTGCGGCGTGGCATGGACGGGGAGGCTGGCGTGGGCCCAGTTCTGAGGCGCGGCAGCCGTACACGATGACTGGCGGGAGGTGGTGGCGTGGCCGGCTCGGGTACAGCACTGGGTTTCCCTGGACCGGGCTATGGGGACCCCCAAAACTGACTGCACGTCACCCCATCCCCCACGCAGAGGAGGAAGAGGAGGAGGGCTACGAGCACCCTGACAGCGACGACGGCTCTGCCGGTAACACACCCTCCAGCCCAGCACCCTCCCCCCCAGCCCCAGGTTCTGGGGTGATCCCCCAGACAACCCCTTTTCCCTCACAGACAGCGCCTGCTACGAGAACAGCACGGAGGAGGCCAAGGCCAATGAGAGCTGGAGCACTGGTAATGGGGGGTGGGGGAGGTCCCGGGACTGATACTCAGTGACTGGGGGGCCTGGGAAGTGAGTGGGAGGTCCCTGTGCGGGGGTGAGCATGGGGGGGTTACCCCTGCCCCTCACTCATCTGCACCCTGACCCCGCAGCTGCATCCCAGTACGCGAACACCCGCAAGGGACGCGCTGCCCCAGACCCCGACTCAGAAGGTAACAGGGGGCTCGGGGGTGGGGAGATCCTAGCAGGGGCCCAGGGGAGACAGACCCCCAAGACCCCACGCTGGTGCCCACCAGCCCCTGCCACGAGCCCAGCCCAGTGCCCCGTGGCAGCAGCCCCCGCTGCGTGGCTGACGCTCACCCCCCACAGACGTGTACGAGAACCCCCAGGAGACGGACGCCGCCCCGCTGAGCCCCGGCGCTGCCCGGCTGGTGACAGGTGACACTGGCAGGGCCGGGGGCCTTGGGATCATCCCCCAGCTGGGGGCCCTGG
Organism: Alligator mississippiensis; assembly: GCF_030867095.1. Taxonomy (NCBI): domain Eukaryota; kingdom Metazoa; phylum Chordata; order Crocodylia; family Alligatoridae; genus Alligator; species Alligator mississippiensis. Next base: position 207,301 of record NC_081830.1, read on the forward strand.
GGGCGGAGAGGCCTGGGTTCACTATGTGGGGCATCTCGGACACCTGGGTTCACCCGGTGCAGGGTGGGGCAGAGGGGCTACCTGCTTCAGGTCCCCCTGAAGAGAGGGAGGGAGGGGCTGGGGCTGTTTTGGGGCCCCCTCACCCCAGCCCCGTGCCACCCAGACCTGCGGATGCTGCTGCTGGGGGTCGCCGAGGAGCAGGCCCCGGATCGGGACCACCGGCAGGACGGGCGCAGCGACGGCTCAGCAGGTGAGGGGGGCAGGGCAGTTTGGAGAGGCGCCGGGAGGCTCCCCAAATCCTCTGACTGTCCCTGTGACCCGCAGGCTCCCAGCCCTACGAAGACATGGCTGGGGGGGTGCTGTACGCGGCTCCCGCCCGGCACCCCCGCCTGCTCCTCGACCGTGCTTGTGAAGAAGGCAAGTGTGGGAAGGGTGAACCAGAGCCCCCTGCCCCCAGCACAAGCCTGGGTCAGCCCAGCACCGTGGCCCCCTGCCCCCAGCCAGCCTCACCCCCCCACTTCCAGTACCACAGCCCCCTGCCCCTAGCCCTGCCTGAGGGACCCGGGGAGACCCCTGGGATGGGGGGAGCCGGGAGTTGGGGTCTGGCCCCATGCCCCCCAGCGTTGACCTTGGGTCCTTCCCACAGATGCCGACTCCTACGAAAATATGGAGGGGGGCCCAGAGCCCACACGTGGAGATGGTGAGTGCCAGGGTTGGGGGGCCTGGAGTCAAGGGTCAGCGGTCAGGGGATGACCCCCCCCCTCGTTGCAGCTGCTGGAGTCAACCCCACGCCCTGGCTGGGACCCCAGGGCCTGGCCTGGGACTAGGCCGTGGGGGCCATGTCACATGGACAACACAGCTGGGCACCCCCCAGCCTAGGGCCGGAGCCGCAGAGGGGCCTGGTGCTGCGAGGGACCCCCAGGGCCTTTCCCCCCGGGTTGTGGCCAGAGCCCCCAGGCAGCGCAGGACAGACGAGTCCCACCGACCCGGACCCGACTCTGTAGCCAGGGAACTGCCCCAGGCGCCGTGGTCCAGCCCCCAACACCGCCGCCCCAGCTGGGCCCAGGACCCACCATCAAAGCACTTGCACTCCAGCCCCCACCCCCTCCACGGCCCCCGCGCACAACTGCCCTGACCGGGGCCGCAACATGGATCCCTCCTCAGCCCCGCTGACACCACCCCCGTGTCCTCCCCCTGCTCCAAGTAAAGTCTTGTTTTGGGTCAGAGGTATCAGCGTCATTGGGACAGGGAACCCGAAACGGGGAGGGGATTTGAGAGCCCGGATGCCTGGGTTGTCTGGGAGGGGAGTGGGAATCTGGCAAGTTAGAACGGGGGGAGCCGGGAGCCCAGATGCCAGGGTCTGTCCCCTGCACGCCCTCGGAAGCAGAGGTGGAGGTTGGGGCTGAGATGCCCCATCTCTCCCTACTGAGTCTGGGGAGGGGCCAGGCCAGCTGGGACTGGGGCTCTCCTATTGGGGGGGCGGGAGGGGTGGGGGCAGCCCCCCAACAGTCGCTAGGAGCCCCCTGAAACCGGTGCTAGGAACCCTGCCCGCACAGAGAGCGCGAGGGGACCCGCGGAGCTGGCAGCGGGATGCCCAAGCCGGTACCTGTGACAGGGTAGCCTCCCTTGAGGTGGGGGGAGTATGGCATGGCCTTGGGGCCGGGGGCTGTCCTCTTCCTGGGGCAGCAGCTAAGCCCGAGCCACCCCTGCCACGGCAGAGCCCCCCGAGGACACTGGTTGCCCCGCTGGGCCGGCAGCTCCGCTCCCCGTTGTGGCCCCGGCAGGGGGGCGCAGGGGCCTCTGCCCTGTGGGCAGTGCTGCAGCGACTGGGCTCAGCGGGGCGGCTGGGAGGCAATCCCAGGGACCAGACACAGCCAGGGGCGACGTAGATGCCCAGACAGACCCCTCCCCGGGGCCTGGGCTGCGTGGGGACCTCCCTGGCAGCCAGGGACCCTCCCACGCTGCCGGAGGTATGTATATGCATCTGCTAGCATAGACTTCCATTGCACCTTTTCTTTTCCAAACCACCTTAATAAACCCACACACCCATTACGATAACCGCACCCGCTCCCTGTGCTGCCTAGCGCACCCACCCTCTGCCCTTCCCTAACCCAAACACAGTCTCTCAGTCCCAGCCCCAATTTGGGGGGGTCCCTTCTCAGTTCGTTAACAGAGGTCAAGAGAAGCCATTTGAAGAGACAAGCCATGTATAGCAGAGGCGCTGACTGGCCCAGGGAGCCAGATGCTGCTGCTGCTACTGGGGGCAGCACTGGTGGGTGCCCCTTGCCCCGAGGGGGCATCTAGGGTGGGGCCATGGAGGGGAAGCACCTCAACCAGTGAGGGCTCGTCCGGCCTCGGCAGGTGCAGTCTGCGGCCCTGCTCCACGGGGTGGGAGCTGGGCAGGGACCCGAGAGGCGGGGACCACCAGGGCTCCAGGGGCTCCCAGCCCGCAGGCTCCAGCCCAGCTGGATGGGGTGGGCTGGGCAGCGTATGAGCCGGGAGTGGGCAGTCATCCTCACCCATGACCACCTGCTGGGGGGTGGCCCCGCCATGGGGCCGTGGCCGCTGCATCCCCCCACCCTCTGCCATGGCCTGGTGCTGCTGGAGCTGTCAGCACCATCCCCAGCCCTGGGAGCAGAAAGACCCACTGGCTAAGTCCGGGGCCCTCCCTGCCCAGGTCAGGCCAGGATCAGGGCCTTTCCCTGCTGCTCAGCTGACTGCCCCCAACCTCCTCCATGCGGGCTCCCAGCTGCAGGTGTTCGTGGAGCCCTCGTCCCGCGTCCGGCTGGGCTCCAGGGCCCTGCTGCTGTGCCGCTTTGCTGTCGGGGGGCCTGTGGCCCTGGGCTCCCTGCAGGTGGCATGGTACTCCCAGGAGAAGTGCGTGGTGCAGTACGACCAGGGGACACGCGAGGCCCAGCCCCATGCCAGCCTGCCCAAGGATGAGCAGCTCTGCCAGGGGAACGGCTCCCTTTCACTCTCCAGCGTGAGGGTGGCGGACGAGGGGTCGTACCGGTGCAAGGTGGGTCATGAGGCGGAGGAACAGCTGGGGAAGCCGACCACTCTCCGTGTGCTTGGGGAGGACCACGAGCAGCCCCATCGCGCCCTGGCAAGGGACTAAGCGGGCAGGTGCCTGTGGCGCTAGTGCTAGAGACAGGTGTGGAGCGTACAGAGAAGAGCCACCTCCCGCCCAGGAGCACACACATAGACCACGCAGCCACCACCGGCACCACCACGATCTCTTCTCTCTCCCAGCCCTTCCCCCAGATCTTGCTGGGGTTCATCCTCTCTGATCCCTGCCGGAGGGCCCAGGGCTCCCCACAGCCACCTGCCCACCCACCGGGCCTACAGACAGCTGGAGGACCAGCACGTAGGGCAAGGGCAGGGCCCAGAGCTCCTGCGGCCACTGGCATCTCTGCCGGCAGGGAGAGCAGCGTGCGAGGAGGGCAGGTGTTAGAGCTGGGGCTGCCAGGGCAAGGAGGGCCCCAGGGCAGGATGCCCCGGCTCCTACATGCCAGTCCCCACTGCCATGTACTTGGCCCTGGGGCACAAACTGCAGGGCTGTGACCCCTCTGCCCCAACAGGACTGGGGAGGCTCCAGCAAGACTCAGCCCCTCCGCTCTCCCTTCGCTTCCAGCTGCCCCGAGAGTCTCTGTCCGCACCCGATCGGCCGAGCTACAAACAGAGACGGCCTTTCCGTGCCACGTGTGGGGGTTGTACCCAGAGGACATCACTGCCACGTGGCTGAGACGGAGAGCCTCAGACGGTCTCGAGGCACAGCGCACTACCGAGATGGGACTTTCGGCCTCACCGTGACCTATGCCTTCGCCCCGAACTGGTGGAACATGGGCAGCAAGTTCTCCTGCCGCGTGGAGCACGAGGCCCTAGCACAGCCGCTGCAGGAGGAGTTCTCCCTCTCTGTGACTTGTATGTCAGCACAATTCGGGGAGGGGGCAACAGACATCTACATCCCCTTGGGGACTCTGCGTGTCCTGCCCTGCCCATGCCCTGCTGGTGTCCCAGAGTTTCATAGTTGGTTGGTTGGAAGGGACCTGAGCAGATCATCAAGTCCGACCCCCTGCCCTGGCAGGAAACAGCACTGGGGTCAAACGACCCTGGCCAGGTGTTCATCCAGCCTCCTCTTAAAGACCCCCAGGGTAGGAGCCAGCACCACTGCTCTTGGAAGTTGGTTCCAGCTCCTAGCCGCCCTGACAGTGAAGTCACGCCTCCTGATGTCTAGTCTGAATCTGCCCTCTGCCAGCTTGTCACCGTTATTTCTTGTCACTCCTGGTAATGCTCGGGGGAACAGGGACTCCCCCAATGCCTGCTGGTCCCCCTGACTAGTTTGTAAAGGGCCACTAGATCCCCCCTCAGCCTTCTCTTGTGGAGGCTGAACAGGTTCAGGTCCCGTTGCCTCTTCTCGTAGGGCCTGCCCTGCTGCCCCCGGATCATGCAGGTGGCCTCCTCTGCACCCTCTCCATGCTGGCCACATCCCTCCTGACGTGCGGCGCCCAGACCTGGACGCAGGACTCCAGCTGCGGCCTGACCAGTGCCGCTTGTGGGGGGAGGATCACCTCCTTGGACCTGCTATGGATGCATGACAAGGTGTGGTTGGCCTTCCTGACCGCGTCCCCACACTGTCGGCCCATGTTCATCTTGGCATCAATAATGACTCTCAAATCCTTTTCTGCCTCTGCACTGACGAGAAGGGAGTTCCCCAGCCTGTAGGTCTGCTGCTGGGTCTTCCCCTGCAAGTGCAGCACCTTGCACGTGTCAGTGTTGAACCCATCCTGTTCTCACCCGCCCACCCCTGTAACCTGTCTAGGTCTGATTGGAGCCTATTCCTCCCTTCTAGCGCGCCCACTTCCCCCCACATCTTAGTGTCATCTGCAGATTTGAACAGGGTGCTTTTTACCCCCTCGTCCAAGTCGCTGTTGAAGATGTTGTACAGCGCGGGCCCGAGGACCGAGCCCTGGGGGACCCCACTGCCCACATCCCTCCAGGTCGAAAATGACCCATCTACCACCATCCACGAAAATGATCCTTCCACCCCCATGGACAGAGCACCCCCACCGAGGGGCTGGGAGAGCCAGGGGCCCTGGCCAACGGTGACTCGACCGGATAGCGAGGGGAAGAGGTGACACAGCAGGGAAAGATGAAGGGTAAACGGGGCAGGGGCTGGAAGAGAGAAGCCAGCAGAGAGCAAGGGCAGCTACAACCTGCTGGGGGTGGGGGGGCGCAGCACCCAGCCCAGATGTGTCTCCTGCATAATCCCACGCTAACTGCACGCCTCACCCTGCCCCCAGCCAGGGAACTGCACTACTGAGTCTCAGATGTGCAAGGGCTGGCAGAGGTGTGTCAGGGCAGGAGGTGATCCTAAGCTGCTCCATGGAGGGGACCTTCCCCAAGGACACGGCTGTGATGCGGGAGTGGATACAGGGCAAGGACACAACAGCGATCAAGAACAGCAGGGCTGGAGAGGGACCCCAGCGCTAGAGAACAGCACGGCTCCAGTCCCAGGGGGTCCCGATGTCACTTCTGACCTTCAACCCCACGGCGCGGGGCGACGAGGCGCGGGTCCGGTGCTGCTTCTGTCACAAGGCCCAGGGGATCCAAGAGGAGCGTGAGCCTGAGCCCATCTGGGTGCAGGCGAAGCCCAGCGCCTAGCACCGTGAGCGCCAGGCAAGGGGCCTGGGCTGAGGTGCAGAAGTGCTGTAAGCAGGAGGCCCCGAGCCTGTTTCTGGGGAACCGCGGTGTGAACCTTTGCAGATGTGACAGCGATCTTGTCAGCAAGTGAAGGAAGCCATCACGCGCAAGGAAACAAGCACGAGGCCTGAACGGAGATGAGGGAAGACCATACAATAAAACATCCATATAGGCTGTATCGTAGCTTTATCTTCAAGCAGTGATAGCAGTCGTGATTTATGTAACCACCTGTATTAGATGTTACTTCGCTAGCATAGATACATTTTTGTGAAAATGCTTAGCTGATTTCTAAAAAAACCCCAGTCTATCAGACAGGAACGGGAAGTCAGGTAGCGGAAACAGGACCAGCGATCCACAATGGAGAGGAAAGGAGACAAGAAACCCTCCCTCGCTCCCTGGGATAGAAATCCCACCTAAGCGACACTTTCCCAGTCCACCGCACATCTGGGTCAGTCCGGTGCCAAACGTTTCAGTGAAACAAAGAAATGGAGATAAATGCAACCAGGGATCAGTTACTGGAACATGCGGGGAGGGAAATTCGGAGGACTCAGCAACTTGAAGAAGACCTGGTGCCAGTCTGTGGGTGTCTCCTGCCCGCTCTCAAGCCCCCGCAGCCAGGACAGGGGCGAACCCGCGTGTGCTGTCGGGCAGGCGGGCTGATTTTGGGATAAATATTTGTTCTCATGTTTTCAGCGGCAAGCAAATGAAAGGTCAGGCTGCAGACCCGTTTCTGCCTCTTTGATCAGTACCTGCCCACAAGGTGAGCCGAGATCTGGGTAACACCTTCCGCCCAGGGTTTAGACACCATCACTGCCTGGCCCTTTGCTCGGGACAGCTGGTAAGTAGCTCGCCCTCACCAGGCCGGGGTACTGCCATGCCCTGCTTGCAGCTGGCCCCACCACAGCCTGCGGGTCCCAGGCAGGTCACCCCAAGAACACTCCCCTCCAAATGGGGCAGAAACCTGGGGCAGGTACCCGTAGTGCGAGACCCAGCAGGAGGAGGAACGGGGCAGACCCTGCGGCCCCGAAGGGAAGAGCTGCCTGACTGGGTCACCCTGTCCGTCCAGCTGAGTGCCCAACACTGGTGGTCACCGTGCGGCGCGGGCTGCAGCCCCCAGAGCGGGGCTCCAAAAGGACGGCAATGCTGGGAACCCATCCAGCCCCGCGCAGCTCACTGCAGGCTGCGAGAATGAAGACCTCGCCAGGATCAGTGCTCGCTCTACAGTACTTTTGTCACCAGCCCGTACCCAGCGCGCGGGAGCCCTAGCCCTGAGCCCCAGGCCCATGGCCGGCATGGCCTGAAGGCACCAGGTTTCAGCAGACAGCCACGCTCAGCCCCTTACATCACCCAGCTGCTCCCACAGAGCAGGGCTGGACCGGACTACCCCACACGTACACAGCACCGACGCCACCGAGCTCCAAACCAGACGCCAGAGCCACCAACCCCCCAGGGGCACTGGGCACTGCCATCCCCCAAAGACCCCTCCTGCGCCCCCAACAGCTGCCCCCCCAGAGCCATCAGTGGTCCCAGCCCCAAGACGCAGCAATAGGCGCGACAGCCCTCACCCGCCCCTGGCATAGCATCGCCTCTGCACCCTCCTACCTTCCCCGTCGTGGTCATGCTCGCCACGCAGGCGATGCGCAGGCCTGGCCCCCAGCCCCACGGCTGCAGACGGGGTCTCCTGCCTGCTGGAGGACCGGGGTCCCGCGGAGCAGGAGGACCAGCCAGGATCAGCCCGGGTCCCTCCCGGGCTCAACGCAGCCTGGCTGGTGGCTCCGGGGCGGAGGGGCTGCTCTCACCCCCCAAGCCCAGCCCGGCCTGGACTGCCCTGTACCCCGTCCCTCTCTGACCCTTGACCCCCCACCCTGCCCTCACCCCTGTGCCTTCACAGCCCCCATATTCCCCTCAGACCCCTGCAGCCCAAACCCCACACCTCAAGCCTATTTGTCCTCTCAGACCCCCGCACCCTAAACCTGCTGCCCCTCAGCCCCTGTATGCTAAGCCTCACAATCCCCTTCAGCCCCATACCCCAAACCCACCACCTTCCTCAGACCCCCGGTACCCCAAAACCTGCTGTCCCCTCAGACCCCACACCCCAGGCCCCCCTGCGCCCCAACCCCTCTGTCCCCTCAGCCCCCCATGTCGCCTGCTGCCCCCTCAGAGCCCCACACCCGAACTCCCCCGCGCACGAACCCCCCTTAAAAACCCCCAGGTGTTACCTGCCATTTCGGGGGGGGTGCACGGTAACAGCTGTAATGCCCCCCCTGCGCTCTGACCCCCCATGGGGAAGGGCAATTTGGATGGGTCCTGTGGGGCTGTGAGGGGAGGGGGCTCTGAGGAGTGGGGGGCATTTGGGGGGCCATGAGAGGAGGGGGCAGTTGGGAGGCAACCCTGAGGGGCAGAAGGCAGTTTGGGGGGGGACTGTGATGGGAGGAAGGTCGGAGAGGGACAATTTCGGGGGGGCTGTGGGGGAAGGCAGGCTCTAGGGGTAGCTGTGGGAGCTGTGAGGAGTGGGGGACCCTGGGGCAGATTTGCGGGGGCTGGAGGGATGGGGTCCCTAAGGAGCAGAAGGGGTGGGGGGGGGCTGAGAAAAGGGGGTCCTGAGGCAGGGGAGTGGTTTGGGGGCTGAGACGAGGGGCAATGCTGGGGGCTGGGCAGGAGGGGGATGCTGCAAGGCGTGGGGCAGTTGGGCACAGAAGAGGGGAAGGGCAGGTTTTGGGGGTGCCCGGGCAGCTGCTAGGGCCAGGATGGGGCTGGTGGGGGCGATGTGAGGGGCGACAGGGAGAGCAGTACTCGTTGCCCTTGGGGCGTTACTTATGCCCCCCTGCCCCCCCCGAAGGACAGACAGCCAGGCTTGGGGGGAGGAGGGGGCAGCCGGGGCGGGGTCCAGGGCCCCATTGTGTCTCAGGGGTTCTGGGTCCCCCAGACAGACACCTGGGGTCCGGGGGGGGGGCACCAGACCGGCATGTGGCAGGGGCCACTGAGGGGAGCTGCCGGGTGCCCAGGCCTGATGGGATTCTGAGGGACCCCAGAAAGCCATGGGGACCACAAGGAGAACTGCCCCCCACTAGTGGGGTGGGTTCAACCCTCGTGCCTTCAGGGTCCCCCCCATTTCACCCTTCCTGCACCCAGGGGTGGATGTTAACCCCTTCCTTGCTCAGCAGGGCACTCCAGTGCATGCCCCCCAGGGCAGGGGGAACAAGGGCACGTGGGAGTCTGGGGGGTGCCAACATTGGTCCTGCTCTGCACCTGGAGGGATGGCATAGATTTACACTGGACCAGCTGGATCTAAACTGGTGTGAACTGGGGGCAGGGTGCCAGGTCAGAGGTCACAGGGGTACAGCCAGGTACCCCAGAGGTGGGCGCATGTCCCCTCCCCAGCTCCGGCAGCTGCCCCTGGCGCTGGCCAGGCCTGTCCTGCAGTAACCCGGCCCGTGGGGCGGATCCTGCCCAAGAAGGAAGTGCTGTGGGGGGTGTATCCACCCGAGGGTAAAGGGCGCTGCAGGGAGGGACTGTCCCAAGGCAAGCGGCTGTGCAGAGGAGCGGCTGCAGGGACCCATCCCCAGACCAGGAGGGCCAGCTGCAGCCGGGACCCCCAGCCATGTCAGACCCAGCCCCCAGCTACCCCCCACCCCGCCTGGACTACACGAAGGCGCTGGCAGAGGGCGTAGGGGTCTTCCGGCGGTTCCCGCTGGTGCCCGTGGCGGGGATCCCACTGATGGAGCCCATCGCCCAGCAGTGGGGGCCCATCGCCACCTTCCGCGCCCGCCCCGACGACCTCCTCATCGCCACCTACCCCAAGTCCGGTCAGTGGGCAGGACAAGGGGCTGGGGGCGTTCCTGGCTCTGCGGCCCCAGCAGGCTGCTTTGCAGGACAGGAGGAGGGGGCACGGGGGCCTGCCCCTGCCCCTGACCCCCCCTCCCACAGGAACGACGTGGATGCAGGAGATCGTGGACCTGGTGCTGTGCGGGGCGGATGAGGCCTGGGCCCAGCGCGCCCCCACCCACGTGCGCAGCCCCTTCCTCGAGATCTGCTCTCCCCCGCCCATCCCCTCCGGTGCGTGACACCCCCGCTGCCCCAGCCCCTCTGACCAGCCGGCCTCCCCGCGTGCACCCGGACAGCCCCTCCCGCGCCCCCCAGCGCAGGACCTCACCCCCAGCCCTGTGCCCCCAGGGGTGCAGCAGCTGGAGCAGACGCCCCCGCCCCGCGTGATCAAGACCCACTTGCCCGTCCAGCTGGTGCCCGAGTCCTTCTGGGACAACGACTGCAAGGTAAAGGGGGGTCCGGTCCCTCAGCCCCTCGCCCCCGGCCGTGCCCTCGCCCCGCAGCCCCCACGCCTCCTGTCCCGCAGGTCATCTACGTGGCCCGTAACCCGAAGGACACCGTCGTCTCGTACTACTTCTTCGACCAGATGAACAAGACGCAGCCCGAGCCGGGGCCCTGGCCCGCCTACCTCCAGCGGTTCATGCGCGGAGAACGTGAGTGCCCTCCGGCCCCGTTACAGCGGCAGGGCAGCGCGGCCCCCCCGTGCCGCCCGCGCCTGGCCCTGCGCCCGACCCGAGCGCGGGAACCGCAAAGGAGGCTGGGTGACGCCAAGCCCAGGCGGAGCGCACAAGGGGTTCTGGGTAACACGAAGCCGATGTGAAAGTGCAAAGGCTTCTGGGTAACGCCCTTCTCTTACCCCTCCGCCACAGTGGCCTGGGGGTCGTGGTACGACCACGTCTGCGGGTACTGGGCGGCGCGGGAGCAGCGCCGGATCCTCTACGTCTTCTACGAGGACATGAAGGAGGTGAGGGCGGCGGGCGTGCCGGCGCCAGGCCCAAACCCCTAAGGCTGGGGTGTCTTGCACAGGCGGGTGGGCAATGGCGCGCCGGCAGCGGTGGGGACCGCGAGCGGGGCGGGGCGGTTTGCAGCGGCGGGGCTGATGCCCGCTCCCCGCAGGACCCCGGGCGGGAGGTGCAGAAGGTGGCGTCGTTCCTGGGGGCGGCGCTGTCGTCCGAGGTGCTGGCCCGCGTGATCCAGCTGTCCTCCTTCGCGGCCATGCGGGACAACCCCATGGCCAACTACAGCAGCGTGCCCCACACCCTGCTCGACCCGGCCATCAGCCCCTTCCTGCGCCGCGGTGAGTCGTGCCGTGCAGCGCCGCGCCGCACCGCGCCGCGCCGCCAGGGGAGGCAGGCACTGAGTAATCGGCTGGAGGGGGATGCCGAGGATGGTGGGCAATGGGCCGGAGGGGGCAAGTGACGGCGGTAATTGGCCCATGGAGAAGCATGGCACTGTGGGTAGCTGACGGGGGCGGGGGGGGGGGTGTTGCTTCAGGCTGGCCAAAGTGGTTCTCCCCAATGCAAGGGATCCTGGGTAATGCCCCCCGTGGGGTGGGGAAGGGGATCGTGATCCCCACCAGTCACCTGCAATAATGCCACCCCCCCTTAACAAAGGATTCTGGGTAATTGCACCCCCAGCTTCTACCCCTGCGCCATCCCCTGCTGGAGCCTCAGCAGAGGATTCTGGGTAACAGCAATGCCCCACGAAGGGGGCATCTGTGTCCCCTGCCGTGACCCCCTGGTTCTCTGCCCCCCAGGAGAGGTCGGCGACTGGAAGAATCACTTCACGGTGGCGCAGAACGAGGCCTTTGACGCCCACTACCAAAACCGCATGGCCGGGCCCGGCGTTCCCCACTTCCGCAGCCAGGTCTGAGCCCCTGGGACCCTGCCCCCAATAAACACCTCTGCCGACACACAGCCTCTGCGCCCTGCACCAGGGCGGGGAGAGGGCAGACAGCGCGGCCCGGCGCCCAGGACTCCCGCACAAGTCGCCCCGCTTCGCTGGGGTGTGGGGAGCCCAAACTGGGGAACCCAGGGGTCTGGGAGATCCTCACCACAAACCCAGGTGTCTGCGAGACACCCAGAGACCCCGGGTGTCCGGGAGTCCATCCAGCCCCCCAGTGGATACATGTTCACCCCCGTGGCGATCAGTTCCCCCAAATCCCCCGCCCTATAGCCCAGAGCAGAAAGACCCGGGGCAGCAGCGCGGACACACGGGGCATTTATTCTGTGGGAACTGGAGCCGCCGCCACAGGGGCTTGAAGGGGGGGTGGGGAGTAGAGCCGTGGGAAGCACCTTGGACGCCGGGGTCCCACCTTCTCCCCCCCACCACAAAGGTTTTTGGGTAGAGCAAAGGACTCTGGGAAATTCTCAGGCTTCTACGTCAGCAAAGTGGCGTCACGAGGTGGGGCAGGGGGGCAATAAATTAACGCCGGGGTGACGGGGTCCTGGGGGCAGGGGCCCTTGTAGCCTCCTGCAACAGAGATACAGGAGAGAAGGGGTTAATAGTGTGCGTGGGGGATAGGGGCATGGGGCACCGAAGGAGGTGCATGGTTTCAGGGGCGATGGTTACTGGGGGCAGTTCTGGGGTGCAGGACATTTGGTGCCCCCCAGTCCCAGCCTTGTGGGGCCGGAGGCAGGAACAAGGTGCAGGGTTTCAGCGTGCAGTGGCTCCTAGGGGCAGTTTTGGGGTACAGGGAGTTTGGGGTCCCCTGGACTCGGTGCTGCAGGTCCCGCCACAGGGAGGGGAAGCAGGGTTCGGGGCCCGGGGTGCCCTGTTCTTGGGGTTCACCTGGTCTCAGCGCTGCAGGTTCTCGTAGTCGGGCCCATCCTCCTCGCTCTCACGGTCGCTGGAGCCTGCAGGAGCCAGACCCGGGGCCGTGAGACAGGGCTGGGAGCCCCCAACAGCCCCTCAACTGTGAGGCAAGGCCCAGGGGATCTCATAGCGCCCTCCCCATCATGGGACAGGAGCTAGGGGGTCTCCCAGGCACCCAGGTTCTCCCAGTGCTGGGGGCGCGGGGGCATCACTCACCGTATTGGGGTTCGGGGGCCCCCGGCTCAGGCATATTCACGTACTCCAGGCTGTCAGCTGCTGGGGGGGCACAGGGGTGAGAAGGGGGCTGGGGGGCAGCCCCCCCAGGACAGACAGACACAAACACCCCAGGACAGACTTACCCAGAGACTCCCGCATCTGTGGCTCTGGCGGGGTTGGGGGGGGCTCCGGGAAGTTCTCATAGTCCTCACCTGCCATTGCTGGGGGGGGGGGGGGGTCGAAAGATTGGGGGGTCACTCATAAGAGAGGGAGGCAGGCAGGATCTAGGTGTCTAGGGGTCCCGCATGGTGAGCCCAGGCATCCAGGGGTGTGACATCACTCACCAGAGCAGCTGTTGTCCTGGGGGGCCGAGGCCGGGGCTGGGGGCTCAGCCAGGGGGGGCCCTGCAGCGCCATCTGGGAGCACCACGCTGCAGGGGAGGGAAGCAGGGTGAGACTGGGGGGCCTTGGGGCACAGCCCCTCTTAGCTGTGCCCCCCACCCCTGTGTCTGGGAACCCCCCAGCCCAGTCAGGCTGTCTGCCCCCTGCCATGATCCCTCAAACTACCCCTCATGCCCCCGCCGCCCCTAAAGATGACCCCTGACCCCACCATAGACCCCCAGCCCTGCCCTCCCCAACCAGCACCAGCCTTCCCAGAGGTCAGACTCCCCCCAAAACACCCTGCGTCTCCCAGCCCTTAGCCGTGACTTTTGTGCCCCTGCTATAACCCCATGACCCGTGACCCTACACATAGCCGGGAGTGTCATTGTTGTAGTCGTTGTCGTCGTCCTCCATGTCGGCAGCCACGTGTGGAGGGTGCTCTGCAGCAGGAGGATGGGGGTAAGCAGGGGCACGCCACCCCCCCCCCCCAGCCCTGCCCCCTGCCCCCAGACTCACCCTCATTCTCGTAGCTGGGCACACTGTCTGGAGGGGAGCAGAGGCAGGCGGTCAGGGGTGCCCACATCCGCCTCTCTGCTCCTTCATCCCAGGGTGAACCCAGTTGTGCCGCCACCCCGCCACATTCGTCTGTCCCACCCCGTACCGCGGGGCAACTCCAATTATCCCCCTACCCGCCTGTCTGCTCCTCCATCCCAGGGTGAGCCCAGTTGTGCCCCTGCCCACGTCCATCTGTCCAGCCCTCAACCCCAGGGCAGCTCCAGTTACCTGCCTCCCCGTGTCCATCTATCCGGCCCCTTCCCCTGGGGTTAGCTCCCATCCCTGCACCCTGTCCGCCTCTCTGGCCCAGGTGACCCAGTGGGGGGGAGCGGCACTCACCATTGTCGGGTTCAGGTCGGGCCACTGACGCCGTGCGGCTTGGAGGGGCCTGAGGCGAGCGCCTGGGGGGCAGGAGGGGCCGGTGATGCACAGAGCACAGGGCCCCCAAAGGCCACAGCACCCCCGCCCCAGCCTGGGGACCCTCGAGGGGTCAACCCCCGAAGCAGGAGGGAGGTGGGCAGCCCCGTGGAGGGCCCGCTGGCAGGTTGGGGGGGGGCGGCACTCAAGGCCACTTACGGGATGGAGAGGAACTGCTCCGTGGGGGTGACGGGCTGCTGGCGGATCTGGTTGCGGGGGGCACCTGGGGGGGGGGCAAGGGGTGAGGAGAGGTGTCTGGGGAGTGGGGGGGGGGAGCAGGGGCTGAGCGTTACTCACAGCTGCTGCGGCTCAGCAGGATGAAGCTGTTCTGGGGGGCGCAGGGGGCTGGGGGCCTGCAGGGAGGGGGAGACACCGTAAGACCCCCCCCAGTACAGCCCCCCACCCCCCTAAACCTGCACAGTCAGATGTGGACAGACAGACTCACTTGTACTCGTAGTCACCAATGGCCTCTGGACCTGAGGGGAGGGGAAATTGGGGGTGGCGTTCAGGGCAGCCTGGGGGCCCCTCCACCCAGCCTCAGAGAAGGAGAGCCCGCACACCTGGGTCCTCTGCCTAGCACAATGGATGCCGGGGTTCTGCGCCCAGCTCGGGGTGGGAGCCGCGGGGGGGTCAGGCACTCACCACGTGGGGACCGCCGCGGACAGTGGGCGCAGAGCAGGGCAGCCACAGGGGGCAGCAGCGCCAGGACCCCGAGCGCCAGCAACGCCGGCTCCATCCTCCTGCACGGTGGGGACCAGGTGTCAGGGACCCCCTGCCGCACCCGGACACCTGGGCTCTCCATGTGCAACCGGGGATCCAGTGCCATACAGCGGGGGCGGGGGAGCCTGGGGCCCACCCAGCCCTGAGAGCGCGGGGCTCGGACGCGTGGGTTCCCCACGCTCCGGGAAGGGGAGTAGGGTCCAGGGGCTTAGAGCAGAAGAGCCGGGCCGCCTGGGGTCTCTACCTGCTCCAGGAAGGGGATCAGGGTCCGAGGGGTTCGAGCAGGGGGCCCGGGCGCCTGGGTTCGACCCAGTACAAGGCCCGGACGCCTGGATTCACTTCCGCGTTTGCTGGCTTCAAACGGGGGTGGGGGGGGTTGGGAGCCCGGATGCTCGGGTTCACTCCCAGGCCAGGTGGGTTAAAGCACATGGTGGCCTGGGCTCTTCCCCAGGCAGGCCACGTAGGTGCCACCCAGATGCCTGAGTGCCACCGAAGACCGGGAGGGGAGCAACCTGGCAGGGAAGCCCAGATGCCTGGGGTCTCCCCAGCACCAGGAGAGCAGGCCCGGCAGGCCGCTGTACACGGGGCCGGAGCTGGCTCAGAGGAGGGGAGGTTGGGGGCCCGGTGGGTGACAGCAAGTAGCACCTGGGTTCTCCTCCAGGCCTTTTAGGTTCAAACGTGGAGGCCTGGGGCGCCCGGCCGCCTGGGGTCTCCTCCAGCTTTGCTGGCTCAGGAAGGGGCAGGGTTGGCGCTCAGACCCCTGGGCTCTTACCGCCCCAGGAGATTAAAGCTCGTAGGAGCCAGGCACCAGGCCTCGTAAGGTGGGACCAGGACCGGGGGTGGGCTGAGAGCTGGGTTCTCCAGCAGGGGAGGAGTGCGGCACTGACTCGTGGGGGGGCAGGTGCTGTGGGCGTCTCGGCTCCGTCTCAGCGCTGCGGTTTGCACGCGGGACCCGGGCGCAGCAAAGCAGCTGCAGCCCTTCCCCCCGCGGGGCCCAGCCCAGCCCGGCTGAGCTGGGGAAATGGAGGGGGGGCACAGTACTGGCGCGCAGGCTGACAAGCCCCTCGGGGCGCCCTGCTCCCCCCAGAACCCAGGCGCCCCAGCCCGCCCGATCCAGCTGAGCAGCCAAGGGTAACGACCACAAACCGCACTGGGGATGCGGCCAAGGGGACGGGGCGGCGCGGGTGCAGAGTGAGGGGCACCGCCCTGGGCTGACAGGGGTGCTGCCAGTCAGGAGTGAGGGGCACCGTGGCAAGAGGGGGCAAGAGGGGCACTGCCAGGGAGCGACGGGGAGAGGAGTCAGGCAGGGAACTGCCGGAGGAGGTGACGGGGTGGGGCTGCAGACCAGGAGCGAGGGGCGCCGCCACGGGGCAATGAGAGGGGGCCGTGGGTCGGACGGGGTGCTGTGGGGCAGGAGTGAGGGGCACTGCTGTGGCACACAGCGGGCTCGTGCATGGGGAGGGACACCACCAGGGGGAAAATGGGGGGGGTGCACGTGAGGAGCATGTTGGAGCAACAAAGGGGGTTGCAGGTCAGGAGTGAGGGGCACGACCATGGGGCAGGGACACCCCCCAAAATGGTTAGGAGCCCAGGTGTCCGGGGGCTGTCCCCGCCCCCACGCCCTCGCCCTGAGGCACGTGGCCACATCCGCACGTCCAGCCAGCGTGGGGGCAGGACATACGCCACCACTGGCTTCCTGCCCACTGGGCCGGCCTGAAGGGCCATGGTTTCAGGGTCCCCCCGCCCTGGGACCTACCTGGGGCCGGCGCGGTGGCTCCGTCAGTGCAGCCTGGCTGCCGCGAGGCTCTGCCTGCCCCCCCCACTCCCCTCCCCCCGCCCCCCATCCTGCCCCTCCCCCGCAGCACAGGAAGCTGCGGCGGGAGACTGAGGCTGGGCAGGAAGTTGTTCACTGCAGGCGGGGGCACGCACACCCCTGCCCAGAGAAGCCAGGCGTCCGGGCTCCCAGGCCCCCAACACAGACCACACCTGGGACCCATTAGGAAGCCTTTAATGAGGTGCAAAGACAGCGGTATGGGGATGGCTTCCCACACTGCAATAGGGCAACTAGACCCCCCCCACCTGGGAAGGCACAGCCTGAGCCCCGCCACCACTGCAGGGAAGCCTGGCACCCCAATCCCCCGGCGGGGCAGGCTGTGCTGGCTGGGGGCTGGCACTGGTCACGCCCCAGTCTGGCCCTGCAGGGGTAAAACCCCTTGTCCGTCCATCCATCTGTCCATCCATTTGCGGCCATGGGCGCAGGGAACAGCCACTCTCTCCTGTCCCTTCTGCGCGGGGGGGGCAGCTTCCATCCCGGCTGCGTGGCTACGGTTGTGTCCCGCCCTTGCATGGCTCTGGGGGCGCTCTGGTCCCTGTGCCCCGGGCGCAGCTCCGGGGTCTGAGGGGCTCAAATGAGGACGCTGGAGACAGGCAGCTGGGCTGCGCGCCCCCCCCGCGGCACTACAATGCGCTCGGACGCTGCTCCGGGGCTCCCCCCAGCCTCCGCCAGCAGCCCTGCAGTGGGGAGAGAGGCAGAGAAAGGTTAATAGCGGGTGGGGGCAGAGAGGAGCCAGATGTCTGGGCTCTTTGTCCCACACCCAGCCTAGGGTGCAAACAAGTGAGCAAGTAAGAGCCCCAGGGCAGGTGGAAGCAGAGACACTAGAGGCCCAGACACCTGGGAGCAAATGGGTCGGGGCTGGGAGCCCGGACGCCTGCGTTCCCTCCGGTAGGTGCAAGCCAGGGGAGTGGGAAGCCCAACGCCTGCGTCCCCGGACCATCCCGGCAGCTCCGAGCAGGGCTGGGGGTGGTCTCAGGGTGCTACACTGGGGCTGTGCTGAGCCTGCGGAGGGCTGTGAGGGTCCACAGGGCCGTGCTGGGGCTCAGAGGGTCGTGGGGGCCATGTTGGTCTGGGAGTCATGCTGGCATCTAGGAGAGGCTCAGAGACTGTGCTAGGTCTTAGGGGCCTGCGTTGGCCCGAGGGCCGTGCTCGAGTCTGGAAAGATCTGATGGCTGTGCTGTGCTGGGGTCTGTTGGTCATGGGGGCCGTACTGGGCCGGGGGACAGTGGGGCAGACTCACCCTGTGCCTGCAGGTGGGCACGGCGCCGGTCAGCAGGCAGCACGAGGGCGGTGGCGAGGAAGAAGCCGCCTCCGAGGGCTCCCACGAAGGCACAGAGCGTCAGCGCATAGCCCAGGCTGCGGAAGGCCCACAGTGGGGTGGGGGGCCGGTGCCGGCGCACCGCGTCACTCATCTGTGGGGGGCACACGGCTGGGACCAGGCATCTGGGCACCCGCAGGGAACAGCAGCATCCTGGTTCCCAGCCCTCACGCCCTGCCCACGGATCCCAGGTGTCCCGGCCCCCCATGCCCAGCCCCTAGCCCTCACTCCCCTCCCAGGAAACCCAGGCATCCAGGCTCCCTGCCTGGCCCCCATGTTGGGGGGGGGGGGTGGTATCTCACCACCCCGACGAGGTAGGGGCTCCCAGCATCTCCCAGCAGGTGGGACATGACGATCTGCAGTGCCTCGGCCGTCGACCGCCGCGTTGGCACCACCACATACTGCCAGGGTCAGACCACAGGTTAGAGGTCGGGGGCAGCCCTGGGATCTGACCCCTCGCCCCCACCACAGCCCAGCCAGGGGGAATCAGGCACTGGGTGGCCGGACGCCTGGGTTCTCTCCCGAGTTTGCTGGTTTAGAAGGGAGGGTGGGGGGTGTTGAGGTCCCAGATGCCTGGGTTCCACCTGGTGCTACCCCTCCCCTCAGCCCAGGCACCTGGGTCCCCCTCAGCCCCCACTCACCAGGAGGATGTCAGCAACGAGGGCCCAGTTCAGGGACAGCAGCGTCTCCCCAATGAAGATGAACACCTAGGCAGCAAGGGGTGGTGAACCTGTGACCCTGGGCACAGCCCCCAACACCCGGCCGGGCCCTGGCCCACCCTCCCTGTACTCCCACACCAGCCCGGCGGCCCCGACTCACGTAAGTGACAGGGATGCTGGCACGGGCCAGGGCCACAGCCAGGAAGAGGCAGGGTGCAGCGCCTAGCAGCCCAATGGCACACACCAGGGGGTCGGCGCGGGAAGAGCGGAGCCGCAGCCGACGTGACAGCTCCACGCCTGCCCCCACGCCCAGCACCCCCGTCACGCAGGTCACTGCCCCGAACACTAGGCTGCAGGCACAGGGCATGGGTCAGGGGGCGTCGGGCCCAGAGGCACATAACAAGCATCTCACACTCACACACACACACACACACACACACACACAGCCAGGGGTCACGGGTTTAAGCTCTGGCACTGTAAAGGTGCCATGGGTCAGAAACCAAGCACCTCGCACAGACATCAAAGATCAAAGTTCATGAACTTTACATGCACGACAAAGGCTCTTCACACATGGCAAAAAACAAGATCACGCGTTGGGCACCTTGCACACATGCAAAGGGGCCAACATCAGAGATCAGGCAGCTCACAGGCAGGCCGGAGGTCACAGGACACACGTCACACACAGAGTTAAAAGTCAGAGGTCAAAGCTCAAACATCTCCCACACACCAGCACACAAACCAAGCGCTGCACATGTGCCAGGAAAGCACAGACCACAGCCCAGGCTCCTCGCACACACACCAGGGGTCAGTGCCTGACCTGTCGTCAGCGGGCGGTGCGCCGGCAGCCAGCCGGGCACGCTGCAGGAAGGCTGGGGCCCAGAGCGCCAGGGCCCCTGTCACGAAGGCCACAGCCGTGAAGCCCAGCGAGGACAGCACGAAGCTCCGGCTGAAACACACGGGGGTAGTAAGACCCAGCTCCAGCCCCCACCACCCCGGGCCCTCCCCCAGCCACACACTCACTTGCGTGCCAGGGCTCGCACGTCGTCACACCAGGAGGTGTAGTGGAGTGGGGAGGGGGGGCCGTGGCGCTCCACGGCCCCCCGTGGCGGCTCCTTCATCACCAGCAGCAGCAGCACCACTGCCACCACTCCCAGCCCAGGGGTCACCTGTGGGAGGGAGGGGGTGGGGTCAGGCCTGAGGCCCCGCCTACCCTGCCCTGATGGGCCTTTGCTCCTCCCACTAGTCTTAGGCCCTGCTCCTAACACCCAGGCCCCACCCCCTGCAGCATAAATCTCACCCCTAGGGCTGCCCCACCCTTGCTTCATGCCAGGGGGAGAGGGTACAACGCTGCCTCCGCACCGCCCCAGCTCACCCTAAGCGCCCAGTGCCAGTCGTGCATGACATCCTTCACCTTGGAGCCTGCCATGTAGCCTAGGCCGCTGCAGTGGAAGGAGGCAGGGGGGGTCAGTGACAGCCCCACGGTGCCCCCGCCCCCACCCTGTCCCAGCCAGGCCCCTGCCTGACCTGCCCACAGGGATGGCGAAGTAGAAGAACCCGAGCATGCGGCTGCGGCGGTCGCCCACGAAGAGGTCGGCGATGATGGTGGGGGCCACGGTGGAGTAGCTTGCCTCCCCCACCCCCACCAGCCCCCGTGTCAGCAGCAGCAGCCAGAAGTGCTGGGAAGACGCAGGGGCGGGCACAGTCAGTGCTGGGGGGTACATCCCACCCGTACTCCCCGAAAGCGGGTGCCCCCCTGCACCAACCTGCCGGGGCACAAAGCTGCTGGCAAGGGTGACAGTCGACCAGAGGGCGATGCCCACGCAGAGCAGGAGGCGGCGGGAGCTGCGGTCCCCCAGGAACCCGAACAACGGCGCCAGCACCATGTAGCTGCTGATGAACACTGCGGGGCGCGGGGGTGTGAGCGGGCGCGGGAGGGGCGCAGCCCTGCCCTGCCCTGCCCCCGCCTCGCGAGTCGGGCTGCCCCCGCCCTCACCAGTCTGGAGGAGCCCGGAGCTGCCGTCCCCGATGCCGAAGTAGGCCTCGATCTCGGGCAGGACGCCTGCGGGCAGAAGCGGGGGGTGAGACGGGCAGCGCCGGCCCGCGCCGCCCCGGGGCCCTTCGCCCTCCTGCGCCCCGCACGGCTCTTCGAGCAGCGTTCGCTCGGGGCACGCCGAGCTGCCCCGACTCCCCGAAGCCTTGTCCTCGCGAGGCCGCCCTCCGCGTACCCAGCCCCGCCAGCACGTGTGGCCCCGGCGCGCCGTACCGGCCACGGTGAACCGGTCCATGTAGTTGAGCAGGTTGACGTAGCAGAGCACCGCCACCATGAGCCGGGCCCGGCGCCCCGACACCCCGGTGATGGCCGCCGTCTCTGCCTCGCCCAGGGGGGCCGGCCCGCCGCCCCCCTCGTCCTGCTCCTCCTCCTCCAGCCCCTCGTCCTCTTCCTCGTCCTCCTCCGTGCGGTCGGCCCGGCTCAGGAAGGGCGCGCTGTCGGGGTGGGGGCTGCGCCGCGCCGCCATGGCGGGGGGAGGGGGCACAAGCGCGGCTGGGGCCTGAGGAGCAGTGCCCGCGCCCTCACGTGACCCACAGATTTCCCCGACCTCACGTGACCCCAGGCTCCCCCAACACCTCACGTGACGGCAGCGCCGCCACGTGACCCGGAAGCGCCCCCGTCGCCCCCTCGCACCCCAAGAGCCCACGTGACCCCCCCGCGGTGACGCAGCGCTCCCCGAACCCCGCCAACTCACGTGACCCTGCGGCAGCCTCCCGCCCCGTCACCGCCCACGTCACCTGACCCGGCAACGGCTGCGACGTCACGCCCGGCTCCGCCCCTTCCCCCTCCGATCCCTATGGCAACCGCAGGGATTTCCCCGCCTCGCGTCACCCACCTGCTCCCTCGGTCACCATGGCAGCCATGGGGGATACCCCCTCCACCGCACTCCCGTCTCACGTCACCATGGTAACCAGAGACCACCGCAGCCCTCTGAGGTGCCCAGACTGAACTTTCTACGCATGTGCAGCCAGGCGCGCGGGGCGGGGGGTCCGCGCATGTGCGCCTCAGATCAGCTTAGTGAGGTTCGACGCCTTCAACGCATATGCGGAGGACCGGCCTGATAAGGAGTGCATTCAGCGCATGCGCTTACGGTGACCGGGGACTGCAGTCAGACGAGCGGACGCCAGAGGGCAGCAGAGGGAGTCTCCAGTTAGGGGACAGTAGCGCATGCACAGGTACGAACAGCGGGGGCTGCGTATGCGCGCAGGAATTCACGTGGACGGACTTTTTGCGCATGCGCATGAAACCGCGTTAGGAAACTTCAACGTACGCACGGAGCAGCAGCCCCGGGGGGGGTCTGACGGCCTTTCTACGCATGTGCCTACTCAGGGCGAGGGCTGCAGCGAAGCTAGTGGAGGCTAGAGGGCAGCAGAGAGTCCTAGAGCGCGGGCGGGCAAGGTTTTTTAGGTAAATCCGACACCTATTGTTAGACTCACTTTTTACGTATTTATTATTTATTTTGCAAGTACTTGAGTTGATCTAATAACAGATTTCGCCTTTACTCAAATAGCCTTGTCTGTCTATGTTCTTAGAGTAGAGCAACACAGCAACAACCTACACCTCGGGGGGGGGGGTGGTATTTAGTGCGCGCAGAAACAAGCAGGCCTGAGGGGAGGAGGGTTCTCTGCGCATGCGCTTAGTCAGCCGCAGGGCTGCAGAGAAGCCAGCGGACGCCAGAGGGCAGTAGAGACAGGCCCTGGCTTGGGGGGGAGGGGGGATTAGTACATCCGCACATACAGGCACCTCGGGCGGGGGAGGGGGGATTTCGCGCATGCCTTAAGTACTCAGCGTTAAGGTTTTTTGCACATGCACGACCTGAAGAAGACTTCCCGCGCATGCGTCTACTCAGCCCGAGGGCTGCAGTGATGCGAGTGAACGGCAGAGGGCAGCAGAAAGGGGTCCCAGATGGGGTGGGGGGGGGTCATTAGCACATGCGCAGATACGAAGTCCCGGGCAGGTGGGGGTGCGATTCGCGCATGGGTAGCGCTCACCTTAGCGAGTTTTTGCACATGCGCACAAGCCTGAGGCGGGAGCTGCGCGGGGGCCCGATGGAACGAACCTTCAACGCATGCGCGGACTAGCCTGAGAGGCGGGGTCGGGGAGTCTTCCTGCGCATGCACCTAACCAGCCCGAGGGCGGCAGAGGTGAGTGAACGCCAGGGGGCAGCAGAGGCCCCAGGAGTGTCCTGCGCGTGCGCAGCACCAGGTCTGGACGCCAGGGGGCAGCGGAGACACCGGGTGAGGCCCGGCCGCAGGATCCTCGGGGGCGGGGCGGAGAGCACCGACGCCTAGGTCCAAGAAGAGGCAGAGGTGGGGTTTCAACCTTTCTACAAATGTCGTTTTTTTATTCTTTTCATTTTTCCATTTTTATTTGGTTTTTAAGGAAGTTTTTCTTTTTGTATCTAAAACGAACAGGAAAAAAAACCAAAGAAATAAAAACAGGAACAATAACAAAAAAAGCTTCGTGGAGAAGCCAGGGGGGCAGGGCTGGGGGCCCCAGGGGAAGCAGCTACGGCCCCCACGAACCCCCAGAGCAGCAGGGCCTGAGTGCCCCTGGTCCTGGGGCCGCCAGCGGGACCCCTAACCCCGAGAGAAGCCCTTCCCCCCATACAGCCAGAGGGGGGCACCCCCAGGGAGATGGTGGGCAGGGGGGTTACAGGAAGTGGGGGGTCACAGGAAGTAGTCAGCCACAGGCTTCTTGGAGGGGATCCCCCTCGTCTCCTGGGGGGCAGCTTCAAAAATGATGAACTCCTTCTGCAGGTGCTCGTCCAGCTCCAAGATGGCAGCCACATTCCCGCACCTGTGGGGGGGGGGGGGGGGGTCACAGGTCACATGCTGGTGCCCCTTGCTCCCAACCCGCAGCCCCCTGGCGGTGCCCCTGCCCCACCTGTAGCAGTAGTTGGGGGCCGACCAGACTGTGAGCACAGTCTCATTGAAATGCCACTTGTAACCCTCCATGACGAGCTGGTGTGCTCGGCAGATCATGTCGATGTCGTTGGATGCGTTGAACTGGGCCACCACATCACTGCCAAACAGGTAGCCGGCCCCCCGCGGGCTCACGCCCCAGCCCGTCGTGTCTGCAAGGCAGGGACAAGGCCCGTTATGTGTGGCCACTAGCACCACCCACCCCAGAGCCAGCTGCATGGCAGGGTGCTGTTACAGCCAGCTGCCAGCACCACCCACCTGCAAGCTGCTCGCATCACTGGGCTGACCAAGCCCTCTTGGGCAGCATCACAGCCTGCTGTTCCCATCTGCCCCACCCCAGAGCTGGCTGCATTGCTGCCCCCTCCATTGTACCTTCAGGGTCAGACCAGAGCAGGTCACACATGGGGCCGTCGTGGGGCACCTCCTGCTTGCGGTCGATTGTGCGGATCTGGTCCAGCGTCTGGATCGAGGGCGACAGTCCCCCATGCACGCAGAAGATCTGAGAGGGCAGGGAAGAGGGGGCATGGGTCAGGCAGGGGAATCCCAGACCAGAGGCTAAACCATTGCCCGCTGGAAAACCCAAGTGTCCAGGCTCCCACTGTTCAGCCCCCTGCTCTTCCCCCACAGGGAACCCAGGTCTCTGGGAGCGGGGTGGGGCACCTTGCCGTCGATGATGGCTGAGAGGCTGAGGTAGTCGAAGATCTCGGTGCAGTAGCGCCACACAGTGACGGAGCCGTACTTGCGCAGACACTCATCATAGAAGCCATAGACCTGCGTGATCTGCCGGCTCTCATGGTTGCCGCGGATCAGCGTGATCCGGTCTGGGTACCGCACCTGTGGAGGCCATGGGGGGGGGGGTTTACACTTGGCCACCAGCACATCCCACCCCAGAGCTGGCTGCTTTCTGCAGCCTGTTACACTCGGCTACCAACGTGCCCCACCCAGAGCCATCTGCAGTGCTCAGGCCTGCAGGCAGCTGGTTCTAGGGTGGGACGCATTGTAGTCAGCTGCCAGTATGTCCCACTCCAAAACCGGCTGACAGCAGATGAGTACAGGAGAGCTGAACAATGCAGCTGACTCTAGGGTAGAGCAAGTCAGCAGCTGAGTATAACAGGCCCAAGTGCTGTAGCTGGATCTGGGGTGGGATGCGTCAGGGGCCAAGTATAACATCCCACCCTACAGCCCGCAGCACTGTTCAGCCCTATTATACCCGGCTTCACCCACACCCCCACAAAACCAGCTGCACCGCCCAGGCCTCTTATACTTGGCCACTTAAACACCAGGCCCCAGAGGTAGCTGCAACGCTGGCCCCTGTGGTACCTGGCTGCTGCCACAGGATGCTTCAACCCCAGGCCCAGCCGCCTCAGTGCCTGTGACACCCTAGAGCCAGCTCCAGCCTGAGGGCACAAGTCTTCCTGTCCCCAGTGGGGCCCAGCCCAGAGCCGGCTGCATCCGTCCCCCAAGCCTCCCCTGCCAGCTACCCCCTGCAGCCGCCCTGCCCCAGAGCATGCCAACCCCAGTTGTGTGCCCAGTGCCCTGGGGGGGCTGGGGGCATCTACCTTGAGCGCCAGCAGGAGCAGGAAGGTCTCGACGCTGTAGAAGCCGCGGTCCACAAAATCCCCCATGAAGAGGTAGTTGGTCTCGGGGACGTCGCCGCCCACCTGGGGGGCAGCAGGGGTAAGGGGGGGCCTGCAGTGGGGGGGGCAGGGTGGAGTTTGTGGGGGGCAGGACTCACCCGGAAGAGCTCTTTGAGGTCATAAAACTGTCCGTGGATGTCACCGCAGACCTGGGGGGGGCAAGGGGGGGGGGTGAGACAGGGCAGCCCTGATGCCCTCTGGCCTAGACCCTCCTGGCCCAGGGACCCCTGCCCAAGCCCCGCTCACCGTCACTGGGGAGTCCACCCGCTGCACGTTGCTCTCCTCCACCAGGATCTCCCTAGGCAGGGAGAGGCAGGGACACCAGTTATTCATGGCCTTTGCCCCCGTGTCCCCCAGAGCCAGCGCCCCGCGGGGCCCGTCCTGCCCCCGTGTCCCCCAGAGCCAGCGCCCCGCGGGGCCCGTCCTGCCCCCGTGTCCCCCACAGCCAGCGCCCCGCGGGGCCCGTCCTGCCCCCGTGTCCCCCACAGCCAGCGCCCCGCGGGGCCCGTCCTGCCCCCGTGTCCCCCACAGCCAGCGCCCCGCGGGGCCCGTCCTGCCCCCGTGTCCCCCACAGCCAGCGCCCCGCGGGGCCCGTCCTGCCCCCGTGTCCCCCACAGCCAGCGCCCCGCGGGGCCCGTCCTGCCCCCGTGTCCCCCACAGCCAGCGCCCCGCGGGGCCCGTCCTGCCCCCGTGTCCCCCACAGCCAGCGCCCCGCGGGGCCCGTCCTGCCGCCCCAGAGCTCTGTTCTATGCAGACAGCAGCCGGGCCCCCCAGAGCCAGCCGCACTGCGCGAGCTCTTGACCCGAGCCCCGGTGCGGGCTCCCCAGAGGCGGCTGCGATGCAGGATCCCCCTTACGCGGCGCCCCCAGCCCTGCCGCCCCGCTCACCGGGCCTTGGCGCACAGGGCCTTGACCTCGCTCTCCTTGATGAGCTCGCAGCGCCGCAGCTGCTCGATCTGCCGGTCCAGGTCGCTCAGCTCCGCCATGGCTGGGGGGCAACGCGGGGTCGGGGTGAGCGCGGCCCGGGCCCCCGCGCAGGGCCCCACAAGCACCCCCGGCCCCGCACGCTACCCAGGAGCTGCCCCCAGGCCACGCTGGCCCAAGCTGCCCCCGGAACCGGCCCCCACAGCCTGACCCGCCCCGGGGGCCCCGGAACTGCACCCCCCCCGGCCCGGATCCTTGCCGCTGCGACGCCAGCATATGCACCACCCCCCCCCCCCGCACCTGGTCCCGGCGGCGGCCCCGCGTCGCACCGGTTCCCACCGCTCGTGGCCCCGCCCCCGCCGGCGCGACGTCACGTCCGGACACCCCCCTTCCTCCACAACCGGAAGGAGGAAGGCCTGAGAGACGGGCGGGAAGTGACGCATTTGGGACGTCTAAGGGAAGAAAGAAAAGGTGAGGGACAGGAAGCGACGTCACGGTGAGGGCGGAAGTAACGGTAAAAGCGTATGCTACGCAAACAGCCAGAATGAAGTGTAGGGCCGGGCGGAACTGACGTGTAGAGCCGAAATGCCACGGGAAATGAGGGGGCGCATGATGAATGACATCAGAGCCAGGGCGGAAGTGCTACCCAGGCACCCGTCACGGGGCGGAAGTGGCGGGGAAGGGGAGCGAGGGATGGGCGAAGGTGATGTCACCCGAGCGTGGATTCCTGTGCCCTAGGCCGAGCATGTGACGTCAGCAAGCAGGGGCCTGTGCCAGGACAGGCTACTCGGGCAGGGACATGCATTCCCTCTGCTGCGGTCACGTGTGGGGGACACAGGCCAGAACCCTGCCCCCCCCCCACCCTGGCTCCTTTCCCCTCCTGGGGGCCAGAGGGGCCCACGGCCTAGACCCCCGAAACCCGCACCCCCGAGGCCCAGGAGCACAGGACACATATCTTCATGAATTCATTTTATTCAGTAACTCAGTGTAGTTAGGGCCTCGCCCGCCCCCACCCGGAGACCGGGCAGCTGGAGGGGGGGCGGGAGCCGGAAGTGTTGCTCACCAGGGGGAGGGGGAGGGGGGGAGGGGCCGCCCGGAGGCCGGGGTTCTTGTGCCCGCTGGTCTCTGCCCCAGTCGGGTCCAGGTGAATATAGTTGCAGCCCAAGTTGGGAAGGGGATGGGGGAGGGGCGGGGGGCAGGCAGGGTGGAGCCGCAGCCTAGTAGGCATGGTTGGAAACGAAGAGAGACTCCTTGGAGGCAGCACCGGCCTGGCCGCTGCCGGCGTACTTGCCCTGGCAGGCGAGGCTGTTGGCCTGCAGAGAGACGGACAGACAAGACAGGTCAGAGCAGCACAAAAAACCCAGCGTCCAGGCTCCCCTCCCCCACCCCCTCTGCAAGTCAGAGGTCACTCTCCCCCCGCCGCGGGCCAGGTCAGTACGCACCAGAGCGCGCTTGACGTACTCCTCCTGGGCCGCCTTGGTGTTCTCCTTCTTGCCGCCCCAGGCCTTGAGGGCTGAAGCCTGCAGCGCCCGCCCGTAGGAGAAGGTCAGGGCCCAGGGCTTGTGCAGGGGGCACTTGTTGATGGCATTGAGGTTCAGAGACGCCTCCTCCTCGCTCTGCCCCCCGGACAGGAAGGTGATACCTGTGAAGGGGGAGGGAGTCAGTGCCGGCGTGACACAGTGCTCGCGGGGTTAACAGGCTGGGCTGGAGCAGGGGACCCTGGGCATAGGCACAGCACCCAGGGGGTTAATGGGCAAGGGGGTGGAGTCAAGGAGATGGTGGAGCCTCCCCTACCCTGGCTTGCATGCCCAGAGCATGGCTGTCAGGGGTGAGATAGGGAGCAGGGCCACAGGGGGTGAAGCCAGGGGCAGGCCCAGGTCTCACCGGGCACAGCAGGTGGCACGGTGCGGCGCAGCGCGGTGATGGTAGCCATGGCGATCTCCTCATGGCTGTACTTGGTGGTGCAGGCGTGCCCAGGTGTCACCATGTTGGGCTTCAGCAGTGACCCCTCCAGGTAGACATGGTGGTCACTCAGCGCCTTGTACACAGCCGCCAGCACCTGGGGGGGGGCAGGACTGGTCAGCACACCACCCACATCCACTGCTGCATCTTCCCTCCAGCTCCTCCAAGAGGCGGGGCTCCTTCTGGCCACACCCCCCAAAGATCTCCCACCTCCCAGCCTCTGGTAAGTGCCCCCTCACTGCAGTGACCCCTCTCACCTTCTCGGTGACGTGCTGGCAGCGCTTCAGGTCATGGTCGCCATCGGGGAGGATCTCGGGCTCCACGATGGGCACAATGCCGTTCTAGAAGGACATGGGGGGAGGTCGGGATGAGCCTGTTAGCCCTGACCCCAACCCCCAGCCCCACCTACAGCCCCTCTAGCCCCACCTGCTGGCAGATGCTGCCTGTGCCCTTCTGGCTCTGCCCTCAGTCTTAGCCCCACCCCCTGCTAGCTCCTGGGAGAGGAAGTAGCCCTGCCCCCAGCCCTGCCCCACGGCCACCTGCTGGCAGATGCTGGCGTAGCGGGCCAGCACATTGGCATTCTCCAGGATGGCGAGGCGTGAGGGCGTGTGGGGCCCGATCTTGAGCACGCAGCGCCACTTGGCGAAGTCGGCCCCATCCTTCTTGTACTGGGCACAGCGCTCAGAAAGCCCGTCCAGGCCTGGGGAGGGGGATGAGGCTCAGGACCCAGGCATTTGGGGAAAACCCCGCAGACATGCCTGTCCTGCCAGATGCAACCACTCCCAGCCCCGAGACCCTGGTGTCCAGGCACTCACCTTGGGTGGTGGTCTCCCCATCGGTCCCGGCCAGGGCCACCACGCCCTTGTCCACCTGCGGTGGGGGAGAGGGAACCTCATCAGTACTGCCCCGACCCCTGGCCTCCACTCCTCACTCCTGCACCCCAACTACCAGGTTCAAGGTAAAAGCCTCCTGAGACCTCCAACCCCGGCCCCCTCCCCCCCCCCCAATAGTCCCCATGACCACCTTGCCCACCCCCCCGGGGGCCTACCTTGATACCAACAACGCCGCCCTTGGCCTTGATGACCTGGGGGAAGGTGCGCCCATCGTCGGCCTTCTGGTAGAGGGTCTCGTGGAAGAGGATGACGCCGCCAATGCAGGGATCCACGCGCGCGTCGGCCGTGAAGAGCAGCTGCCGGTACCAGCGCCGGTTCTCCTCGGTGTTCTCTGCCCCGATGGAGCTCAGGCGCTTGGCGATGCTGCCTGCAGGGGGGCGGGTGGGGGTTAACACAGGGGGCCCTGCAGTGCCCCGTGCCTCCCACTCCCGCCCCGCAGCCCCCCCCCCCCGTGCCCCACACTCCCGCCCCGCAGCCCCCCCCCCGTGCCCTGCACTCCCGCCCCGCACCGGTGGACTCATCGGCGGCCAGGATGCCCTTGCCGGGCGCCACGATGCGGTGGGCGATGTCCGCCAGCTCCTTCTTCTGCTCGGGCGTCAGGGCCGGGTGCGGGTGCGGCATCTTGGCGGCTGCGGGAGCGCAGGGGTTACGCGCGGGACGTGCGGCGCGCGGCCTTCCGCATGGCCGCTTCCGGCCCCCCCTGGGCGGGACCCGGGCGTCGGGGGGGGGTCGTGGCCGCGGGTGGGGGCAAGTGTCCGGGGGGGTCGTGTGCCCGGGGCGCGGGCGGGACCGAGGGGGCCGGGGCGGGAGGGGGGGCGATGGCAGCCCCCGGGCCCGCGTGCCCGAGCTCCGCGCGGCGGTGCCGGGAGTCAAGGTCGCTCCAAGGGCGGGGGGGGCAGGGAGCCAGGCGCCCGGCCCAGCAGCGCCCCCCCGGCGCTTCCCCCCACCCCGACGCCCCCCCCCCGGCCCGAAGCCCCCCCGGCCCGACGCCCCCCCCAAGCCAACCTGCGGCAGCGGCGGCGGCGGGATCGACTGCGCTGCCGCGTGGGGCTGCGGCGGGCTAGGGGCTGGGGGCGGGGCGCCGCGCCGACGTCACGCGCGGGCGCGGCCGGGGGGCCACGCCCCTGCTGCCCCCGGGGCTGCCCTGGGGCTCCCCCACGCCGTGCCCCGCCCGCGCAGTGACGTCCCGGGGGCGGGGCCTGGGAGGCTCTGGGGTTGCGTCACTGCACCCCCCGGCCCGCCGCGCGTGGGTTTCGCGCTGACCTTTGCGGGGGAAACCCGATCCCCGCCAAGGGCGCCGCGGGGCCCGCGCTCGCGGCCTGCCCCCGCCGCCCCGGCCCCGTGCCCCCGCCGCCCCGCAACGCCCCCACCTACAGCCCCGCTATGGCGCCTGCCCCGCGGCCCCAGGCCGCCCCGGCGCTGCCCCACGTCCGCCCCAACCCCCCTGGACACCGCCCCAGCGCCCTGCAGACAGGGCCCTCCTGCCCGCCCCCCCGTGCCCGAGCACGAGCCCGAGCCCCGCCGTGGGCCGCCCCTCACCTGGCGGGCGGGCGGGCGGGGCAGGGTCTGGTGGCAGTGCCGGGCGGCCGGTGCGGGGGCTGCGGGCGACCCCCTTATATGAGGCCGGGCGGAGGGGGCGGGGCCGCCCGGGGGGGCTCTGACCTTCTCGGCGACCCCTGCCCTTTCACAGCTGCCGCTAAAAATAGCCCCGGGAGAAACTCGACGCCCCTGACATTCAGGGGGGCGGCTCGTGCACAGCCCGCGGCGGGCGGGCGGGCGGGCTGCGTGGGGCGGCCGGGGAAGCACGGCCTTCCCCACGGGCCGGGGCAGCCCGGGAGCGGGCGGCGCGCAGGCCCCCGCGGCACGGCAAGCCGGGCGCTGGTGGAGGACCCGGCGGCCGGTCGCACAGGCGGCGCTTCCCGGGACGGGCGACTGCTTCTCCGGCGGCGGGCGGCGCTGCTCCCCGTCACCCCCCGGCCGCGGTTGAGCCAGGCGCCGGCTTCCAAGTGCGGCCAAGCCGCGCGGGGGAGGTGGTAGCCGTGCTGGCTAAGGACGGGCAGACGAGGGTCTCTGCGTGAATCCCGTGTCTTTCCTTAGACCCACTTAAATAGCTGGAAGAACTTTAAAGCCAGCTTCCGGGCTTAAAAGCCCTTCCTCAGGCCGGCACACGTGCAGATCTTCCTCAGCCTGACCAAGAGTTGTTAAACCCGAAAGCTTGCTTACAAGTTTTTCCAACTATTTAAGTGGGTCTAATGAAAGATGTCAGATCCACGCAGAGAACCTGGTCTTCCAAGCTGTAATACTCTTATTAATATAAATATACGCGAGGAGGAAAGGGGCCGAGCAAGAGCAGCCCCCCAGCGCTGTGCAGCGGGGGTAGTTCAGCGCCCCTTGCTAGTCCTTTACCCGCTGCCCGTAATGTGTGCGCTCCCGGGGTGCCCGCGGGGTCCCAGCACCTCGGCATCGCCACAATGGCAAGTCTGCAAAGCGTTGAGTTTGCTGCCCCTACCCTATGACTTCATTGAACATTTCTCTTTTCCAACCTTGCCAGAGGATAGTCCAGGCGGACGCCCCCGAGCAACATATCCACCGGGCCCGGTTTCATGTCTCCTTTCCTCCCCCCCTCAGAACAGCGCAGCAAGCCTCCGACCAACGAAGGAGAGAACAAAGAAGAACCAGCGTACAGGTACTTTTTAGATTTTCTATAGCTATTTTGTATAGCTAAAGTTTTATAGATTGCTATAGATAGATAGCTTTAGTATGATTATTTATATATAATTCTCCGTACTTTAATTATTCTCTTTTTTAATTTAAATACTTTTTCTTAGTTTGTCTCTTAATTTTGATAAAATATACTGCATTTTCTGTTAATAAAAGTCTTGCAATTTTTTTTGTCCGTGTATATGCGTGTCCTAGGCAGACTGGCATGGCTAATCAGGCCTGTGTGGGGTGGGTTGCCAGACCTGAGGAGCATGCCTGGGGCTGCTTTGTTGGGTGGGGCCGTAGATGGAGTCATGGCATTACTGGAAAGACTTGCAGGGTGGGCTGTTATTGGTGGTCAAATGCTTGTTCCCCCTCCCCCCCAGCCCAATGTACAAGGATCCTGGCAAGCCTGTGGGTGAAGCCGGCATCCTCCCCCCACCACCCCAGCCAGAGGGGCAAGCAGGCATGCGTGGACCGTTAATTAACATATGATCGAGGGCGATTAGCAACTCTTTCTTGTATTATACTGCATGATCTCTGGCATCAATGACGCATGCCCAGAGGCTGGAGGGGCACGGCCACTGCCTGCAGGTGGCAGGGGCATGGTGGCAGGGAGCTCCCACAGGTGGCCGCGGTGGTGATGGCAGTGGAGGGGTGGGGGTGAGTGGTGACCAGCAGTCAGCGATCACTTGCAGATGCTGGTGGCGGCCAACAGTGATCCACGAGCACCCACAGACGCTGCCGGTGGTGTCGACAGCAAGGGTTCAGGGGGCGCACGTGCACCCTCTACGCGTGGCCAATGGTCCCTTGAGGGGGTGTCTCCAGAACCTGGAACACCTTCAAACAGTGTTTCTTCTGCCCATCCATCCCCCTGCTCCCGCTCCACAGCTGACTGCCGGAGCCAGGTAGTGAAAGGTGTTGTGGAGCAACCCATGATGGGACCTTCTCTGTTGTTCTGGTCCTACCGCCACCAGGGGTAGTGTATGTGCTGCCCCCACCACGCTCCTGGTCCATCCGGCACCAGCGCCCCCGCCCCTGCCCGCTGCTGCTGCGCCCACCCCTGTTGCAAGGAAAATCTAATCTGGCCATGTTAAGTTGACCAAACTCCCAGAAGTCTCTTCGAGATGATCCAGTTAAGAATTGGCAATGATTGTGGCCTACTGTTAACCCCAGTATAGCGAATGCCAGGGAACATCTGGAAGAACAGAACCCTAAATCAGGATGAGAACGTGGCGAGTGTTGCCCCCGGCTTCCTTTCACCAGAGACCCCCAAGGAGCGACATGGCCCCTCGTCCGATTTGGTACCAAGTGAACTGTGTTAGTAACCCACAGGCTCATGACAAGTATTCTTCCCTGTAATAGGATCTGGGAAGCAGTTCCTTAGATGGTACAACAGCGACCTTCGGTGGTATCGGCCTCAGACCCTCTGGCGGGCGTGTGGGATGTTAGTGTCTGGATTCCTTGTTACTCCAAGCAAGAAGTCCAAGGTTGCTCCCATCTCCCCAGGGTGGCAACACACACACACACAAGTCTCTGTCCACTACTTTTGTAGCTTGCTCATTTCAAACCGTCCAGTCCTCAAGTTTCTTCCCTCATCTTTGTAGATAAGGTCTTCTGCTATACTTGCTAGTTTTCCTTTGTATTGGGATGGTTTGTTCCTGCTCCCTCAGTTAGGTTTCTTTAAAGTATAGCCAGCTCTCCTGGACTCCTTTCCCCCCAGACTAGCCTCCAGTGGATCCTGCCCCTCTGGCTGTGGTGGTGGGGCGAGGATGCCGGCTTCACCCACAGGCTTGGGCTGGGCAGGAGGGGGGAACAATCCCATTCTGTTTTTTGGTTTCCTTTCCTTTTAGGGAAACTACTGTACCTGGTTAACCCACTGCACCAATCACAGCACTCACTTTTCCCAGTGCCATATAAGGCACTCTGTACAAGTTAATTGCTTAGTTCCAGGAAGGCCTAAAGTTATGCTAAGAGCCTGAGCATAACTCAGTTTGCCCGTTACAGTGACCATTGGGCCTAATTAGTGTGGGAACAGGGAAATATTCCAGGTAAGTCTGTGCTATTATGAAGCTTCCAAAATATCATATAATGAGCTGGGCTAGCATTGATGATGCTGACATCACTAAAGGGTTAAATAGCCTAAGCAAGTGAAATCACCGTTCACTGTCGGCGGTCTGATTCTCCTGCGTGGATTTCTAAGGGAAGACCAAGCAATCGGACTTGGAACAACGGCAACCCGTGAAGCTCGCCCGGCGCGGCCGACTGGGAGCACCGCCTGGGTACCAGCTGTAGCCGGACTGTGATGCGGTGGAGTCACCTTAACACGCTCAGTCTTTGGTAACTGCCTGCTTATATCCTGGCAGTCTCAGTCAAGTTGACTACCTGTATTCTGGCAACCCCAGTGGATGAATTGCTTTGTGTTTAATGGATCGTTTTTTTCAGTCAATTAAGCTTCTGACTGATAATTGGACGAGTGCCGGTCGTTAATTGCATAGTTCTCCTCGCCCCCAGACAAGCAGGGCTCCAGTTTCAGCCCAATAAGCCCAACGCTGAGCATGGAGCACAGCAGCATCTCCAGAATAGTAAGTTTGTAAGAGTGCTAGCCCTGAACACCTCAATATTTCAAACCTTCCTGTTTCTTATAGTTCATATTCCCCTTCCAGTACCTGTTCCCCCGCCCGCTGCGCCCACCACCGCGGTGCTAAGCACTGCCCAGCACAGCAGCATCAGGAAAATGGTACATTTCCAACTTTCTGTTGTCTGGCATCTATCTACTCCTTGGCCCTTCAATATTTCAAACCTTCCTATTTCTTACAATTCACAGAAGTGTGACGATTAGTTGAGGTGGACGCTGCGTGCCAGCCCGTCCCTGCAGACTATGAAGCATCCCGGTTGATATAGAGGTCATACATGCCCAACGGCCTCGGGGGGGGGGGGCAGGTTTCACCATTTTTTGGTTCAAACTCAAGTTCTTTTTTCTTCCCCTGCCTACACAACACTATGGACATCAGAGAGAGAACATTTTCAATACTGATACTATTGAGAAGCCACCTTTTTTTGTTAGGGTTATAAAACTTCAGGCATTTGAAATTGTGTCAGTTGTTTTTTCTTTCATTGATCCATCCATCCACCCACACAAAGGCAGATTGAGTTTTGGGAGTGGGTGGGGTTGGTTGGTTGGGGGAAGTGCTGGCTGCACCTGCCTTTCTCGGCCTGGGGATCCTGTGCATGTATGCAAGATAGTTTCACAAAAGACAGGAGGTCACATGAGTCAGTCGCTGCTAACAAGCGTTTATAAGGTGGGGCAGTTATAGAGTCGCGGAATTACTGGAAAGATGGGAGGTCCTACAATGCTTCCTTTACCTGCAATCCCTAAGCCAGGATCACCTTGCTGTAAGCATTAGTCAGCCCGTCGTCCCCCACCCCCTCCACCTGTCCACCCCAGAACCGGACAGACCAGAAGAAAAGCAGCAAGCGGCGATGCTTGGCCAGGCATGCATGCAGGGAGCGTGAGTGAGGCGAGTCTCAGGGGTGGGACTGAGACCGTTCCAAGTGCTGGCCCCGCCGCCTCGAAGGGCCGGGCACATCGGTAGGGTTCAGAGTGAATGCGCCCCAAGCTGCTCTTCCAGGGCAGCTCCGCCTGGCACGGCGTGGGGGCTCTGCCCCTCCGCTCCACGCAGCGGCGCCCTAACAGCCAGGCTCCCTGCACCCGGAGCGCCCGGCTGCCCCCGGTAGGCCGCAGAGCGAACGCTGCTAGGGGTTCTCCTTCTGCAGGAGAACCCACCTGTCTAGAGTGGTCCCCACATACCAGCAATCCTGGAGGCCATGACGCCTCCCCACAGCTGCCCTGGCTGCCCCTGGGAACAGACAAGCTGTGACCAACCACTTTATTGTGTAAAAATAATCCAAGTTACATAAAAAAACAGGGAAGGCACCAGGGTAGAGAGGGGGGGCTCCCCAAGACACCGCCCCCCCTCAAGTGAGGGGCGGAGGGGCCCCGCGCCGCCTCACCGGAGCTTGACCTCGAAGCAGATGCAGTTGACGCTCTGGCAGTCGGGGGGCTGGCAGGCGCAGGCGCAGTCGCACAGGGGGCAGCAGCGTGGCAGGGGGGGGCAGGGGCCCAGCTCCCAGCCCTGGGGGAGGAGGACACAGGGGGAGGGAGGGAGGAAGGGAGGGGCGTCACCCCCACGGGCCCTGCCCCGGGCAGCCCAAGCCCCGCCTCCCTGGAGGGGCGCAGAACCACACCCCACAGGCCCCACCCGCACGAGGGGCGGCCCCCAATAAGCCCTGCCCCCCACCCTGCTTCTGGCCCCAGCCCCCCCACTCACGTGCGGCCGGGGGCAGCAGGCGTCCAGGCAGGCGAAGGGCGAGGGCAGGGGCGCGGCGCAGCACGCGGGGGGCGCCCCCAGGCCCGCGCCCTCGCACCCGCAGCGCTCGGCGCAGCCGCCCCGCGCCTGGGGCAGAGCGCAGCATTAGCAGGGGGCCGCCCCGCCCGGCCCCCGCCCCGCACCCCCACCCCCGCCCCCATTACCAGCAGCCCCTGGCGCAGGGCGAGGAGCAGCAGCAGCCCCAGCAGGTAGGCGGCCACGGCCAGCAGCACCAGGGCGGGCAGCGGCAGGGGCAGCGGCGGGTCCGGGGGCCGCGTGGGCGCGGGGGGCAGCGCCTGCAGGGACACGAAGGGGTCGGGTCGGTGTGGCGGGCGGGCGGGCGGGCGGCTGGGCGCGGGGGCCGGCGGCGCACTCACCGTCATGGCGCGGGGTCCTGCGCGGCGGTGGCGGCGGCGCCCGGGGGCTCATCGGGGCCTGGCGGAGACAAGAGCTGGGGTCCCGCCGCGCCCGCGGCCGCCACTCTGGCCGCGCTGCCCACGGCCCCCACGACGCGTCCCCGCGCGCGCGCGCTGCCCGGCCCGCGCCCAGTCACGTGCGCCCCCCGGCCCCTCGAGAGCGCGTCACGAGCGGGCCGGGCCGGCATGTGTCGCCCCGCTTGTTCATCAGCGCACCCTGCGCAGTAATAAGGTCTCATGCATAACAATGAGCGGCACCGCCCCCTCATGAATATTCATTCCCCCCCGAGCGCGCTGCTCGGTAGCACGCGCCGGGCTCCCGCTCACCCTCTCCCCGCCGCGCGGCTCCAGCACCGCCTCGCCGTCACCATGGAGACCACGCGACAACGGCCGCCGGCAAGGGTCCAATGAGAGCCGCGGCGGCTTCTCGGAAATGACGTTGCCACACGCTCTCTGCGCCGGAACTGGCTCCTTAGCACGCCAGCACGTGGGACGAAAAGAGCTTGCTAATAGGCTAGCGGTCACCGCAGCAACCGCAGATGGGGCGGGGCGAGTAGAAGCCAATAGAAGGACGGTGTTGGCGGCACATGACACAGGGCATTGACGGAGAGCCGCTTCAGCTTATCCAAGCGCGAGGGAAGCTGCTGCCCCGCCTGCATTATACCTCTGATTGGCTGAGAGTCCTTGACCATACTGGAGCACAGGCATATAGGGATCCCGCCGCGTCAGGCTGCTTGGCCAAGCCATTGTACGCATGCGTAGCGGAAGGTATTGGCGGAGCAGACAGCGCCTGCGCACTGCAGGACGGCAACCATGACAGCGCAACATCTGCGCTTGCGCGTTGCCAGAGGAGCAGTGTGGAGTGCGCTTGCGCACTTGTCGACCCGCATTATCCACCTGTTTTCAACAATAGGCCCGGCCTACGTTCCCCTAGCTAAGCCCTGACCTCGACTCCAGAGGGGCCAACGGTGTTGTTTGCCCCCAGCTCCATGACCTTTAGCCCCACTTTTGTGAACTGCACGTGACCGGGGCGCTCCGTGACGTCACACTAGTTAGGCGTGGCCACCACTGCTCCACCCACTCCCACGTGCCATGGTGGCCTGCGCGACGCGGTGCTGGCTCCTCCTCTCCGCCCTGGCCCAGCTCCTCGGCGTGCAGGGGCGGGGCCGCACGTGGCACGCCCCGCCCCTGAACGCCAGTGTCCCGCCCCAGGCACCGCCCCCGCGCCTCTGGTTCGATTACCCCGACGACGACGCGGGCCGCGTGCGCGCCGCCTACGAGCGCCTGGGCGAGCCGCCGCGCGCCCCCCTGCCCAGTGAGCCCCGCCGCACGCCGTGCCTCGCCCCGTCCCGTCCCGCGCGGCCTCGGCCCCTGACAGCCCGCCCGCCCCTCCCTCCCGCAGACCCGCTGCCCCGCCTGCTCCGCCGCGTCACGCTGGGCGCCGCCGGCCTCGTGCTGCTGCTGCTCCTGGCGCAGGTCGTGGCGCCGCTGTAGGTGCCCCCGTCCCCCCGGCCCGGGCCGGCCCACCTCGCCGCCCCGCCCCACCCAGGGCCGGCCCCACCCCCCTGACCCCGCTGTCCCGCAGGCTGTCCCGGCGCACACACGAGGCGGAGCCGGCGCTGCGGTCCTCACAAGGCTCTTTAATAGGCGCGGCCGCGCCGGCCCCACCCCTGCTGGGGGGCGCGGGGGGGGGGGGAGGGGGCGCCGCCCCTCCCCCTGCTTATTGCTACGGTGGGGGGGGCCGCCCCGGAGGGGGGGCGGGGCAGCGGGGAGGCCCCGCCCCCTCCTGCCCGGCCCCCCTCTGCCCCATGACCGCTAGCGGGCCCCGCGCCGCGGCCCCGCCCCTCTCAGTAAATAAATAAATAAATAAATAAATAAATACGTAGTGTGCCGTCAAACGGACACATCCGGCCCCGGAATCAATCGATAAATGAGGGAGGGGCGCGGCCTAACACTGTGGGCGGGGCGTGGCGGTGGGAGGGGCAGGACCCTCTCTCCGCTCGAAGGGAGGGTGTGGCTCAGACTGACCGGGGCGTGGCCTGTGCCCTGGGGGCGTGGCCTAACACTGAGGCGTGGCCTAGCACTGGGGGCGGGGTGGGAGCCAGGGCCATCTCCCCCTGGGGCGGGGCCTGTGCCCTGGAGCGGCCGTGGCTTAACACTGGGGGCGTGGCCTAGCAGTGGGTCAGCGCGGGAGAGCCGGGGCCCGCTCTCCCCGGGCGGGCGGCTCCGCCTGAGCCTGGGGCGGGGCTAGTCGGGGTGCGCGCGGGCGGGGCCGGCGCCCGGGCCGGGGGCTGGTGCGGCGGCGGGGGCGCGGAAGAGGCGCAGGGCCCCGCGGCAGATGAGGCCGAACCAGTAGAGCTGCGGCGCCAGGAGCAGCGCGGCCGCCGCGTTGTAGGCAGGCGGCAGCGCCAGCGGCACGGCCAGCAGCGGCAGCCCGGCGTGGCGCGCGTAGGCCCAGTACAGGTAGGGGAAGAGCAGCACGCGGCAGCAGAAGAAGGTGACCAGCATGGCCGCGCCGTTCAGCTTGTGCAGCAGCGTGTGCTGCCGCTTGTACTGCGGGACACGCGGGTCAGTGCGGGGCCGCGGCGCGCCGCCCCCGCCCCGGCCTGGCCCGCCCCGCGCCCGGGGGGCACTCACCAGGATCAGCACCTTGCCCAGGCAGACGAAGGGCGTGCTCAGCTCGGCCATCAGCATGCAGCCCAGGAAGAAGTCGCCTTTGCCCTGGCGCCACAGCTGTGGGACACGGGGGTCAGCGCGGCCCGCATCTCCCGGCCCGGGGCTCCAGGCGTGCGGGCCGTGCTGCGGGGCGGGTGGGTACTCACGGCGGCCACGGGGAAGCAGACCAGCACCATGCAGAGGTGATGCAGCACCATGAGCAGCTCTTTGCGCAGGAAGGCGCGGGCGGCCGCCGCCAGCCCCCGGTCCGGCCCCGGCCCCGGCCCCGGCCCCGGGCCGCCGCGCGCCTGCAGCCGGCCCTTGTGCAGGTGGCACAGGAACATGGCGCCCAGGTCGTACACGAAGTAGGGCACCGCGAACTCGGGGTAGGCGCGGGCCAGCCAGTGTCTGCGGGCACAGCGCGGGCCGGGTCGGGGCGGCGGGGCCAGCCCGCCCGGGGGTGCTGGGAGCAGCCGGGGGTCACGGATCCCCGCTGCTGCCCCCGCGGTGCCCAGCAACCCCCCTTCCGCGACGCCCCGCCCCCGCCCCGCAGCCCCGCCCCGGGGCCAGGCCGTGCTGACTAGGCGGCTGCTCTGCGGGACGGGATTAGGCCGCGTGCCAGAGCCGCAGCCGGGACACTGCAGCAGCGGGGCTGCGGGGCCGAGCGGGGGGGTGGGGTGGGATGCGGGCGCAATTTTCCTACGACGCCCTGGCCCCCCTGTCCGCGGCGGGCGGGGAGGGGGAGCAGCACTCATTGTTTCCGGGCAGCGGGGGAGGGGCGGCCGGTGCAGGACCCCCCCCACAACGCCCCGCACACAGAGCGGAGCGAGGACCCAGGCGTCCGGGCAGCGCTGCTCGGCCGGCGCCGGCGAGAGCGGTGGGGATGGGGCTGGGGCCGCCGGGAGCACGGGCCTGCGGGCCCTGTCCGGTGCTGAAAGCAGCGCCGAGACTCGCCGCAGCACCACGGACAGCGGCAGCGCGGGCGCGGGCTCGGCCGGGCCTGGCTCCGGGGCCGAGGCGCGGGGTTGGGGGTCCCGGGGCCGGGGGCACTCACTGGTCATCGATGACGTGCTTGCAGGAGCTGGACACGATGTAGCCGGCCGTGGAGGCCATGACGGCCTGGATGGACGAGACCAGCCTGCGGGGGGGTTAGACGGCGTGTCCCGCACTCCCGACCCGCAGCCCCCGAGCCGGGCCGGGTGTCCCGCAGGCGCTGGGGGACGCCCCCCGGCAGGGCCCGCCCGTGCCCCTCCCCGGCCCCGCACCTGGCGGCCACGATGACGGCGTCGGGCTCGTCCCAGCGCAGCCCCGGCAGGCGCCGCAGCCCGGCCCGCGCCAGCAGGAAGAGCCCCGGGAAGAGCAGGCCCCCGGCCGCCAGCGCCCGCGGCATGGCCGCCAGGCCCGCTCAGCGGCGCGGCGGCCCGGGCCGGCGGGGGGCGCCGCGCATGGCGGGCTGCGGCCGCTCGCACCCGGCGCCACCGAGCGAGCGGGCCGCGGGCATGGGCGGGGCTGCGGCGTCACGCAGGGGGCGGGGCAAGGGCGTCGCGGGGGGGCTGCGGGTCGGGAGTGCGGGGCACCGCTCGGGGTGGCGGTGGGGGGCGGGAGCGAGCAGCACCACTGGGGCAGGGGGTATCTGGGGTGTCCCACAATGCCCCGGGGAGGTCAAGGTCAGGGGTGCCCCCCCGCCGCCCCAGGGCAGCGTGGGAATCCGCTCACGGCTAATCCCCGCCACACGGTGCCCCCCCAGCCCGAGTCACCCTGGAGTCACCTCGGGGGGCGCCGCCCCGTGGCTGCCCAGGGTCCTACCCCCGTCCCGCCGCGGACCCAGGTGCCCGGGCTGCCGAAATGCCCGGCCGGGCTGAGGAGCCCTGGCCGCCCCCCGCCCCCCGCCCCGCGCCCCGGGCCTGGCGTGCGCTTACTTGGCGGCGAGGTAGGTGGCGTGCAGCGGGGGCAGGCGCAGCGGCGGGGCGCGCGCCAGGCCCCAGCGCAGCAGCACGAAGAGGCCCGGGAACAGCGCCCCCCCCGCCAGCAGCAGCAGCAGCATCTGCGGGGCAGCGCGTCACCCTCAGGCCGCCGCCCGGCCCGGCCCGGCCCTCACTGCTGGTCCGAGCCCGCCCCGGCGCCCAGCCCCTCCGAGACTCGCAGTGCCCTCGGCCGGGTGGAGCTCACCCTCCCCGCGCTGCCCCAGCCCAGCCCGGGATCGCCACCCAGCCCCGGGCATCCCGGCCGAGCCGCACCCCCGCACCAGCCCCTCCAGCGCCCCACCCCCACACACACCAGCCCTGACCCCTGACCCCGCGACCCCCGGCCCCAAACTGCCCCCGCCCCCTGGCTGCGCGGACACCACATGAATATTCATGAGCGCGGACCTCAGGCTGGTGGGCCCTGCCGGGCTGCGATTGGCCGCCAGCCGCCCCCCCGCCCTCTCCGCCTCTCATTTGAATACTGGGCTGCAGCCTGCGCCTCATTGGGCGACCCCCGGGCTGCCTGGCATACATTTGCATCTCATTACCATGCTGCAGCACCCCCGGGCCCGCGTCCCGCCGAGGTGGTGTCGGCCCGCCCGGGCGATGAATACATTTGCATCTCATTACCCGCCAGGCCCAGCCTCCGCCCCTAGCGCCGGGCCTGGGCACGGGCCGGGCCGCCGGCGGAGTCCTGCATCTCCCGGGGCAGCCGCCTCCGCACGTCTGCACCGCGGTACCTGGCTCATCGGGGGTCCGGGCGGGCCCCTCATCTGCATACATTTGCATGAGGCGACCGGGGCTCGCCCGGAAAGGAGTTAGTGCCTTGTGACCTCGCGGGGCCTCATTTCCATATATTCAAACGACACCCCCAGCGAGGCGCTTGACACATTCACGACCTCCCCCCCCCCCGCCCCGCGCGAGGAATACATCTGCATCTCATTATCCCGCCCTCCGTGAATACTCAGTGAGGCTCCCCCTTCAGGGGACAGGCCCGAGGCGCGTCGCCATAGCAACAGGCGGGATCCCCAGGGCGCAGCGCTCATGCGCACACAGCCAGGTCCATAGGAGGCCCGCTTTCTACACTGCGCATGCGCCTCTCAGTGCGCCGGGAAGCTTGCGGAGGCAGGCCGGAGCGCATGCGCAGAAAGTGACCGTAGCCAAGGCTCGATAACGGGCGCGTAAGCTCACAGCGCATGCGGAATGGAAGTAAGCACACCCCCCCCCACCCCCTCCTTTGGGGGAAAGGAGGGAGGGGCGAGAATTGCGCGCTAGCACGCAGGCGCTGCATCCAGATAACGTTTCCTGCTCCCCTTTCAGACCCTGCCAACACGCATGCGCAGTCGACTCTCGGGTCCTGGCGGGGTCCCCCGCCGCGCACGCGCCCCCTGGCCGGCGCCCCTGATTGGCCGGCGGGCGGGCCACGCGCCAAATACAAAGAGGCGCGAGGCAGCGCGGGCGGCTGGGCGAGAGCTAGGCTGCGGCCGCTGGGGTTGAGCGTAGCGCGGCCAGGGACGACGAGGAGCGACCCTGGCAGCCGGACGCCTGCGGGCGGTCGGGCGCGGGCGGTCGGGCTGAGGGGCCCGCGGGAGCCCGCAGGGAGCAGGTGGGCCCGCGCCAGGGCGAGAACGTTCCTATGCGACTCCTCTCCACAGCCGGCGTCTCGCCGCTCTTCCCACCATGCGTTGCGGCGGCCCGACTAGTGCGCAGGCGCGGGCCCGCCCCTGGGCGCGGGAGGGGGGGGGAAGGAGGCCCGGCGCCATTTTCGTGGCTCGGCGCATCGCAGCGCCGCCCTTGCCGCGCACAGCCACCGCCCCTGCAAGGCGGGCCCGGCCTGTACCAAGTCCCGCGGGTGGGGCCGGGCGGGTGGTAGCGCCCAGCCCTGGCGGCCGGGGCGGCAGTGGGCCGGAGCGCCTCGGCGGCCATTTTGTGAGGGAGGGTGGGGGGGCCGCGACCGTTAGGAGCGGGCGGGGCCGGCGGCCAATGAGTGCGCGGCCCACGTGGGGGGGAGGTGCCGGCCAATGAGGGCGCCGCACCACCCGGCGGCCTCTCTCCCCCCGGGCGCGGTGCCGTGCCAGCCAATCAGCGCCGGCGCCGCGACCGCCCTCGCGCCGCCACCCGCCTGCTCCCGCCCGCCCGCTCCGCGCGCTCCCTCCGCCTCCCCCCGCCCGCGCCGCGCGCTCCCCGCCCCGCCCGCCGCCCGCGGGCCCGGCCGGGCCCCCCCCCCACCGACATGGACCCCGGCAACTGGAGCAGCTTCATCTTCCAGGTAACGGCGCGGCCCGGCCCCCCCCGCCCGCCGCGCCCCGGGGGGGCCGCCCCGCCCCCCCCGCCGGGAGCCCCGCGCCCCCCCCGGCCGCGCGCCGCGCCGCCCCGCCCCCCGCGTCACCGCCGCGTCACCGCCCCCCGCGCCCTCGGTAGGGACCAGGGTTAACGCCCCGCGTGTCGTGTCGTGTCGTGTCTCCCGTGCCGCCCGCAGAGCCACGCGCAGAACCCGCTGCCCGTGGGCGCCGACCTGCAGTCCCGCTTCTTCGCCGCGCCCGGCTGCGCGCAGAGCCCCTTCCAGGTACGTCCTGCGCCCGGCCCGGCCCGGCCCGGCCCCGGGGCCTCCTGCCCCCCGCCGGCTCGGGGCCGCCCTGGCCTCCCTCCCGGGCCCGCAGGGTCTGGCAGCTCTTGTGCGCGGCCGACAGGGGCCGCCCCCGCCCCCGCCTGGCGCCCTGCCGCCGCCGGGCCGCCCCTGCGGGCTGGGCCCTCGAGCCCCTGGAAGCGGGGAGCCCCTGCCGGCCAGGCCCAAGCCAGGCTGCACATTGCCCCCGCCCGCGCGGCCCCACGTGCCCCAAGGCCGCCAGCCCGCGTGGCGGGAGCAGCCGCGTGCCAAGGGGGTCCCTGAGATGAGATGCCCCCCTCTGTCATGGGGTGACCCCCCAGAACACAGGGGGCGGGGCCTCCAGCAAGGGGCGGGGCCTGACCGTGTCCCCTCCCCCACAGGCGGCGGCCGCAGCGCCACCCCCGCCCCCACCCTCGGGGCCACCTGAGGGGCTGCAGGTTGACCTGCTGCCGGTGCTGGCGGCCGCCCAGGAGTCAGCCGCCGCCGCTGCTGCCGTAGCTGCCGCCGCTGCCGCCGCCGCAGCCCAGACCCCCGCCCCGGCCCCCACCGCCGCCTCCACCGTCGACACCGCCGCCCTCAAGGCCCCGCCCCCAGCCCCACCCGCCCCGGAGCCGCCCGCCCCGCCTGCCACCGCCCCCAGCCAGGCCCCCCCCTCAGCCGCATCCGCGGCGGCCATCGCCCAGGCGCCGCCCGTGCCAGCCCCCGCCCCGGCCCCATCCGCCGAGGCGCAGAAGAAGTCGAAGAGCAAGGGCCCCTACATCTGCTCGCTCTGCGCCAAGGAGTTCAAGAACGGCTACAACCTGCGGCGACACGAGGCCATCCACACAGGCGCCAAGGCGGCCCGGCCTGCGCCCGGCGCCATGAAGATGCCCACCATGGTGCCACTGAGCTTGCTGAGCGTGTCAGCACTGGGCGGGGAGGCGGGGCCGGCGGCGGGTGCAGGCGGCACAGGCGGGGGCCTGGTGACCACCACAGCCTCGGGCAAGCGCATCCGCAAGAACCACGCCTGCGAGATGTGTGGCAAGGCCTTCCGTGACGTCTATCACCTCAACCGGCACAAGCTGTCGCACTC
Organism: Alligator mississippiensis; assembly: GCF_030867095.1. NCBI lineage: Eukaryota > Metazoa > Chordata > Crocodylia > Alligatoridae > Alligator > Alligator mississippiensis. The sequence continues at coordinate 251,916 of NC_081830.1, forward strand.
GGACGAGAAGCCCTACCAGTGCCCCGTCTGCCAGCAGCGCTTCAAGCGCAAGGACCGCATGAGCTACCACGTGCGCTCGCACGACGGGGCCGTGCACAAGCCCTACATCTGCAGCCACTGCGGCAAGAGCTTCTCCCGGTACGTGGCGCGGGCCAGGCGGGCCGGGGGGCCACGGGCGGTGCCAGGCCCTGACCCTTTTCTCTGCCCTCCGCCAGGCCAGACCACCTGAACAGCCACGTGCGCCAGGTGCACTCCACAGAGCGGCCGTTCAAGTGTGAGGTAGGCGCCACGGAGCGAGCGGGGCAGGGGCCTGGGCATGGGGCAGGGGCCTGGCGTCACCTCCCAGGCTCAGGAAGGACCCAGGTCACTGAGACTGCAGCGGGCTGTGGACCCAGACGTCTTGGGGAGCGGGAGGTCCTGGAGGCTGTTCCTAGGAGGGGAGAGGACCCAGGCATCCGGGAAGGGGCTCCCCGGGGCCTGCAGTGCAGGAGGAAGGATCCAGGTTTCGGGGCAGGCAGGTGAGGTGAAGCCCAGCACCGCTCTGACCCTGGTCCCCACGCAGACGTGCGAGGCGGCCTTCGCCACCAAGGACCGGCTGCGGGCCCACACGGTGCGGCACGAGGAGAAGGTGCCGTGTCACGTGTGTGGCAAGATGCTGAGCGCCGCCTACATCACCGACCACATGAAGGTGCACAGCCAGGGCCCCCACCACGTCTGCGAGCTCTGCAATAAAGGTGCGATGTGGCCCTGCGCCTGTCTGTGCCCTGCGCCTGCCTTGCGATCCGCGCGTCCCAGGCACCTGAGATGCAGCCGCCGCCGGGGGGGTTCTGGGGCTACCGTGCAGCCATGGCCGGGGCACAACAAGGGCCAGGATGGGCCTAGCTCTGCTCTGTGGTGCCCACAGGCAGTGGGCACTGGGGCAGGGAGGGGGGTGCTGGCCGCCGTCCCAGCTCTGAGATGCAGTCGCACGGGGACGTGGGCCGCCGTAGCGCCAAGGCGCCATCGGGCAGGTGCAGGGGCCGGCCAGGAGGCGCCGCCAGCCCAGGGAGCTGCCCGCGTGCTGACGGGCGCTTTTGTTCTCGCCGCAGGCTTCACCACGGCGGCCTACCTGCGGGTGCACGCGGTCAAGGACCACGGACTGGCGGCCCCGCGGCCCGAGCGCTTCCTGTGCAAGCTCTGCGGCGTGCACTGTAAGACCCCTGCGCAGCTCAACGGGCACCTGCAGACCCACGCCGAGGGCCCGGCCCCTACCCCTGCCCCCACCGAAGCCCCACCCCTGCGCTGAGGCCCCCCCACAGGCAAGGCGTCTGGGGACCCGGCCGGGTGCAGGCACAGTGCCCGGGGCTGGGGCTGGCTGCGTCTTGGGAACGGGGTGGTGCGGCTGCATCTCAGACCAGGCACTGGACCCAGCTGTCCAAGGGATGGAGGGGTGCGCGGCTGCATCTCAGACCTGGTGGTGGACCCAGGTGTCCAAGGGGGGGTGTGGGGGTGGCTGCATCTCAAATGTGGCGGGCTGGTGTGGCCAGCGGCTGCTTGTAGGGCCCAGAGCAAACGGGCTCCGTGTGTCTCCACAGGTACCGGTGAGCCCTGCCCGCTGGCAGCCGCAGCGGCTGCGCCCCCAGTGTCGGCGGTGACGGTGCTGCCCATGGAGGGGGCCCCAGTGGTCAGCCAGGCCCTCCCCACCCAGCCCTGGTGACCCTGCAGCACCCCTGCCCCTGGACCAACCCCCTCCCCCGCGGTCAGACACCGATGGACCGGCCTGGACCCGCCGCTGGATGACCGGACCCGTCGCAACCCAGCACTGCCCCCCCCGCCCCCCCCATGGTGACCCGCCCGCGGCCCCCTTCATGAACTGGACTGGACACGGCCCGGCTGCAGCGCCCCTGCAGAGTGCACCCCTGCCCCCAGCCCCGGCCCTCGTGAACCAGCCCGCGCCCCCTGCCCCTCCCCCGCGGCCTGGCCTGGCCTGGCTCGGTCTGGGCTGGACGTTACCGGTTGTGGGGCTGGGCTGCCTCTGCCGGACCCGGGGTCAGCACCCCCTCGGGTTGGATCCCCCTCGTGTTTGTCCCCCGCATGCCCGTGGCGCGGCCCCTTTTGTATCGTGTCGGCGGCGCCGCAGCCGCCCTAATAAACAGGATTGGTACAGCCCCGCCGCCTGCTGGGGGGGTCTGCAGGTCCAGCCTGCTGGAGGGGCAACTTGGGTGGGGCGGGGGTTTGTCCTGCTGCGGGTGGGGTAGCCTTGGGGAAGGGTGGTGGCATCCAACAGGTAATGAAGGAACCCCCCACTTGGAGCAGTGCCCCTCGCTCCCACTTCCTAAGCCCCCCCACCCGAGTGGGGCTCCTCGCTGCTGACCCGCAGCCCCCCCTGCCCCCAGTGGTGCTGCTCTGGGGGAGGGCTGCCCCCTGCAGCTCCCCACCGTGCCCCTCACTCCCGACCTGCAGCCCCCTTCCCCCCAGCGGTGCCCCCCCCGTGAGCGGTGCGCCCCACTCCCTCCCTGCCTGCAGCCCGCCCCCCCGTCAGCGGTGCCCCCCACTCCTGACCCGCAGCTCCGCCCCCCACGCGGTGCCCCTCAGTGCCGACCCGCAGCTTCCCCGACGGGGGGCGGGGGGTTGCAGCCAGCTCTGGGGAGGAGCCGGCGCTGCGCAGCGCGGGGGCGGGGCCGGGGGGGCTCGGGCTGCTGCAGGAGCCGCGCGTCTCCCCCCAGCGCCGCGGAGCCGGATAGGTACGGGGGGAGCCTGTTGCTATGGGAACGGGTGCGGGGGGGGGGACTGGGTGTGGCGGGGGGTGGGTCCCGCGTGTGCGTGTCGGCATCCCCGGACGCCCGGCTTCCCTGCTGGTACCGGCACCGGGGTCTCTCCGCCGGCGGGGCGGGGGCGGGGGCGTGCGGGTCCCTTCCAGACACCCGGGACCCGCGCGCCTGGGCAGTGCGGGGTGGCGGGCTCCCTCCCTACCCGTGTGTGCGTGTGCATGGCTGTGTGTTCGCGGGTGGGCGCGTTCCCCCCGTGCATGTGTGAGCGCCGGTGCATGGGGCGCTGCATGGTGTGCAGGTGTCTGGGCTCCCTGCATGCGGGGGAGAGCGGGACTGCCCGCTGCTGGTACAGGTGTCCTGGTGTCTGCGCGTGTGTGCTTGTGTCTCGGCCGCTGGAGTCCAGCGGGGCTCAGGGCGTGTCTGCAGCGTGCGCGGATCGGGACTTGTACACGCGTGTGCAACAGGGGTTGGGCCTATCCCTGTACATGGGGGCAGTGGGGCAAGCCCTGTGTGCTCGTGCACCTGGGAGGAGCCCATGTGCTTGCACACGCATGTGCATCCCATGTACACCCAGCCGGGGCAGGCTGCAGGTGGCTGCCTCTGTCCCATGCATGCACTGGCCTGGGCGTCTGCTCTGTGCGCACACATGTGCACTGTGCAAGTGTGCATCCTTGATTTGTGCATGTCAGCAGCCCCTTGCACAAGCTTGTCACTCTCTCTCATCCCCTCCGGGGGTCACAGTCGGACAGTGACCCCACTGTCCCCGCAGCCATGTCAGCCGAGGCAGTGAGGAAGGAGGAGGACGAGGCGCCCCCAGACCCTGCGCCGCCCCCGCAGCCTCCGCCCCCCTCGCCGGGGGCCCCAGTCACCACGGAGAGCCCGGCAGAGCCGCCCGCCGCCATGCAGAACGGCGTGGGCCCCGTGAGGGCCTGCTCTGCCGAGGCACTGGCATCCCCACCCCGGCCCCCTGGTCCCCCCCGCTCCCAGTCAGACCTGGGGGGCGGCTGCGGGGCAGGGGGCAGGGCATCTGCCCCTCCTGCGCCCTCTGAGCTGGGGCCACCAGCCCAGGAGCCAGAGCCGGAGCCAGAGCCCGAGCCGGAACCAGAGCCGGAGGAGAAGCCACGGGACTTCGTGCTGCTTGCAGCCCTGGCCTGCTTCTGCCCTGTCTGGCCGGTCAACATCATCGCTTTTGCCTACGCCATCATGGTGAGCCATGAGCCTGCCCTGGCCTCATCTGCATGCAGTGTGCCCTGCACCCCAAGGCGCCTGAGCAGGAGAGTGGGGGGCATGGGCTGCCCTGGGGTGTGCAGCTTGCGGGGTCAGCTGGGGGTCAGGGGATGGACCCCGGCCCTGGTCTGAGCCGGGTGGGCACAGTCCCGCAGCTCGCTCCAGCAGGGTGACGTGGACGGGGCGCGGCGACTGGGCCGTGTGGCCAAGCTGCTGAGCCTGGTGGGGCTGGGCGCCGGGGCCCTCATTATCGCCACCGTCATCGCCATGCACCCCGGTGGTAAGTGCAGCTCCCCATCCCTGGCCCCCAAAACTCTGCCCCTCGACCTCCCAACCTTGCCCCCTGCCTGTGAGCCAAGTCCCCAGGCTCCGAACCCCCGCCCCTGGGCCTCCTAGCCCTGCCTGTGGGTCCTGAAACCCCACCCCTGGGCATCTAAATCCTGCCTCCTGCATCCTAGCCCCACCTGCGGGCCCCAAAAGCCCACCCCGTGCCTCCTAGCCCCACTTCTGCCCACAGCCCCCAAAACCTGAACCCCGCCCCCTGGGCCCTGAAACTCCACCCTTGGGTTTCCAAATCCCACCCCTTTTGCCCTATGGCTCTTAGCCCTGCCCTAAACCCCAATTCCTGCGGCCTTGGCTCCACCCCCAGACCCCACCCCTCCCTGAACCCCACCCCCCGCAGCTGAAGCGGGAGGTGGGGGGGGGGGGTCGTGCTGACCACTCACTGCCACCTTCCCCGCAGTGTTCAAGTGAGGATGACGTCACCGCCGCCCCTGCCCCCTCCCTCCATCTTCTTCCCCACTCGCCATGCCCCAGCCATCCCACACCATGTGCCCACCCACCCCAGCCCTGCTGCATGCCCCCTCACACCTGTCCCAGCATCCACTCCTCCACACGCTCCCCCCCAACCCTGCAGGCACTGCCTTGACACCGGCCCTTGCCGCTGGTGCCAGACGGACGGACCCACAGCCTGGGGACACAGGACACGGGCTGAAGGGCCCCTTCTGCAGTTGGACGGTGGACGCGGCCCGGAACCGGGCAGGGGCAGCCAGGCCCACAGAGCCCTGCCCTTGCGGGCCTTCCCAGCCGGGGACCCGCCTTTGCACGTGTTTGGCGGCCCCGAGCCGGGGCTGCATGGCCTGCTGCATGGATCTTCCTTTTTGTAACCATGGGGGCGGGGTGGGTTTATAGCGGGGAGGGGAGGGGAGGGGAGGGGGCTGCATGGGACCTGGCCACACTTTGGGGGCTGGGTGTTCTGCCAGCTCAGAGGGGGCCATGAGGCAGGGCCAGGCTGGCTGGGGTCTTCTGCTACCCAGAAATGGGGCATTTCAATGCAAAACTAGGAGGGAGTGGGAAAGGGGGAGGCTGAGGGAGATAAACGTGTGGGGGGGGGGGGGGGCCGCACGACATGGCCGCACCTTTTGTAGCCAACGCATGAAACGAGCCAATAAACTCGTCTTGCATGAGTGCTGCGTCCGCCCGTCTGTGCGTGGGGCCGGCCCGCTCCCAGCCTGCGTCCCCCCGCTCCCGCAGGGGCACAAACCAGTCAGAGCCCCGGGGCCCAAGCATGTTTATTAGGAGCAGGGAGGGCAAGACCCAACCACCCCAGGGCAGTGACAGCCCCGGGCTGCAAAGGCCCCTGGGACGTGGAATGACTGCCACAAAGGATTGTGGGACGAGCAGACATGGCAGGTGCATGGGGGTGGGGGTGGCTCTAGAATAAATATGGCTGCCCATACCCCACCCAGGACCGTGGGGAGAACGAGGACGGAACGAGGTGGCGGGACACTGGACAATGCTGCAGGGCATTGTGAGACACCGGGGGCCGGAGGCAGGAAGCGGGGGGCAAGCCCTGCCCTGCACAGCCTGGCCCCAGCCCGGGCACTAGTGGGAGCGCGCGCGGCGCTCGGCGCGGTCGATGGCGGCCAGATCGCGGGAGGCCGAGACGAGGTGAACCACGTTGATGAGCGTCTTCAGCAGCGCCACGGGGGCCGAGAGCCAGAGCGCGGCGCGGAACAGACCCAGGCGTCCGGGCAGCACTGGGGGGAGAAGTCAGGTCCTGGGATGGTGCCCCCCGCCCCGCACAGCCCCGCCCCGCCCCGCCCCCCACGGCCCCGCCCCGCACCTGTGGGCCCCTCGGTGAAGTGCAGCAGGTAGAGCAGGCAGTAGAAGAGCTCGTTGCCGGCGCACATGAGGAAGAGGAAGGGCTGCGGGGGAGGAAGGCGGTGTCAGTCCCCGGCCGAGCGGTCCCGGGCGCGGGGCGGGGCGGGGGGGGGCGGGGCTCACCCGCGAGGTGTAGTACAGCTGCAGCACCGGGTTCCCCGTCAGGGCCACGCTCTTGTGGCTGCTGCTGCCCCGCAGCACGGAGCTGGGGAGACAGGGGCCAGTGCTAAAGCGGGGCGCGCGGAGGCCCCGCCCCCGGCCCGGCCCGCCCCCGGCCCCGCCCACCTGTGCAGGTGCATCCAGTGGCTGGCCACGTCCAGGGCCATGCTGGCCTGCAGCAGCGCGGCGTGCGCCGGGTACAGCAGCGCCAGGTTCACCAGCAGGCACATGGTGGCGCAGCGGTCGGTCAGCATGTCCAGCAGCGCCCCGAAGCGCGTGCCTAGGGGACCCGGTCAGCCACGCCCACTGCGCGCGGCCCCGCCCCCGCCCCGCCCCGCGCGGCCCCGCCCCCCGCACCTTGGCCGAGCAGGCGGGCCGCGTGTCCGTCCACCGCGTCCAGGAGGCCGCTGAGCAGGTAGCAGGCGGCGGCGGGCGCGGGGGCCGTGGGCATCAGGTAGAAGGCGGCGGCGGCCAGGGCCAGGCGGGCGTATCCTACGGGAGCGCGGGTCGGCGGGCTGCCCCCGTGGTGCCCCGCGCTCCCGGCCGCAGCCCCCCGCCCCCGCCGTGCCCCGCACTCCCGCCCGTCCTCCCCGCCCCGCCCCGCCCCGCCCGCGTGGTGCCCTGCATTCCCGCCCCGCACGCACCGATGAGGTTGGGCACGAAGAGGAAGATGTTCTCGTCCTCCATGGCCCCCGCGGCACGGGCCCCGCCCGCTGCACGAGCTTGGCCGCACCGGACGCGGGAAGTAGGGAAATGGCCGCGGCGCCTTTAAGAGCCCGCGGATTCCGGTCCCGGCTGGGCGGGACCAAGTGCGGAGCGCGGGGGGAGAGGGAAGGAAGGAAGCTCGGGTTGTACCAAGCGGCACGGGCGCAACCATCGGCGGAGGGGCGGAGCTATTGGCCTCTTGCTGCGTCGCAGGGCTCACCCATGCTTCCCTCCGCCCTCCCCGCCCATTCCTATAGACACGCGGGGCTCCCGGACTCCCGGCATCAGGTGGCCTCGCAGCAGCCAATCAGCACGCAGGGCTAGGAGAAAGGCCACTTTCCCACAATCCTTTGTGATTGACATGGACAACCCCCCCCGACTTTTTCCCAGAAGGCCTCCGGCGGGGCCAGGCACTTTCCCACAGTGCCCTGGGGCGGTCACAGGCCCCTTTCCTAGAAGCCTATGGCAGATGTTACCCAGAATGCCTTGGTGCTGGCGCACCCCCATCCCACAATGCCTGGCGTGGCTGGCTGCAGTGTTACCCCGAATCCCACGGGCGCAGGTGGCGCACCCGGGCCAGGCCCTGGGGCTCTGAGGGAGGCGCCATGTTTATTGGGCCACAGGCTCGGTGACCTCGGCAGCGTTGGGGTCGCCGGGGTCGTTGTCCAACACGTCGCCGGGGTCGTCCTGGTCACCGGCCTCTGCTGAGTTGCTGGGCTCGGGGGCAGCGGGGTCGCGAGTGATGTCGCCGGGGTCGTTGCCATGGGCAGCACGGGGGCTGGGGGGCTCCCGCCGGGTCACCTGACTCAAGAACTTCCCGGTCCCGCCCTGGCGGGAGGGGTAGCGAATCAGGGGCTGGGGGAGGGGCAGATGGGGGAGGGGCGGAGTCAGCACCGCGCCCTGCCCCACCCTTCCTTTGTAGCCCGCCCAGGCCCCTGGGACTCCGCCCCCTGGTGCCTGGCCCCGCCCTGCCCCGTCCCAGTACCTGGATGGTGCTGAGGTCCTGCTCGGAGACCAGCGGGGACAGGCCCTCCAGCAGCCCCGAGGCCGAGCGCCGGGGGGAGCGGCGGCGCCGCGTCAGGTAGGGGCCCCCCAGCCGGTCCTCGCGGCGCAGCGCCTCCACCTGGGGGCGGGGCCAAGAGGTGGAGGGGCGGGGCTGGTCCGCTAGGGGGCAGGGCCTGGGAGGGGGAGGGGCAGGGTCGCTGGCCAGGGGGTGGGGCTTGGGGCCGGTACCTGGCGGTGGTGGGAAGGGTCACGACCCCGGAGCCCCTCCTCGTCCTCGTCGTCCTCGAGGTCGTCCTCGTCGTCGTCATCGTCCTGCTCCTAGCGGGGGCGGGAGGGGCGTGGCTGGGACCCCTCCTGCCCCCGGGCCCCCGCCCCCTGCTGGGACCCAGGTGACCGGGGCAGGGGCCTCCTGGGGCGTCCAGAGCCAGAGGAGCCCAGGCGTGGGGGCGCGCACAGCGCGGGGGCACGCACCAGGCTGCGGCAGGACATCGCCAGCCAGGCGGCCCCGGACGCCGGGGTCCCGCAGCAGGGGCAGGTGAGGGTGGAGCTGGGGGCCGCCGCGTCTGGGCACAGCATCACTGCGGGCCGGATGGGGTCAGAGGTCAGAAGTGCCCCCGGGGTGCCTGGGCTCGAGGGGGGGTCCTGGCCCGTGCTCACCGCTCTCCGCCAAGCGCAGGGCCTCACTGCTGCGGGGGCCAGGCGGGCGGCGGGCGCGGGGGGCGGCAGCGGGGCCCAGCCCATCGCCCAGGCGTCGGGCCTGGTGGTAGCTGAGCCGTGCCTGCGCCAGCGCCTCCCCCGCCTGTGAGCGCGACACCTGTGGGAGCGGCGGGTCAGGCGGGCGCGGGGACCGAGGCGCCCAGCACACGGGGCACCCTGGAGTGCGGGCTGGAGGGACCCCGGCGCCCGCAGCACACCTGGGCGGCCTTGTGGGCGAGGCCGGCGGCGCGCAGGGCTTGGGCGGCGCAGGCCACGGTGCTGCTCACAGCGGCCGCCAGCTCCTCGGGCCCGAGGGCTGCGGGGACGTCGGGGCCGGGGGGTCCTGCCTGCTCCATGGCTGCGGCACAGAGGGGAGGCGTTGCGGGGGGAGGCGGGAGCGGCACACGACCCAGGTGTCCCGGGCAGGGGCGACGGGACCTAGGGAATATGGGGACCCCGGGTGTCCGCGGCGCTGTGGGGGGCTATAGGGACCCCGGGGGCTTGGGGGCGGCTCTAGGTGTCCCGGGGGCGGGAGGGGCCCGATCCTGCCCCCACCCGACTCCCGAGGCTGCGGCTCCTCCCAGGCAGCGCGGGGAACAGAGGCGGTTGCCAGGGCGACGCGGCGGCAACGGGGGCGGGGCGGGGCCGAGGCTCCTGAATGACTCACGAGGGGTGACGTCATGGAGGTGCGAGGTTTCCCTGGTAACGACACAGGGCCCCGTGGGAGCGGGCGGAGCAGGATAGCTGGGCACTGGGACCAGTGTAGCTGAGTGAATGGGAACTGTTAGTGTTTGTGTGTGGTGTCGGGGGTAGCTGGGACCAGAATGACTCGTGGGGGTGGGGGCGTGGCTCCGGCCAGTATAGCTAACTGGAACCAGTAAGGGATAGTAACTGGGACCAGTAAGGGGGCTGGTACGAGTATAGCTGGGTAACTAGGTCCCATAAGTAGGGCGGGGGGGCCATAAATGGGATCAGTATAGTTCGGTAAGTGGGGTCAGTAATAGAGGGGCAATTGGTATGAGTGAGGAGTCATTCAGACCAGTATAGCTGGGTAATTGGGACCAGTAAGGCGGGGCTAAGTGGGACCAGTGCAGCTAGGTAACAGTTGGGGGCAAGGGTAACTGGTACCAGTATAGCTGGGTGGGTGGGACCCCAGGGGCGGCTGCATCTCAGCCTCCGCTGCGCTGTGTTCGGAGCTGGCTCTTGTGTAGCTGCCGCGCCCCAGAGCTGGGCACATTTCCCCCCCTGAGTCCGGCTTGTACCTGGAGCCACAGGTGCCAAGGGTTGGGGGGGCTTGGGGGTCTCATCCCGCCAAGCTCCAGCTCCATCAGTGCAGCCGGGGCTCGACTCCCTGGGGCTTCCCCCTGTCCCATTGCGGCTCCCCTGCTCTCCCTCGTCGCCAGCCTCGACTTGCCCAGCTGCAGCTGGAGCCCATTGATCCTTGTCTTGTCACTTGCCCCCTTGGGGGACAATGCAAGTCTGGAGTGCCCTTCGGACTGCCATCCAACCCCCACTTTCCAATCACCCGGGGCCTCTCCCAATTGTCACAACGGTGCTGGCAGCAGCTCTGCAATCACATTGCCCAGCCTCCCGCCCGGCCCTGTGGCTTGTGTGTGGCCACCTTTCCTGGGCGATCCCTGACCTGTTCTCTCAGCACCAAGGGCTGCTCCCTCCTGCCCGCGCGGCGCTGCCCTGGCCTGTGATGTCCCAGGTGAAAAAGGCATCGAGCACTTCAGCCTCCTCTGCCTCCTCCATCACCAGGGACCAACCTCCAAGGGAAGTGGTGCTGGCTCCTACCCCGGGGGTCTTTAAGAGGGGGCTGGACGATTACCTAGTTGGGGTCACTTGAGCCCAGTTTTCCTCCTGCCCAGGCAGGGGCAGACTAGAAGATCTGCTAGGTCCCTTCCGACCCTGCAGCTATGACTGACCAGTACAGGACGGTAATGGGCCAGTAACACAGGTTCCCTTCCCCAGTCAGTATGGACTCACTTCTTTTGAGCAGCCTCGTGTACCAACGTCCTGGTAGAAACCTCCTCGTTGCCCTGCACGGCCCACCACGCTCGGCCTGCCCGACCGCATCCCCGCCTGCCCCGGCCACGCTCTTACACTCCTCCTTCCTTTCTCCTCCCGGTTTCCTCTCCTTCCAAGCTTCTTTTCTGTGAGGTCTTTTACTGAGGCGCTCCCTGCTGAGCCCAGCTGGGCTCTGCCGGGCTAGCTCGTCCTCCTGCGCACCGGGGCAGTTGTTCCTGCGCTCTCAGCAAGGCTTTGTTCAGCACAGCCAGCTCCCCTGGCCTCTTCCTGTCAGCCCCCGAGCGACTCTGAGTCTGCTGGGCAGCGCCCAGCTCTCCCACTTTTCCCGTGGCTTTGTGCCCATGAAGCTGCTGCTCTGGGGTAGCCCGGCCCCGGCTCCACTGGCCTGTCTGCCGAGCCCCCTGCCTGCCAGCCCGCGGCTCGGGAACTCTATGATGCTGGGTCGGCTGGACACCGCCCCCCCCCCGCACGGCCTCGCTATGAGGAAGCGCCTCTCGTCCCATTGCTACCTCCCATGGGAAAATCCCAGGGATCCCACTGTGCCACCAGTGAGGAAGCTCCTCTCATCTCGGCGTTCCCACCCATGACCTCGCTCCTGCTTCCCTCTCCCCCCCCAGCTCGTGCGTCAGGAAGCTCCTCTCATCCCACTTCTGACACCAATGCCATCCCTCCTGCACCCCAAGCCCCCCAGCTCCCACCAACGGGGTGGCTTCTCTCACCCTCCCATTAACACCTGGAGGACCCCTGGCCTGACAGCTGGGGTGAGGCCTGCGGTGCCCCCCCAACCGCCTGGGGGCCTCCATGCACCCGGCCACCCACACCGCTGGGCTCTGCGCCCACCTGCCCTGTGCAGATGATGCCCAGCAGGGAGGTGTGCTCGGGGGCAGGGGGCTGGCCCTGTGGGTGTGCAGCCTGTGAGGGGCCCCAGAGCATCCTGGGAAGGGCCTTGGGGGTGGGGAATTGTAACACTCTCCTAACACTTTCTCCCTCTGCCCCAGGGGATTCTGGGACATGCCCCACACAGGAGCAGATGGAACTGGGGCCCAGCACCGCCAGTGCCCCAGAGGATTCTGGGAATGCGGCTCACTACCTCACCCCTGCCTGCAAGCTTGGCCCAGACTGAGGCCTGCCCCAGAGGATGCTGGGAAGAGTGCTGGGGTCAGAGGTGGGAGGGGGCCTGGGACCAGTCTGTAACACCCCCATGACTGCAACAACCCTGGCACCGTGACATGATGAATAAAGGTTTAATTTTCAACACCTGGACTGGGCACCGCACCAGGGGAAACGCAGGAACGGCCCCCAGAGCCAGGCGTCGGGCGGGAGCTGTCTGCACCCCTGGGGAGCAGCAGGGCGGCAGGCAGATGACTTGTAGGGGTCACGGCTGGAGCAGGGGCGCTGAGAGTCTGATGTGGGGTCAACAGCGTTATAGGGAGATCAACCCCCCCCCCACAGGTGAAAGGTCACAGCCAACATTTCTGGGAAACCGGGGTCACTTGGGGTTACTATTGGTCAAATTTGGGGTCACTAGAGGTCAAATCCTCCCCCCCATTGGGTGAAAAGTTGCAGCCCATTTTGGGGGAAACTAGAGGTCGCTGAGAGTTCAAGCTGGGGCTACTATAGCTCATTCCTCCTAACGAGCTGAAAGGCCCCACCTCATTTCAAACAGGAAGGCGGGGGACATTGGACCAGTGTAGCTTGGTAACAGGGCCCAGTAAGTGTTTGGGGGCTAACAGGGAATGGTATACCTCAGTAGCTGGGACCAGTATATCTCTGTAACTGGGGTCAGTAAGTGGGAGCATAAGTGAAACCAATATAGCTGGGTAACGTGGACCAGTAAGAGGGGGGTTACTGGGACCAGTAAGCGGGGGGCAATTGGGAGTGGGGACTTGGCCAGTGAGGCCGGGTACCCAGGGCCAGTAGAGCTGAGCCTGTGGGACCAGTACAGTGGTGACTGGTGCGCACATTCCTGTTGGCACTGGTACTGGTGCCCGAGGCCGGGGGGGTTAGCTCTGTGCTCCCCGCTGTGGGCCTGCATATGCATGGCCTTCATGTGCATACAGAGGCCTGCCACTGCCCCCATGCTGTCAGCAGAGCAACCCCCCCGCCCCCCAAATAACGAGCCGGGCCGTGGCACCGTCTCCTCCACTTTATTGAGTCACGCGGGCCCAGGATGTGGACACGCGGCCACGGGGGCTGTACACGGGTCGCCATGGCACCAGTCAGAGAGGGGGAGGCGCTGCCGCCTGGTCCGGGGGCAACGCAGAGGGGCTTGGGGGGGGCAATAATTTACTGGGCAGTCAGAATAATCACAACAACGCCCGGGGGCGGCTGCAATGGGCTAGAAATACACGTGTGACTATGTACAGGGGCTGGGGCGCTTAGGAGCAAGGGGACAAAACGGAGGGAAGAAAGTGAAGCAGCAAGAGCCGAGCGAGCAAGCACAGGGCAGCATGGGCAGGGCAGCCTGCAGCGCGGCCTGGCCCAGCCGTGAGGACAGGGCCAAGGGACGAGAACGAGCGCCGCAGGCGGGAGGAGCCTGGGGAGCACCAGCGCCGCCACCGCAGGCTGTGCACACCTGGGGGCCCAGCTCCAGCGCCGCACCATGCCCTGCCCTGTGGCAGACAGGCCCCGATTGGGGGGAAAAGCTATGTACAGCGCCCAGCTGCCCTGCCCCACCCCAGTCCCAAACCCAGGGGTTTGCTCATGCCGGGGGGTCCAGGCCCTGCTGGGTTGGGGGGCAGGGCAGGGACAGCAATGGGGTGGGGGCGGGGACCCAGGTGTCTCTCTCTCTCACACGTGCACACACACACAAGCACGCGCGTACACCTCCCCTCACCCCGGCTTCCAGTGCTGGGAGGAGCCCGGTGCCCGGGGACCCCTACGGTGGGGGGGCAGGGAACCCAGGTGTCCAGGCTGCGTGCGCGCACGCACACACACACACACACACACACACACACACAAGCGCACATTCAAGCCCCAAGCACTGGGGACCCAGGCGTCCGGGGGGCTCAGGAGTAGTAGTGGGCGCCATTGAGGATGTGGGAGGAGAGACTGGCAGAGCGGCTGAGCCCGGGGTCGCCAGGGGAGCCGCCAGAGGCTGTGCGGCGCAGGGGCTGGGGGCTGTTGCGGGGGGCAGAGCCCCGCGGGGCACCAGGGGGGCCCGGCGGTGGGGGCAGCAGCCAGGCAGGGGCTGGGGCGGGCGCGGGGGCTGGGGCGGGCGGCGGGGCCAGGCGCCAGGCACCCGGGGGCAAGCCGTGGCTCCAGTGGGAGCCGGAGCGAGGCACGGGGCGCGAGGGCCAGGCAGGCGGCGCGGGGGGGCCCTCGGCAGGTGGTGCAGCCCCCAGCGCCATGCAGGCAAAGCCCAGTCGCATGCTCTCGCCGTCGAAAGCCTCGATCTCCCGTGCCTGCCGCTCCAGCAGCGCCCGGATGCGCTCCGACCGCTCTGCCTGCAGGCCTGCCATCTCCTCCTCAATCTGTGCCAGGCAAAGGGCAGAGGTCAGTGCCCGCGGGCCCAGCCCCTGGCCCACGCGGCCCCCAGGGCTCCCTCGGGCTACGTACCCGCTGCTCAAGCAGGGCACGGCGCAGGGAGAGGCGCTGCTCCAGGTCGCGGCGCTCGCGTTCGTGCTGTGCCTCTGTGTGCATCTTGATCTTGCTCTGGTAGGCATTGAGGAGCTCCAGCTCCTGCTGCAGCTGCCGCCGCAGCCCCTGCTGCTCCGCCTCCTGCGACTCGTCCAGGCGCAGCTGCAACCGGGGCCAAGGGTCAGGGGGTGGTGGGGCGCGGGCTGGGGGCACACGAGGCCTGGGGCTCACAGGCGCGAGTGGGGGTAAAGCAGGCCCTGGCTCCTGGGGTGGGTGAAAGGGGGCCCCAGGGCTGGCTGGTTCTGGGGGGTGGGAGAGGTCTGGCTACCAGGCCTGGGGGCTGTGGCTGGCTCTGGGGTAGAAGAGGGCCATGGGGGGATGCCAGGGGCACTCATGGCCTGGGTGGGGGCCATCTCTCCGATGCCGTGGCCGTGCCAGGGGGCAGGGGCCGGGGGGCACTCACGGCCTGCGTGGACAGCATCTCGCTGATGCTGTGGTCGTACTGCTCGGCCAGCGCGGCCAGCTTGCGGGTCTGCTCATCCTTGAGGCGCTTGAGCAGGGCCTTGTGCTCAGCCTTGGCAGTGCCGTCCAGCAGGTGGGCGCGCAGGGCCTTGTACTGCCGCGTCTGGATCTTGCACGTGTCCTGGAACTGCTTCTTGATCTGCAGCTCCTTGGCCTGCAGGGGTGGGGGGATGTCAGCCCACTCCCAGCATGCCCTGCTCTGCACCGCCTCCCAGCATGCCTCGCTCCACCCATGCCACTGGGTCACGTTGGCTCCCATGAGGTCTTGCTGCCCTGGTGAGAGCTCCCAGCATGCTTTGCTCCCCACACCAGGGCTCCCATCACACCTATCTGACAACACCCTGCTCCCAGCATGTTGTGCAGCTGTTGGGGCCCAACTCCCACAATGCCTTGCTGCCCAGAAAGCATTCCCAGCAGCCTGCCACTACAGGGGTGCCTGCTCTTCCCAGCATGTTTTGCTCCTGTAGGCTTGGCCCCGCCTAACAGGCCTAGCTTCTCCAAGGGACACCAACTCCCATGATGCCTTGCTCCTCTGGTAACACCAACCCCTACACCGTGCTACCCAGTGCCCCCCAGCTCCCAGCATGCCTCGCTGCCCACACCCAACTCTCATCATGCCTTGCTGCCTGTAGCCCACCAGCCCCCTTCATGCCTTCCTCCCCAATGTCCCCAGCTCCCAGCATGCTTTGCTCCCCCCCCCCCAGGCAAGAATCTGGGCCTCTGAGCCTCTGTTGCGGAGGGAGGGGGGCAGGAAGGCAGATGACCTTTGGTCTCCAGGAGTTGGGGGCAGTCAGGTGACCAAGGACATGGGTGTGGGGGGGTCACCCTACCATGATGTGACCTCTGACCTCCAGCCTCCCCTATGCACCCTCTGACCCCACACCACCTCCTCCCTAGGGCAGGGGCATGGCCCCAAGCAGGGGTCACCCACACATCGAGGGCTGCCCCCCGATCCCTCCTCACCTGCTGCTGCTCCAGTTGACTGTGGCCACAGCACCCACAACCTCTCCCCTCCCTGCAGGCTGGCCCAGGGGCAACCCCATTCCCCTCCAGCAATGGGGGGAGCTACGCTGACCTTTGGCCTGGGGAGGGAACGTGGGGGAAGGGGGCGAGGTGCGTTTCGGGACCCGGCCCTGCCCCAATAACGAGCATGGAGGAGACCGACTGGAGAGCTGCAACCACCTTTAATCGGCTTCAAATCAAACGGAGCAAAGCAGGGTGGAGGGGGGCACGCACAGGGTGAGGGGCAAATAAATAGGGGGAGGGGGGAGGAGGTGCGGGTGGCTCAGACCCGGGGTCTTGGGCTGGTTCGGAAAACAAATGGGTGCGTGGGGGCCCGGCCGCCTGGGCCCCCTGCACATGTCCTGGACCCTCACGGCTTTATGGGTGTGCATGCATCCTGGACACATGAGGCCTGAGTGCACCCGCTGGCTTTCCCCCGGTCTTGCTAAGAGTGGGCTGGAGGCAGCTGGGGCACGCAGGCAGGGCCGGGGGCGCCCACACTCCCAGCACCCTGCACCGGGGACCCCTTCCAAGCCACATGAGACTGTAGTGATGGGGATAGGAGACGCACGGGGGCAGCACCGAGCTGGGGGGGGCATAAATAACCCCATGGGAAACCAACACTGGGGATGGAACCAAACTGAGCAGCTGCCCCGAACCAGGGGAGGAACGAAGGAACCAGGGGCAGGGGTGGGAAAGAGCCCAGCTCCGCGCCAAGAACCAGCTGCTGCTCATAGTGAAGAGCTTGTACACGTGTGTGTTCACACCGGGCAGAGGCCTTGCACTTCCCGTTGTGGTACATGACCTGGACACCTGAGGGACTGTGTGTGTGTGTGGCACACCTGCACATATTGCACACTTAATGGTATGTGTACACACAACTGACATGCTCAGCCTTGACAGATGGGTCTAGAAACCTTTGATATACAAGTCACTTTTGCAGAGAAGTTCCTCATGTACCAAAGTGTTACGTGCACACCTCCCCCCGAGTTACATCTGTATCAACTGTGTGCGTGTGTACACAGACACAACTGCAATATAGAAGTAATTATCTGCACATAAAAGAGACGTGTGTATCAGTCCCAGGCACGTGCATCATCAGTTATGTATGTGTGTGTGCAAGTTACTCATGAGTGTGTAGAAACCTGTCATGTTCAAGCACCTCCTCTGCATGTAAGTTACTTGTGTATCAGTTTCTTACACACATTAGCTGCTACACATGTGATTACTGATACATGTACACTAAAAATCAAGATACAAGTAACTTTTATCTGTGCAGTGCTTCTGTATCAGCTTTACTATATAGACATATATTTAGTGTGTACACACGTATGTAGGTATGTATGTATGCATGCATGTGTGTGTACACATACAGACAAGGTTCTTTGGGGGAATCTGAACACTTTTATTCGACCAACTCAAATAGGTGAAAAAACTCTTTGAGTTGGTATAATAAAAGATACCAGATTCCCCCGAAGACCCTTTTTCTTCCGTCCCTAGACCAACACAACTACAACCTACATCCCTTGCACTCACACATACCACACACACACAAGTTTATGTATGTACAGGATGTTTATCAAGTCCTTGTGCAACTTTAAACTCTAACAACTCTGGATGTACACCAGATCGAAGCAAACTGGAAATGGCGACTGAAAGCAGAACTCAGCCCGTTTTAACACAAGCAGCTCAAATTTCTAGACTTCAACAGAGCAGCCATCTTTCATGATGCATCGTTCAATCCAGTTTTCCAGCTTATAGCAAACATGTTCCAGTTGCTGAGGGACTTCATGAATTGCATGTCATCCTTACCCAATGCATAGATAGCTTCTGCTGCACTAAAAAAGTAAATTCTGCTTTCAGTCACCGTTTCCAGTTTGCTTCACTCCTATGTACATCCAAAATTGTTAAAGTTGCACAAGGACTTGATAAACAGTGTGTGAGTGTGTAAATGCAAACTCTTGGCTGAGATGATACTTTTTATTGGACCAAGACATTGCAAAAAAGTGATCTTTCTTTGCAATATGATTTAGTTGACCTAATAAAAGGTATCATCTCTGAACCAAGAGCTTGAGAATTTTGCATTTCTTTTTGTCTCAGACCAACACAGTTACCAGCTACATCCCTGTATAGATATACACACATACATACATACAATGTGTATCTACACAAGCATCTCAGCCCCGTCTCAGCTCCTCCGGCTTCACTTTTCTGGCTAGTTTCCTTGTTTCTTCTACACACACTGCTGAGCTAAGTATAGATAAAACTGATATACAACAACTTATCTGCATATAAATTGCATGTATAGCAGTTGTATATACATACAGATTATCTTACCAAGATACATGTGCACATAAAACTTTTGATATGCATGACTACCTGCATAAAAGTGACACGTGTGTGTGTGCACGTGTACACAAACCTTTTACATACACATATACACACAGCTCCTCAGACATGTGCATATATAGAACTTTGATCTACAAGTCACTTGTATCCAAATATCACTTACTTTTATACAAGTTTATTATATATACAGAGATCTCAAACTTCCATATATACAAGTTCCTGAGATAACTTATATATGCAAGCTTTATGTGCAGATACTTAAAAACGACTTGTATATCAAAGCTGGCTTTTTATATATATAGCTTCAATTACACACACACACACAAATTAGCTTTGATATATTACTTCTATATACATATGTATGTACACATATGCATGTATACACACATATGACAATGATTAAGAAATATAATTTAGGTATAACACGTGCACACAGACAATATCTATACAAATTACACACGTGTAACTTGTATCCAACACACACACACACACACACACACACACACACACCCTTGGTGTTAAAGTCTAGGTCTCAATACAGATGTACAGGTAAGATGCGTGCATCCACCTATAGAGTTGTGTGCACCTACCCATAGACACGTGTGTCCTGGAAGCAGCCCTGGGCATGCAGGCAAAGGACATCTCTGTAGGGCAACCGTGGCCCGACCCAGGGCATGAGCATCTGCGAAGTGTGGACGCCGGCCACCCACATGGCGGGGGTGTGAAAAAGGGGCTGCCCCAACCCCCAGTGCAGCTGTGCTGAGCCCCCAGCTTTGCCCCCCAAAAAGGATGGAAAAAGCAAATGAAGAGGGGGCAGCAGACCAGGGCCCAGGGGAGTGAGGGGGAGGATGGGTGTGGGGGGAGGTAGACACACAAGAGGGAATTTTGGGATCGAAAAGAGGCAGAGTGGGGTGGGTAATGTCCTGCCTCCCAGAAAGGCCCCAATAGCCCCAGAACCCCCCTCCCCGCAGGGGCTGGGACCAGAAACGCACCTCACCCCCTGGCAGGGAGGTTCCCCGGACACCTGGGCGCCTCAGGCCTGGGGCATAGTGTTATGAGCAGAGGGAGGCAGAGGCTCAGAGACCCAGACACCCCTGCCCTGCAGCACCGTGACAAGACACCCCACAAAGGAGAGGGGCTGCATTCCCCAGAGACCCAGGGTCAGCGCCAGGGCCGGCGTGGCAGGTGGGGGCCAGGGGCAGAGGTGCGGCAGGCGGCCTGCACAGCGGGGCGCTGGCGGCAGGGCCGGGGCAGGCGGCTGGGCCGGGGCAGGCGGCTGGGTGGTTGTGGGCGCAGAAGCCGTACACCCGCCAGGCAGCGCAGGGCCGGGCTAGGCAGGAAGGCCAGCAGGCGGGCCAGCAGGGTGCGCAGGCCGGGGCGGTGGGCAGGTGGGCGGCGGGCACGGGGCGCCAGCACAGGCAGGCGGCTGCGGAAGCCGCCTTTGCGGGCACGGGGGAAGAGGCGGTAGAGCCCACGCTCTGACACCAGTCCGGCCAGCACCAGTGCGCGGAAGGTGGGCGCAGGTAGGCGCAGCAGGGCATGCAGGCAGAGGCGCCGGGCCAGGCGCCGCGCTGCCCCCCCACCCGCACCCCGGGCCAATGCAGCCGCCGCATAGAGTGGCACAAAGAGCCAGGGTGCAGCAAGCAGGCGCAAGGCGCCCAGCAGCACCGGTACATACAGCCGGCCCCGGCAGGCACTAAGTGCCAGCACTGCCAGCCCCAATGCTGGCACAGCCCTGCCCCACAGTGCACCAGCCACGCCCAGTCCTGCCAGCACTCCCTCCAGTGCCCCTCCACTGCCTGGTGCCCACAGCGCCGCCAGCAGCAGGAGGAGGGCAGGTGCCGAGGGCCAGGCAGCTGCCAGCAGCGCCAGTGCTGCACACACGGCATGCGGCAACAGAGGGGAGCCTGGCACCCGCCACCGCTCCAACCCAGTGCCTGCCCACGCCCGCTCAGGGGCTGGGCAGCCATCCCCAGGGCCCCGCGGGCCTGGCCCCTCCTCATCCTCCTCGTCCTGGCCCTGGCTGGCCCGCTCCAGCACACCCGCTGCCGCCTCCCCATCCGGCTCCAGGTCGCTCAGGTCCGGCTCCAACACCCAGCCCGGCACCTCCTGCCCATCAGGCTCCAGGTCACTCAGCTCCGCCAGCCCTGGTGCCTCCTGCCCATCGGGCTCCAGGCCACCCAGTGCAGCCCAGCTCAGCTCTAGTGCCACAGCCTCCTGCCCATCAGGATCTAGATGCCCCAACACCACGCGCCCAGCAGGTTCTAAGTCTCCTGGGGCAGCCTGCCCATCGGGCTCTAGGTGTCTAAGCACCACCTGGCCACTGGGGTCTAGGTCTCCCAATGTGCCCCGCCTGCTGGGTTCTAGGTGTCCAAACGCAGCCCGGCCGTCCGGTTCTAAGTCACTCAACGCCACCCGACCATTGGGGTCTAGCTGACCCAACAGAACCCGGGCATCCGGTTCTAGGCGGCCCAAGACAGCTCGCCCCTCAGGTTCTAGGTGCGCCAAGGCCTCCTGGCCATCGGGTTCAAGGCCGCCTAATACAGCCCAGCCCTCAGGTTCTGGCTGTCCTGACACCGCGCGGCCATCGGGATCTGGATGTGTCGAGGTGGCCTGGCCTGGCTGCAGGGCGCTTGCCGCCCCCTGCCCGCAGGGCTGGCGCTGGCCTGGGGGGGCGCAGCCACCTACTTTGAGGCTCTTGGGCTGCTGGCGGACCTCAGCGGCGTGCTTCTGGCGCAGCTCCTGCTCGCGCCGCTTGTTGTACTCCAGCTGGTTGGACAGCTCCGTCTGGTGCTGCAGGCGCGTCAGCTCTGTACGTGTGCGCTGCACCGTGTGCAGCTGCCGCAGCTCCAGCTCCTGAGACGACTCGTGCTGCCGCAGCAGCATAGCACACTCCAGGTCCTTCTGCGTCTGCTTCTTGTTCAGCTCCTGGTGGGCAGGGAGAGTGCTTAGCCCCGCCCCCTGCTCCAAGCACCCAGACCCCGCCCCTTTCCACTCAAGCCTTGCCCCCTCCCCCAGGCCCTGCCCACCTCGCGCAGCAGGTCCTGGTCGAGGCCATGGCGAGCCAGGAGCAGGCGGCGCTTGTACTGGCGACACTGGAGCTCGAAATGTTGGCGCTGGCGCCGCAGCAGCCCCGCTTCCTCCTCAGCCTGACGCTGCTGCAGCGCCTCCTTCTGGCGCAGCAGCCACTCCTGCTTCTCCCGCTTGGGTGTGCTCTGGTTCTCCTGCAGCTCCTGCATGACACCCGTTCAGTGCCCGCCCGCCCACGCCCCAATGCACCGGGGCCCAAAGTGGGCCCCGGACGCCTGGGTCCTTTCTCCCAGGATCTAAAGGGGGCCCGGACGCCAAGGTTTTCTGTACCCCCCCAAAAAAGAGGCTCCCGCATGCCACAGCTCTTAACCCCAAAGCTTTAAGGGTCCTGGCTGTTAAAATTCCCTGTGCCACGAGAGGCTCCCAGACGCCAGGGTTCTTTATCGCAGGCCAACAAGGGAGTTTGCCAGCTCCCAGGAACAGGAGAGTCCCAGATACCAGGGTTCTCCATGCCCAGGAGAGGACTGTCCTGGCACCGAGATCTAAACCCATGGCTGTGCCTGGTAGGGGAGGGGCTCCCGCAGGTGCAGAGGCCTGGACACCTGGGTCCCTTTCCTGGCAGGGGGGTGAGGGGACAAGGACGCCTGGGTCCTCACCTCCTTGAGCTGCTCCTTTCGCAGCTTGTAGTGTCGTTTCTGGGCCTCAAGGAGGCCTCCCAGCTCCTTCTTCTGCTGCGCCAGGATGTGCTGCTGGAACTTCTTCTCCTCCGCCAGCGCTGCCTTGATCTGAGGGGGCGAGGCAGCGGAGTCGGAACTGGCCTGGCCCCGCCCCCACCCCAGGCCCCGCCTCTCACAGCCAGGCCCCACCTCTTTCTCACAGATGGCCTGGTGCTTGCGGGCCAGCTTGTCGGCCTCAGCAACGCAGGACCCGCGCTGTGCCTCGAGCTCCCGCTCCAGGCGCAGCTGGTGCTCATCGCGCTCCGCACGCAGGCGATTCTCCAGCGCCGCCAGCTGCTTCTGGTGCTGCCGCCGCATGCGCTTGTAGCCACTCAGCTGCTCCCGCAGTGCTGAGTCCTGCGCATGCTCCTGCATCTGCCGCGTCACCTGCCACCAGCCTCAGGGTCAGCCGGCCAGGCCTTGCCCCCCACTGAAAGCCTCCACCCATGGCCTGTAAGCCCCACCCGCCCGGGAGACCCCAACATCCAGACAAGCCCCATCCACAGCCCATACCACCTGCGGCCTGGAGCCCCACCCCCTGGCATTAAGCCCAGCCCCTGGCTCCCAGGCCCCGCCCAAATCGCCTGGAGAACCCAGCTCACCAGCGAGGCAGTGCGGATGGTAGCGAAGTGGTCGCGGTTGCGGCAGTAGGCGCGGCGCCGGGCGGCCGATGAACTCTGGGCCTCCATCTCAGGCTGGTATGGGTCATCATACAGGCTATCGTGGCCCTGGCAAGGGGGAGGGGGCAGGGTCTGTGGGACCTGGGCCTGCCAGGCCTCACTGCTCTCACCCCCTAGCTCTCACAGAACCCAGGAGTCCCAACTCCCAGCCCCTTCTCAACCCCCGCTCCCAAAGAAAACAGGCACTCGGTGACCCCTGCTTTCAGCAGCTAGCTCCCACCCCACAGGCAGGGGTCCCAGCCCCCCCTGCTCCAACCACCCACAGCTCAGAGGACCCAGGCATCTGGGCTCCCAGCCCCTCTGCTCTCAACCCCACCCCAAAAAACCCAGGCGTCCAGGCTCCCAGACCACCCCTCCCCCAGCCTAGAGAACCCAGGCGTCTGGCTCCCACGGTACCGGGAGGCGGTGGATGACAGAGCTGTTGGAAGCCACAGTGTGCTCGCCCTCCTGAAGCAGGGCCAGGCCAGGGCCATCATCCTCATCGGGGTCGGGGCCAGGCCCCTCGGGGTCAGAGGCCTCATCAGCCAGGCTGTTGACACTGCTGCTCTGGCTGCTGGCGCTGATGGACATGCTGGGCACTGAGTGGCTGCTGCCCACGCTGCTCACCGTGCCACCGCGTTGCACCATTGTCTCCGCCTCCTGCCGCAGTTGGGGGAGGGGGGGAGGTAAGGCTGGGTGCCATGCAGCGGGGCTGGGAGGGGGGCAGGGGCTCTCATGCACCCAGGCTGGGGGGCAGGAGCAGCAGGCGGGTGCAAGGCTGTGGGGGGCCAGTGTCGTGGGATGTACCCGGCTCTGCGGGGTCCGCATGTCCTGGCCCCCAGCCCACCCACCTCGTCATCATCAGGGCCGTCAGGGCCAGGGCCGTTGGGCGCCTCCTGGAAGAGGATCTTCTTCATTTTGCGGTATTGCAGGTTGTCCAGCTCCCGCACTGCATCCTTGGTGCGCTGGATCAGCTCCAGCACTACCGTGGGTGGCCGTTCACGCAGCAGGAACCGGTGCTGGGGGGGCACGGAGGGGTCAGTGTGGGCTGGGGGCCTTGACCCTCCACCCCAGCCCTGGCCCCAGACTCCACCTTGAGCAGCACATCAGAGGCCGGCCGGTCCTGCGGGATCTTCTGCAGGCACGAGTCCACAAAGTTGCGGAAGTACTCCGACCTAAGGAGGGTTTGGCAGTGTTGGCCTAAAACTCGTTCAAGCCCTCCTTGTTTGTCGGACAAGTGCCGGTGGTTAAACCAGAGTTCTCCTTAATTACTCCCAAAAATTACCATGTTATCCTTTTATTTTAAGGTTCTATTGTTCCATTGTTATAAATGTTCCACGTTCCCTGGCATTTTACTGGGGTTAACTTTAAGCCGCAATCGCTACCAATTTTGAGTCATCTTGAAAAGACTTCTGTGTGTTTGGCCAACTTGACACGATCAGATTTGTTTTTCCTTACAACAGGCAGCTGTCAAGACCCAGGCATCCAGGAACCAGCCCCCACTTCTCTCCCAGAGAACCCAGGTATCCGGGCTCCCAGCTGCCCTGCTGTCACCCCCTAGCTATGTTTCCCTTCCAAAGACCCCAGGTGTCCAGGCTGCCAGCGCCCACTCTTCCAAAGACCCCAGGGCTGCAAGGGGCTCGGGGTCTGTACAGGGAGAAGTGAAGTGAGGTGCGGAGGAGTTTGTGCAGGAGATAGGGGGCTGGGGGATCTGTACAGGGGGTTTGAGGGTCTGTTCTAGGGAAGTGATCTGGGGGGTTTTCACCAGTGGGTGGTGGGGCGAGGGGCTCGTCTCACTAGCAACTGGAGAGGCTCTGGGTGGCGGGTGGGGAGTACTGGGTGCAGGGGGTCTCACCAGTGGCTGGACTGCAGCACAGGCGAATCGTTCTGGGCGATGTGGTATAAGGCACTCATGGCATTCATGTTGAACAGCGGCGGCTTCCTCTCCGCTGGAGAACACATGGGGTGTTACTAACCTGGGGACCCCACTCTGCCCAGACCCTGCCCCCAGGCCCCGCCTTACCCAGCTCGATGCAGGTGATGCCTAGGGACCAGACGTCCACCTTGCCGTCATACTGCCCCTCATCCATAGCTAAGATCACCTCAGGCGCCATCCTGCCAGAGACCACATCAGTCCCACCCCTCCACCCCCAGGAGGTGGGACCTGGCTGCCTCTGCAGGACAGCAGCCCCACCCCTTTCCCTGTAGCCCCGCCCCTTGGCAAAGCCCTGCCCTTAGTAGGCAGAACCTGCCTCTTTCAACAGGAAGAGATGAAAACAGAGGCCCCCCCCAGCACAGGCCCTCACCAGTAAGGGGTGCCCACGAAGGAATTGGCAGGAGCCACGATGGAGGCAGAGCCGAAATCCCCAAGCTTCACCTGCCCCGGTTCTGTCAACAGGATGTTTCCAGCCTTCACGTCCCTGCACAGGGGGGTGAGGGGTCACTGGGGGTGTGGATGGCCACCAGGGGAGGCGGGGGTCGGACAGGCACCCACGGGGCCGTACCTGTGGATCATGTTGTGGGTGTGCAGGTAGGCCAGGCCCTGCAGGGCTCCATGCGTGATGGCCGCAATCTCCACCTCCTGCAGTGGCTTCTTGTGCACTGGGGAGGGGGCAGGGGGGGGGGTGAGGCCAGGCCCCCGTGCCCTTCACCCAGCCCCCCAACACCCCCCATGCCCCCCCAGCCACTCACCCTCTAGCAGGTCAGAGGCTGAGCCCAGGCAGTACTCCATCACCAGCTGCAGGCAGGCAGCAGCGCGTCAGTGGGGTGGGGGCATGGACGGACCCCCCTCCCCCCCCACACTGCCCCCACCCTGCTCACCCAGGCCGTGTGCTCACGCAGGTAGCAGCCCTTGTACTCGATGGTGTTAGGGTGCCGCAGCTTTTGCAGGAACTTCACCTCCTTGATGATGTCCTGCCACTTCTGAAACAGCACCCCACCGCATGAGCCCAGACGCCGGGGTCCCCCACCCCCTCCCAGCCCAGACACCAGGGTCCCACCCTCCTGCAGTGGCCTGGACTACGGGGGGGCCCCCCTCCCCACTGGACAGGGGGTCCCCAGCTCACTGCACCAACCCCCTGGGGTCCTACCAGGGTCAGGGGCCTAGAATGGAGGCAACCCGGATGCCTGGGTTCTTTCTAGGCCACAGGGCCTGAGAAGGAGAAGCTCAAATGCCTGGGTTCCCTTATGAGCATATGGCTCAGGAAAGAGCAGCCTGGACGCCTGGGTCCTCTCCCTGCTGCAAGAGGACAGCAGGATGTGGGCCCGGGTGCCTGGGTTCGCTGCGTCAAAGATGATGGCATGAAACACAACGAATACAAGCAAGGGGAACTGGCACCCAGACACCTGGGTTCCCTGCCTGCTCTGGGGGAGCCCGGATGCCTATGTCCTCACCTCGTTGGACTGCTTTCCGCTGTATGACATCTTCTTGATGGCCACCACCTCGTTGCTCCGCATGTCACGGGCCTGCAGGGAGGCGGCGGGTCAGTGCCGGGGGGGGGCGGGGTGCAGCGGCAGGGAAGGGGGCGAAGCCACGGGGGCCGGGACTCACGAAGTATACAGCGCCGAAGCTGCCATGGCCGATCTCACGCAGGTCGACAAAGAGCTTCTCGGGGTCGTCCTTGAAGAAGAGCTCGGCCACCTCGGGGTCCTTGAGGCTGCCGGCCCGGGCGCCGGAGGGCATGGCTGCCGGCCCGTGCGCGCCCCACGGGCCCCGCTCTCCTCCTGCGTGTGTGGGCGGGGGTCAGCACTTGCAGATCTCAGGCACATGGGTACCCAGCCCCCTCAGGGAACTCAGGCACCTGGGGGGGCTCCCAGAAGCAGCCTGGGGGAAGGGGGATCCTTCACTTGGGATCTGCCGGGTGGGGAGCGATAGGCCCCTTCCCAGAGTCCTCTGTGCCCAGGCCGGGGTTGGAGGCAGCCCTGATGGGAAGGGGCGGGGGGGAGGGAGGAAATCCAGCCTTTGTTCCCGGCTTCCCGGACACCTGCGTCCCGCCCTCGCTCAGCAAAAGGATCGGAGGCTGGGGGGCGGGGGGCCATGCCTGGGGCCTCCATCGCGGCGCCTCCCGCCAGCCCCACGCCCGCAACAGAGCCCGACGTGCCCCCACCCCCGGCCGCACTCACCAGCAGTCGAGGACGCCTGCAGCCTGGCGGCTCCAGCTCCGGGGAGGGGTGGGGGGCTGGCACCCCCGCGAGCGACGCCGTCCCGGGACGGGGGGCTCTATACGGGTGGGGGGGAATGGGAGGCGAGCGCGAGGTGCCGGCCCCCTACCCCCACCTGGGGCTGTGCGTGAGCCCTCGAAGGGTCCAGCCCCGCTCCACCGGGGGGCCCTGGGGGTGCAGGGGGCTGCGTGCCGCCAGCCTCCCCCCGCGCGGGGTCGGGCCGGGGCAGGGAGCGGCGCTGCAGGGAGGGAGCCCCAGCTACCGCCGAGCCATGGGCGGCCGGGGGGGCGCTGGCAGAACTACAGGGCCCCCATGGGCTCCCCCACAGAGACCGTGAAGGAAGCAGGCTGTATCGGGGGAAGAGGCTAGTGAGGGGCAGAGCCCAGGAAGTCAGACCCCTATAGGGCTGCCTGGGAAAGAGGGGACCTCTATGGGCGCCAAAGCCCCTGTGGGGGGGGGGGGCGGGGGCGGCGGCCGCGGGGAGGTCCGGCAGCCCGCGGGGCCCAGCACGGGCGAGGGCGGGGGCGGGCGCCGGCAGGAGCTCCTATAGGGGCCGGGGCCGGGGGCGGCCGCGAGACGCCCGCGGGCTCCCCGGGGCGCCGGCAGGGGCCGGGCGCGGCTCCATGGGCGGCGGCGGCGGCGGGGCGCGCAGGGGCAGGGCAGGATGCTGTGGGGGCGCTCGGGGCCGAGGGGCTGTGGGGGCCGGGCGACGCGGGGAGGCTCTAGGGGCGGGCCGCGGGGGCCGGGCGGGGGTCGCTGCTCCGTGCGACCGCCGCCGCCGCCGTCCCCGCGTCCAAGATGGCGCCTGCGGCCGGAGCCGAACCGGAACCAGGCCCGACCACCGCGCGCACGCGCAGTAGAGGGGCCGGGGAGGGGAAGGGGGCGCACACGCATGCGCATGGCATGGTGCCCCCGTCGAGCGCATGCGCGGCGGGCGGGGAAGAGCTGGGAGCGACGCGTCGCTAGGGAGCGGCTACACCCGCTTGGGACCCGGCGCATGCGCAGGGGGGGAAAGGCCGAGGGAAGGCGCGTGCGCAATAGAAGCGCGGCGCCCTCTGAAAGGAGGGGCGGTGAGTAGCTAGGCGCATGCGCAACTGCATAGCGCTGGGCCAATCAGCGGCAAGACCTGCCATACGGCCGGAAACGGGCGTGACCACAAAGCAAGAGGAAAGTGATATTGGATTGGTTGGCTCCAAGAAGAGGGGCGGGACAAAAAGTAAACCTAGGTAGGGATTGGCCGGCCGAATAACGGTTGCAGGAAAAGGGGCCGCGGCCGTGGGCGTGGCTGCGGTCGTTGCGAACTCCGAGCTCTGACTGGACGAAGCCGCTCGGGGCTGGGGCGGGGCCGGAGGCCAAGAGTCTCCTTCTTATAGGTGTGCGCAAAGCCCGGGGGCGGGGCCACCCCTCCGCGTCTCCGCCCGCTGTTACCAGGGCAGGATTGGTGGCCGCGCATGCGTAGCGGTGCCCTGTGGGACCCGCCAGAAAAGGGCGGGAAAACGGGGCCAACGGCCCGAAGCGGCCGTTACACATCACCTGGTCAAGATGGCGGCTGAGAAAGCCCTTCCCGTCGTGGGGGACACCGTCTGCCTGGCCTGAGGCAGCGACACCAGGCGGGAGGGCACCGTGCCACGGCCCCAGCCATGCTGCTGGGGGAGCCAGCCCTGCCGGCTCCGTGGGGAGGGGTGCTGGTAGCAAGCAGAGACACCATACACCCGCCAGCCCCAACGTGAGGGGAGCCAGCCCCGCCGTCACCACCCCCGGGGCCGGAGGAGAGCCGCGCACTGCCAGCCCGGGCCGGGGCAGACGATGCCCTCGTGGCCGTCGGCGCCACTGCTGCTTGTGACCGAGGCGCTGCCCACCCAGGGAGGGGAGGACGCCCCCATGGCCGCCAGCCCTCCGGAGCGGCAACACCGGCGTGCATCTGGCCACGTCCTGCCCGTGGCCGCGGAGGAACAGGAGCCTGGGGCCGCGGGGAGACGCCCCGGCCCCAGGCTCCCGCTCAGCCGGGCGCGAGACCGCCATGGCTGCCAGCCCGGGAGGGGGGCCGCGCTGCCTGCTGGCCCCGGAGCAGACGCCGCTCCCGCCAGCCTGGGGCAGGCACGAGACCCCCCGCGCCCGCCACCCCCGCCCGGAGGGCTCTCGCGCACCAGCCCCGCGGGGAGGGCACGCGGCCCCCACGGCCCAGCCGCGGCGCGCAGGAAGCAGGACGCGGGGCCAGGTAGGCTCCAAACATTTATTAGGGCGCCGCAGCTGCAGCCGGCACCTGGGGGGGCGTCAGGGCACCGGGCCCAAGCGGAGCCACGTTAGGTGCCTGGACAGCCGGGGCCCTGCGCTCCGTGGGGCGGGGTGACCCCCCCGGGCAGCGCTACACCTGGGCCCACTTGTCGCGGGCAGGCGTGGGCCAGATGCCGGCGGCCGCCAGCGCGAGGCCCAGGGCGCAGAGGCCCAGCAGGGCCAGGCCGGACAGCACCAGGCGCTGGCTACACAGCGCGCGCTCCTCCTGCGGGGGGAAGGAGGGGTCAGGGCAGCCGCAGAGCCCCGCCCCCTCGCGCCCCTGCCCATAGCCCCGCCCCTGTTGCTGTTCTCCCCCCGTAGCCCCGCCCCTGTTGCTGTTCTCCCCCCGTAGCCCCGCCCCCCCACTATTGCTTGGCGACCGTCATAGCCCGGCCCCCGTTGCCCCGCCCCTCCCCATGTACACGCCTGCATTGGGCCCTACTCCCTGCCCCTGCCGTGACGTCCCCGCGCCCCGACCGCGCCTCACCGGGCTGAGCGTGGGTGTGAGCGCGGGATCGGGGTGGTAGCGCGGGCGGAGGCAGCCCCCGGTCCCCTGCGTCACTCCGGCCGCGGCCTCCGTGGGGCCCAGTACGCAGCGCGGCGGCTCCCTGCGGGGGTAGGGCCTTCAGTAGGGGAAGAGCCTAGGCCGGCCCGGCCCCTCCCCGCACTCACCTGTGTCGGGGCAGCAGCGCGGCGGGGCCGTCCAGGCGCAGGCAGGAGCTGCCGGGGCCGCCCCAGGGGCTCAGCGCCACCAGGCGCACAGGCAGTGCAGCCGCCGGGCCTGCGGGGGGCGGGGTCAGTGCGGGGCTGGAGTAGGGGGCGGGTCACGGGCGGGGTGGGGCGGGGCTCACCTGCCAGCCCGAGGCGGCGCGCGGAGACGGTGGCCGCGAAGCGCGTGGCGTTGGGGCGGGGCCCGCCTGGGAGGTCGAAACGCAGTGACACCTGCACGGACACGGACGCGGACGCAGCCGTCCCGGCCGTTGGGGGCGGCGCCGGGCCGGACTCGGGGCAGAAGCGCAGCTCGGCCACGGCGGCCAGCAGCGCGTTCCAGTCCTGCAGGGGTAGCGCGCTCAGTACCACCCCGCCCCACCCCGCGGCCCCGCTCGGCCACAGCGCCTCACCTGCGCCTCGGAGTCCCGCACGTTGTGCGCCTGGACGTGCGCGCCCAGCGCCGCCAGCGCCAGCCCCAACGCCGCCAGCCCCAGCGCACAGGCGACCAGCGGGGGGCGCTGCACCAGACACTGCCGCAGCGGGCTCGGCCCCCCCGCCATGCGCGCAGCTGCGCCCCGGTCCCTTTAAGGCGCGGCGCTCCCGGCGTGTGAGGCGCGCTGGCGGAAGCTCCGCCGCACCGCGCATGCGCCGAGGCTAGGAGGCGGTGCCAGGAGGCAGCGGAATGCGGGGCCCCCAGCGCGGCTCCAGCGGCCTCTTACGACGCTGGCGTAGCCATGCTGGAAAAGGGCAACCAGCCTCTCTGGGACTGTAGAGACAAGGGAACCTGCCGCTGCCCCTGGGAGGGGAAGCGTTACACACCGCCCTCTCCCGACCCAGCTGCAGCAGAAAACAATGCTAGGGGCCTGAGGTGGAGGCAGCAAGACAGTCTATCACACCCACCCTCGCAGTTGCCCATAGCCAAGAACAACAAGGACAGGGGGTCACCCCACTAGACACACTCGGCCAGAGGTGAGTGAGCCCTCCTGCTAGGGCAGCACTGCCTGCAACAGGGGCAGAGCCCCGGGGCTCGGAGGCAGAAGGCAGCTGTCTGCCTGCAGGCGCAGGCTTGGACACCTTCCATTTGTCTTGGCCTGGAGCACCTAGGCAAACTACTGGGACCAGGCAAAGGGCAAAGCAAAACAGTGGGACCATGCAAAGGGACGTAGGATTTAATGGGGACAGAACAGGAGATAACAAGACAGAAGCTGACAGACTGACCAGGCCAGGCCAGGCCAGGCCAAGCCCCAAGGCCACCATGTGCCCTCCACAGAACACCCTGGGGACCACAGCTGTCCCCTGCCTCTGTGCCAGGTGCATTCAGGGTGGGGGGGACCAGCCCCCACCACCAAACCTGCCCCCAGACGTAACTCCCCCAATGCACCAGGGGAGCCCCTTCCCCCACGGCCCATCAGGAGTCAGGCACCGGGGCAGAGGGCAGGTGTCCCTGGGGCCCTGCCCCGGGGTCATAGCAGCATCTTCAGCCCCTGGAAGGGAATTTAACCCTTCCCATCCAGGGCATCTGTGTAGACGGCCACACTGCTGGGCACTGCGGAGACAGAGCTGTGGTTAGCACAAGAGAACCCAGGTGTCCGGGGCTGTGCACCCCTCCCCCAACTGCCCGACCCCAGGCATCCAGGGGCTGCTCAGCCCCCCCCCCCCGCGGCACTCACCTTGCGTGTGCTCCTTCCAGATGTGATCCCAGGCTGTGGGGAGAGCAGGGGGTGAGGCCACGCAGTGCCCCCCCACAGCGCCCCACGCTCCCGCCCCACAGCCCGCCCGCCTTGCCCGCCACCCCCTGCAGTGCCCCGCCCCTCACCGTCGCGGTGGTAGCTGCGCGCCGCCTCCCAGTCCGGGCGGCTCATGCCGTCGCGCGGGGCGGCGGGGGGCCCCGGGTCGCTGATGAACGAGAGGCCCCAGCGGTTCTGGAAGATGGCGCCCAGCTGGGGCCGCGGCGGGGGCGCACGGCGCGGCGGGACCCAGGCGTCCGGGGCCGGGCGCGGCGGGGGGCGCGGCCGCGCCGTGTCGGGGTCCTCGACGAAGGCGCTGGGGTCCCGCGGGGCTGCGGGCAGAAGGGGGAGGGGGTAAGCGGCCGCCTGGGCCGGTCTCGCGGTGCGGGCGGCAGCGGGACAGCTAGCCTCCGCGGCGGTACCTGGAGACAGGCGGTTGGAAACGTCGTGCAGCCCCGCCGCCACCGCCACCTTGTCGCCGCGCGGAGCCCGCGCCGCACCCTCGGGGTCCCGGTTCTCGTCCGCGCCCCGCATGGCCCCACGCAACACGTGCGGCCCGCGTTTGCCACGTGACTCCCCACCCCACTTCCTCTTCCGCCCTCAGGTGACGCCCAGGCGCTAACGACAGTGCGCACCTTCTGACGTATCCCCTCTCTTCCCCTCCCCAACAGGCCTAAAGGCTCTAGGTCTGTGCGCATGCGCCAGAGGGCCTGCCTGCCGGGGAGAGGTAGCGCCCTCCTGTGGCGGATGCGCCGCTCGCTCTTACGCTGCCGCGACGTTGCATTCTGCGCATGAGTAACGCTCGCCACGCCCTCTCCCTGTAGCTCGGCGGGGAGAACCCGGATGTGCAGGCTAAGCGCGGGGGTCCGGCGCGCAGGCGCGGTGCGGTTCTTGGCTCGGGCTGCCGGTCGCTGACAGCTCGGCGGGCGCAGGAGAAGGGGCGGCCGCGGGGGGCCTCGGCACCCACCCCCGGCGGGACGGGGTGAGCCCAGGGCCGCCGGGCAGCAGGGGGCTGTGGCGGGGTCGGAGGTCGCCGCGCCGGGGCAGGGGACGTCTCCGCGGGCTCACCCCGGCCTCCCCTCCCCGCAGGCGGCGATGTCGGCGGAGGCCACGGCAGCCCCGGGCCCCGAGGCCTGCGCCCCCGCGCCGCCCGCGCAGCCCCCCGCCCCGGCCGCGCCGCCCGCGGGCGCCACCTTCGACCTCAAGCCCCTGAACCCCAGCAGCAAGTACGTGAAGCTGAACGTGGGCGGGTCGCTGCACTACACCACGCTGCAG
This sequence comes from Alligator mississippiensis, assembly GCF_030867095.1. Lineage (NCBI taxonomy): Eukaryota > Metazoa > Chordata > Crocodylia > Alligatoridae > Alligator > Alligator mississippiensis. The sequence continues at coordinate 284,657 of NC_081830.1, forward strand.
ACCCTGGGCAAGCAGGACACCATGCTCAAGGCCATGTTCAGCGGCCGCATGGAGGTGCTCACCGACAGCGAGGGTAGGGCCCGCGCTGCGCCCCTGCCCCACTCACTGCCCCCCACCGCCCCTCCCCCCGTCCTCCTGTCCCGCTCACTGCCCCCTGCCCCACCGCCCCTGCCCCGCCACCTGCTGACTGCCCCCGTCCTCCTGCCCCCACCCTCCTGCCCTGCCACCTGCTGACTGCTCCCCCATCCTGCCCCGCTGACTGCCCCCTGCCCCCCACCCTCCTGCCCCACTGCCTGCTGACTGCCCTCCTGCCCCACTGACTGCCCCCTGCCCCGTCTTCCTGCCCCACTGACTACCCCCTGCCCCACCGCCCCTGCCCCTGCCCTCCTGCCTTGCTGACTGCCCCCCGCCCTGCTGACTGCCCCCCCTACCCCCTGCCCCTGCCCTCCTGCCCTGCTGACTGCCCTGCCATTTGCTGACTGCCCCCCCCCCAGCTCTGGTGCTCCTGCCCCACGGCCCCCCCCAGTGCCCCCTGCTGAGAACTGCCATGTCCGGGATCCATTGCTTCCGGTGGTCTGGCTGGAGCAGCGGGGGGCGGAGGGGCAGGTCCGGGCAGGGGAGCCCGTCGAGAGGCCCGGAGGAGGAAGCGCCAGGCACGGCCCCGCGCGGCGAGCAGAGCCCTGCTCTGCGTCAGGCCGCCCAGAGCCTGGCGCGGGCCCTGCTGGCCAGCCGCCCTCTCAGCCCCGGCCCCCGCAGGCTGGATCCTGATCGATCGGAACGGGCGCCACTTCGGCACGATCCTGAACTACCTGAGGGACGGGGCGGTGCCGCTGCCTGCGTCGCAGCGGGAGCTGGAGGAGGTGCTGTGCGAGGCGCGCTACTACCTCATCCAGGGGCTGGTGGAGGACTGCCAGCTGGCCCTGCAGGTAACCTGGGGGCGGGGGCAGGGCTCCGGCCGCACACGGTGGGGGGGGCAGCGGTGACTGGGTGTCTCCGCGTAGAACAAGAGCGAGGCCTACGACCCCCTGTGCCTGATCCCCATGGTGACGTCCCCCAAGGAGGAGCAGCAGATCATCTCCAGCTGCTCCAAGGTGAGCGATGGGGAAGGGGCAGGACGGGGACCCTCTCCTCGCGCTGTCCTGCCCAGCTCCAACCCCCCACCCTGTGGCTCCTCTCCCCACAGCCGGTGGTGAAATTGCTGCATAACCGGAGCAACAACAAGTATTCGTACACCAGGTAAGGATGCCCTGGCCCCCAGCCTCTGCCCTGCCCTGCCCTGCCCTGCCCTGCCCCGCTCACGGTGCCACTGCCTCCCCCCCTCCCCCAACAGCAACTCGGACGACAACCTGCTGAAGAACATCGAGCTGTTTGACAAGCTGGCGCTGCGCTTCAACGGGCGCGTGCTCTTCGTCAAGGACGTGCTGGGCGACGAGATCTGCTGCTGGTCCTTCTACGGGCAGGGCCGCAAGATCGCCGAGGTCTGCTGTACCTCCATCGTCTATGCCACCGAAAAGAAGCAGACCAAGGTGTGGGACACCCCCCCACCCCGCAGTCGGCTTGGTACATCCTGCTAGGCAAGGCTGACAGGGAGCTGCACTGCACCCCGCCTGTGGCCACTTGCTACATTTCCCCCCCCCCCCCCAATATGGGAATTTGGTGCAACCCAGTAGGAGTGGGAAACTCCCCCCCACACCTTGGCACTTGCTATGTCCCAAATCTCTTCATCAAGCTCTACACTGGTTTGGTATGTCTCAACCCCCCATTTTATGAGCACTTGAGATGGTCCAAACCTCCCCCCCCTTATATTGGCATTTGGTATTTCCCAGAGCGCTGCCTAGCCCTAGAGCCTTGTTTAGACTTTCCCCCCTTCCCATTGATATTTGGTATGTTCCAGATCTCCCCGTTATGTTGGTATGGTACATTCCATCCCCCCTGCACTGACAGTGGTACGGTCTGAGCCCCTGTGTCCCCACCTCTTGTTGATATTTGGTACATCACACTGTGCTGAGTGAAGCCATTTTTGGTTTCTCCTATTGGTCTTTGGTACAGTCCAGAGCGAGCTGGATTGCACAGCTCCCCCATCCCAAGGGGAGTTGGTATGCCCTGGCCCCTCTGACCCCTGACCCCCGCGCAGGTGGAGTTCCCCGAGGCGCGGATCTTCGAGGAAACCCTGAACATCCTGATCTACGAGACGCCGCGGGTGCCCGACAAGGCGCTGCTGGAGGCCACGGGCGGCGCGGCCGGTGGGGGCGGGGCGGCCCGTGCCGAGGACGAGGACGGGCGCGAGCACCGGGTGCGGCGTATCCACGTGCGGCGCCACATCACTCACGACGAGCGTTCCCACGGCCACCAGGCTGTCTTCAAGGACTGACCTCCTGGCTGCCCCCACCCTTGGTAACCTGCTCCTGACCCTTGACCTCTGCTGCCCACTGCCCCGGTGTCCGGCCGGGAGTGGGCCGGGGGGTTCTGTGTCCGCTAATGAGCTCACGGCCCAACGCCCCCCGCACTGCAGGCCAGGCTGGGACGCCCCCTCCCATTTACAGGAGGGGCGTGGGCTGTGTATGGGGGGGCTCCAAAGCACCCTGCCTCTTACAACATGGTATGTTCTACTTCCTCCCCCCAAAAAACACTATAGTACAGCCGCAGTTGCCCTTCTGTTTTCCCTGCTCCTTGAAACGGAACATGGTATGTTCCACTTACCCCCCCCAAAAAAACACTATGGTACGGCCCCAGCCACCCCTGTCCCTCACTCCTGGCTGGGTGGTATAACCCCACTGCCCCCCTTTGGAGTCATGTGGTATGCTCCAGTGTGTCTGCCCTGCCCCCAAACTGGATGGGAAACCCCAAACTCCCCCCCCCCCTTTCTAAAACAGAGCAGAGGGATCCTAAAATCTGACCCACCCCGCCCCCTGCACTGCCGCTCTCCATTCCCCTCTTTTTTGTATAATTTATTTGTAACAATTTTGGGGGTTTTGGTTTTTGCTTTGTCTCACTTCCCTTTTTTTTTTAATTTCCCGTTGGTTTCCAGTTTCATTTTCTATTAAATTATTGGAATAAAGAACTGTGGGAAAGCCTGGGCTCGGCCCTCCTCCATGACCCCGGGGGGGCCAGTCCTCGTGGGCTCCGATCCTGCCCCTGGTGCTCGGGTGCCAGGCGCGAAGGGTGAGGGCCCGGCCACGCTGGGGTGCCGCAGGTTCCCACAAAAAGCACGCGGGGGCTGTCGGGTGCTCTGCGGGGTCGCGGGGGCGCAGACTGCATCACATCCTCCACCCTGGGAGCAAACCCAGGAGCACCCAGCAGGCTGCACTGCCGAAGTGGCTGCCCTCCATGAAGGCCTGGAGACCGCAGCGGCACCCCTCGGCAGTACACGAAGACCCAGGCCTCCCCCCCAGGACCTGCGATCCAGCCACCTTGAAGCAACGGCTAGGCCCAAAGCCTGGGCCTGGTGCCCCCAAGGCCTAGCAGGGGCCAGCGCCTGGTGCTGTGGCGTGGGGCTGTGCCTCCTGCCTAGGGTCGGGCAAAGACAAGCAGCTGCTGAAGACCGGGGGCCCTGCCCCGTGCCTGCCCATGAGTAGCACTGGGCACAGGCTGGTAACCTGGCCCCAGACGGGGCAGGGGTGCTGCCCCCCCCATAGCACCCCCCAACCAGAGCAGCATGCCAGGGCTGTGGGGCACCCCCAGATGTCCCCCTGCTGCCCTGGTACCCGCGGAGCCCTGTCAGTCACCAGCCCCTCAGCTCCACCACAGCCTCATGTCTGCCCACCCTCTCGCCGGGCCCAGGCAGGGCTCAGAGACCTGCCGGCTCCGGGGAGACAGGCCATGGGGCAGCTGGCTCTGGGGGGGCACGAGCGGGGGTAGAAGCTGCTGACTCATGAATGGTTTTCACGCCTCGGATGCACGGTAATTAGTGCGTCTCCTGCATCTCGGTCGCAGCTTCGTTACCTTTGTGCAGGCTCGTCACCCGCTGTCCCCCTCACTGCTGCACGGCATGGCCTGGTCTCTGTGCGCGCCCTGCAGGCCCCCGTGCTCTGCCAAGTCCAGAGCGCACGCTAGCACTGCCGCAGCCTTCCCAGCACTGCCCCTGGCGCCGAGGCGCAGTGCAGCTTGGCCACGTGCAGCCACGGGCCCAGGACTCGGCCTGTCACAGGTGATGCCATGGCCTGTCCGTCATGGTGCTGTTCTGTTCTGTGCTGTGCCGGTCTTGGCGTGGTGCCTGGCATGGGACACATCATGGCATGCTATAGCCTGTCCCATCGTGGGGATTAATCCCAATGGGCTCTGTCTTTGCCCACAGCAGGCAGACAGCCCTCCTCCTGCCCCCCAGCCCCTCCCCTAGCCTGGACAGCCCGGCCTCATGGGCTCGCCTCAAAGCTCAGCTCAGCATCCTCCCGTTGCCCTCCCTGCCTCCATCCCCGCCCTGGGGGCCATACCCCCAGTGTGGGGGCATAAAGGGGATTCACGGGGCTGCATTTGGTTCACGGTTCCCTGCTCAATAACCTGAACATGCGGTCAGCCTTCCTGCTGGTGCTGCATCCGTCGTGGTGGTGCCCAGCCATTTCCCACCTGGCGCACACCCACGTTTTAACGTTCTCTGGCGGTGCCCCCGTGCCGGCAATCCCCGCGCCCGCACTTCTGAGCTCCTCGTGGCTCGTTGCCGTGGCAGTACTGCTCACCTCTGGCACACCACAGCCACACCTCGGTTGGGAAGCCCGGCGCTGGGCTGCCTCGGCCCCATTTCCCAGGTTACGATGACATTACATGATATGGTAGAGAATAATCCTCTCGCGGTCTCTTATCTTCTATTGGACTTGGATCTCTCCGCAACTGTTGTGTCCCAACGAACTGTATTAGAGCAATCACAGCCGGTCACACTACACTTGGCATGTTAGAGTGTATCGTATGATATTATGTACTGATTGCAATAAGTACTGGTTGTGCTGTATATTGATTGTATTAGATATCGACTGCGCTGCAACTGCTAGGTTCTAACGCGTGACATGGACCAACTGTTGCATCTTGTCCATCCTGTTCTTCTTCTACCGTGCCGTCTTCTATATCGACTCTATTGCATCGATCGTGTTCTGCAAGTCGTACTGCTCCATCAACCACATGCATGTCATTGCCTTACATGATGTTGCATTGTATTGTACTGAACTGTGTTGTATCCATTATACTATATTGTCTTATATTACATTGATCAATATGAACTGATATTTGATCATTGTAATGGATACAATGCAATACAATGTATTGTACAGTATAATATATCTATTATACTGTTCTACAATACATTGGATTGCGTTGTTTCTAGTCTAGCATGTGGCTGTCCATCAGCGAGGTCACCGGTTGGGCGCGGAGCCCTGGCCGTCAAGCAGTGGCGCACGGCAAAGGCAGGGAGGAAGCGCGTGGCCAGAAAAACAAGGATCTCTCGCATCCGGTCCTCCACCCCCCTCTGCTTCGTCTCTCTTCTTTCTCCTCTCCCCCACTTTCTCTTTTCTCCGTCCCTTTATCTTTCCCTCTTCTCCCCCAACCCCCTCCTGCTGGATGTGGTCATTTTCGCTTGCGAAGGCTGAACAACAGCATGGCATGGTACACGTTACACTACACTGTAGTGTACCACTGGCTGCCATTAGAGGACAGGAGGTTACACGATGGGAGCAGGTCAGCGGTGGGTGCTGGGGCGTGGGCCTGGCGCTACCGAGTCAGGGTCAGGCACCGTCTCTGCTCCACGTGCCCCACAGCCGTCTGTGCATGTCCCCATTGCTGACGGGGCTGCCAGGCGAGAGCCACAGGGCGGGTGCGGGGTCATGGGGTGGAGGAAGGTCCCGGCCCAGAGCAGGTAGGACAGGATACCTGAGCTCAGGGGGCTCAGGCAGGGGGGTGCAGGGGGGCAGGGGCGGTGCGCGGGCTTGGGGACTCAGGCAGGCAGGGCGCGGGGCAGCAGGGGCGGTGCGTGGGGCTCAGGCGGGGTGCAGGGTGGCAGGGGCGGTGCGTGGGCTTGGGGACTCAGGCGGGTGGGGCACAAGGTAGCAGGGGCAGTGTGCAGGGCTCAGGTGGGGTGTGGGGCAGCAGAGGCAGTGTGTGGGGTGCGAGGCGGCAGGGGCAGTGCGTGGGGTGCAGGGCTCAGGTGGGGTGCGGGGCGGCAGTGGCAGTGTATGGGGTGCGGGGCTCAGGTGGGGTGCAGGGAAGCAGAGGCAGTGTGCGGGCTGGCAAGGGCAGTGTGCAGGGTGTGGGGCGGCAAGGGCAGTGCGCGGGGTGCGGGGCTCAGGTGGGGTGTGGGGCGGCAGGGGCAGTGTGCGGGGTGTGGGGCGGCAGGGGCAGTGCGCGGGCCGGCGGGGGGGGAGGGAGGCCGAAGCCCGCGTGCGCGGGGCTGAGCCCGCTCCCCCCCCGCATTGCCGCCGCCGTCGCTGCTGCAGGAAAGCGCCAGAAGCCGCGCGGGTCCGGCCCCGCCATGAGCCCCGGGCCGTGCCTGCTGCCGCTGCTGCTGCTGCCCCTGCTGCGCGGTAGGACGGGACCGGGGCCGGGGCCGGGGCCGGGGGTGCGGGCCGGGGGTGCGGGCCGGGCCGGGCCGGGCGTGCGGGGCCCCCCTGACCCGCCGCTCCCCGCAGCGCTGCCGCTGAAGGAGGATGAGGCGCCCGCGTCCCCGGGGCAGGGGCCGGAGGCGGCCGCGGGCTCCCCGCTGCCCACGCGGGGCCTGGCCGAGCTGCTGGACGGCGCGGCGCTGAGGACGGGCTTCGCGCCGCCGGCGGGTAGGAGCCGCGGGGCCCGGGGGGGGGAGGTTGCGGGGCTCGTCTCACGGCGCTGTGTCCCCGCAGCTGCCGCCGAGCCGCCCCCCGCCCGGCCGCCCGGGACAGCGGCGGGGGCCGCGGCCTCCCCTCCGCCCCGGCTCCTCCCCACCGCCGCCCCCGCCGCGCAGCGCCCCCGCGCCGCCACCCCCGCCGCCACGGGCACCTTCGGCCCCGACGGCGACGACGAGACCACCACCACCCTCATCACCACCACCACCGTCACCGTCACCGCCCTGCGGCCCGGTGAGCGCGCGCGGCGGGGCGGGGGCGAGGGCACCGCTTGCGGGGCGGGGGGGGCACCGCTGCGGGGCAGGTCCTAACCCCCCCGCAGCCGCCTGCGCCCAGGAGCTGCGGGGGCCCGAGGGGCTGGTGGAGTCGCCGGCGCGCGGCCCGGACCTGGGGGGCGTGGACTGCACCTACGACATCGCCGTCTACCTGGGCTACGGCATCGAGGTGCAGGTGAGCAGGGCGGGGGCGGGGCGGGGGCGGGGCGGGGCCCGGCGGCCGGGGGCGGGGCCCGGCCGCGCTGACCCCGCCCCCCCGCAGGTGCAGATGCTGAGCCTGCCCGACGGGGCGGCGCTGGCGGTGGAGGGGCCGGGCCCGGCCGGGGGCCCCCCGGTGCTGCTGGCCAACGCGTCGCTCATGGCCGAGGGCCGCGTCCTGCGCAGCCCGAGCAACCGCCTGCGCGTGCGGTTCCGCAGCGGCGCCGCCCGCGCCCCCGGCGCCTTCCGCCTGCGCTACCAGGGTGAGCCCCGCCGACTGCTTGCGGGAGCTCGGCACCGCGCGCTCGCCTGGCCCTTGGGCAGGACCCACCCTCCCTTGACAGGCTCTCCCCATCCCTTCAAGGGCCCCCGCCTTGTCGGTCCCGTCCCTGTACGGGAACTTACTGGCCCCGCTCCTTGGAGGGACACTGTGGCCCTGATGGGGGCGCTTCGTCCCTGCCCCTTTAAGAGATCCCACCAAGCCTCCCCTCTAAAGGCACCCCCTTTCCCTCGAATAGATGGAGGTGGCTGGGCCCTGCAGCCTCAGCATCCTGCCCCTTTAAAGAAAGGCCCTGCCCCTTTAAGAAGCAGAGGTGGCTGCTGCTTCCTCCCTGCCCCTTGGCAGCCTGTTTCTTTTGGATGGTCGGCCTCGTAGCCTTCAAGAGGGTGGAGGCCATTTAAAGGGCACACTTCACACCCTAGCTTAGCAGGACACGGCCTGCTGCCCCTTTAAGAGCCGCCTTTTGCTTCTCCCTCCCTGGAGCTGGAGGTGCCCTTGATGCATGGGGGTGGGTGCCCCCATCTTTTCTTTCCTGCAGGGTGTCTTTCTGTCCTCCAGACTAAAAGTGCTGGGGAGGGGGGCTGCACCTGACACCTGTGCCCTGCCCCCCCAGCCTTCCTGCTGAGCTGCGCCTTCCCCAGCCAGCCCGACAACGGGGATGTCACCGTCACCGACCTGCACCCGGGTGGCTCCGCCACCTTCAAGTGCGCGCCTGGCTTCCGGCTGCAGGGCGCCGAGACCCTCGTCTGCCTGAACGTGTCGCGGCCGCGCTGGAGCGGGCCCAGCCCCCTCTGCCTGGGTGAGCCCCCCCGCCCCCCGCGGCTGCGTCAGGGCTGGGGCTCAGGGGGCCTGTCCTCTGACCCCCTGCCCCCCCGGCAGCGGCGTGCGGGGGCCTGGTGCGCAACGCCTCGCGGGGCCGCCTGGCACTGCCAGGGGCGCCCGGCCCGGGCCTGGGCCTGAGCCTGAGCCTCAACCTGAACCTGAGCTGCCGCTGGGAGCTGGAGGCGGCGCCGGGGCAGCGTCTGCACCTGCACTTCGAGCGCCTGGCGCTGGACGAGGACGCCGACCGGTGAGCGGGTGCCGGGTGGGGGAGGCGGGGTGGGGCACCTGACCTCTGACCTCTGCCCACCGCAGGCTGGTGGTGCGCGGCGGCGTGGCGGCCCAGGCCCCTGTGCTCTTCGACTCGGACGTGGACGACGTGCCCGAGCGCGGGCTGCAGAGCGACGGCCCCCACCTCCAGCTCAGCCTGGTGTCCGATGGCGCCCGCGCCCCCCCGCTGCTGGCGCTGCGCTACGAGGGTGAGTCCCCGCAACCCCCGTGCGGAGCAGGGCCTGGGGCACCACCGTGCCGCTGACCCCCGCCACCCCGCAGCCTTCTCCGCCGACCGGTGCTACGAGCCCTTCCTGCCCCACGGCAACTTCAGCAGCACCGACCCCAGCTTCGGGCCCGGCGCCCTCGTCACCTTCGCCTGCGCCCCCGGCTACGCCCTGGCACCCGGCCCCCGCACCATCCAGTGCCAGGGGGCGCCGCCTCGCTGGAACGGCTCCGAGCCCCTTTGCAAAGGTACGGCCCCGTGCTCCTTGTGCCCAGCCCCCACGCTGCCCCTCCCTCCCAACCCGCTGCCCCCTGGCGGCGCTGCCCTCACGGGCCGTGTGCCGCCAGCGCTGTGCGGGGGGGAGCTGTCGGAGCCGGCCGGCGTGGTGCTCTCCCCCGACTGGCCGCAGAGTTACGGGCCGGGCCAGGACTGTGTCTGGACCATCCACGTGCAGGAGGAGAAGCGGGTGCTGCTGGACATGGAGATGTAGGTGCCACAACCCTGCCAGGGACCCCTCCCTTGCTCCCCCCCCCCCCCCGCTCCCCTGCAAGGGGGCATCTGACCCCCCCCCCACTATTTTCTGGAATTCCACCAAGAAAACAGGATCCCCCTTGCCCCTTTCCCATCCCGCCCCCCCCCGTTCTTTGGGGACCACCCTAAAAAACTGGGCCCCCCCCTCCCCCCAAGTGATGGCCCCTGACTGCCTTGTTCCCCAGCCCCTCCCTTGGGATCCCACCACTACCACCAGTTTCTGGCTGGGATCCGACCCTGGGTGTGGGGGGCCACAGGGTCTAGCCCCCCTCGCTCACCAGTGTCTGTTTCTTCTCTCCCTTTGTGTTTCCCCCCCACCCCTCCCGGCAGCCTGAACCTGCGGGGGCGGGACACGCTGACGGTGCTGGACGGGGCTGGGCTGGCGGGGCGGGTGCTGGGACAGTTCCTGGGCTCCCGGCCCCGCTTCCAGCTCACGTCGTCCGGGGCCGCGGCCACTGTGCAGCTGCAGGCCGACCCCACCGGGCCCCCGCCGAGCCCCAGCCAGGGTTTCCTGCTGCGCTACGCCGGTACAGCTCGGGGGGCGGGGGGCCGGGGGCGCCTGGCGTGCCGCGGGCCCTTGACCCATCTCCCTCCTGCGCAGAGGTGGACCGCAACGACACATGCCCCGAGCTGCCGGCCGTGCCAGGAGGCTGGCGCTCGGCCTCGCATGGCGCCCTGATCCGCGGCACCGTGCTCACCTTCCAGTGCCAGCCCGGCTACGCTCTGGTGGGCGCCGACGTGCTCACCTGCCAGTGGGACCTGGCCTGGAGCGGCCCCCCCCCCGCCTGCCGCCGCGGTAAGCCGGGTTGGGGGGGATGGTGTGGGGGGTGCAGGCAGGGGGGGCCCTGCCCTGCCCTGCCCTGACCCGTGCCCCCCCGGCGCAGTGGTGAACTGCGTGGACCCCGGCGAGGTGGCACACGGGAGGCGCAGTGCCTCGGACGGGCGCTTCCCGCTGGGCGCGCAGGTGCGGTTCCGCTGCAACGATGGGTACGCGCTGGAGGGCGCTGCCACGCTGACCTGCCACGCGCGCGACACCGGCGCGCCCAAGTGGAGCGACCGTGTCCCCAAGTGTGTCTGTGAGTGCAAGGGGTGGGGTGGGGGGCGGTCACGGGACAGGGGGCGGGGACCCGGTGCTGAGCGCCCGCCCCCCGCAGTGCAGTACGAGCCCTGCCTCAACCCGGGTGTGCCGGCGCACGGCTACCAGACGCTCTATAAGCACCACTACCAGGCGGGCGAGTCGCTGCGCTTCTTCTGCTACGAGGGCTACGAGCTGCTCGGACACGTCACCATCACCTGCCTGCCCGGGCGGCCCAGTGCCTGGACCGGGCCCCCGCCGCGCTGCAAGGGTATGACCCCCCACCCCTCCCCCACTGCCTGGCCTTCCCCCTCACTGCAAGGACAGCGTCCGTCCCCCCCAGACCCCACAAGCCCAAACCAGCGGCCAGAACCCCCAGCCCCCCCAGGATCTCCACAGCCCCTGGTGCTGCCCCCCACTCCCAACCTGCACCCCCCAGTGCCCTTCACCCCTGTCTCTCCCTCAGTGGCCTACGAGGAGCTGCTGGATGAGCGCAAGCTGGAAGGTGAGCGGGGCGGGGCGGGGCAGGGCAGGGCAGGGGGCGGGGAGCTGCAGGGGGTCCAGGAGCAGCCTAAGAGGCTCCCGGTCTCTGATTGGCAGTCACCCAGACGACAGACCCCTCCCGCCACATGGGGGGCGGGGGCCTGGCACTCGCTGTCTTCCTGCCCGTGGCCCTCGTCCTGCTGCTCCTTGGCGCCATCTACGTCTACTACACCAGGTACAGGCTGGGCGGGGCTGGGGCATGGTGCAGGGGGCGGGGCTTTCAGGCCACTGGGTGGGACCTAGGGCTTGGGGGCAGGGCTTGGGGGGTTCTTAAAGGGGTACCCAGATTCCACCTCTATGAGCTGGGTCTTAAAGGGAGGTGCGTAGGGAGGTGAGCATTAAAGGGGGGATTTCCTGGTGAGGGGGTGTTTCTTAAAGGGATGCTGTCTTGTCCTTGAAGGTGGTTAAATGGAGAACCCAGGCTGTTCCTTCTTAAAGGGACGGCATCCCTGCCTGCAGCAGGGTGGGGAATGGGCGAGGGGCTGGAAGGGGGGTGGGGTAAGCCCCGCCCCTCCCCTCCCCTCCCCCACCCATCTCATGGCCCCCCCCAGGTTCCAGGGCAAGTCGCTGTTTGGGTTCTCGTTTTCCAGCTCGCACAGCTACAGCCCCATCACCGTCGAGTCTGACTTCAACAACCCGCTCTACGAGGCTGGCGTGAGTGTGCCCCCCACCCCTGGATGCCTGGGCTCCCCCAGCCCCCCGAGAGGGGGTGGGGGGCTGGGGCTCCCGACTGATGGGGGTTTTCCTGCCCCACAGGACACCAGGGAGTACGAAGTCTCCATCTGAAGGCGCCGGGTGGGGGTGGGGGGGGCCATGAGGCCCCTCCTGCTCCCCTCCCCCAAAACACAGGCCGGGGCTGGGCCAGGACTGGACCCAGGATGCCATGGCCCCATTTCCACAAGGGGGGGGTCCGCCACCTGGCTCCCGAGCCATCCCAGCATGCCTTGCGGCCCCCCCAGCCCCACCCTGTAAATACCCAGGATTCCATGTGCCAAGGCTCACGCACCCCGTTCCCCCCCCAGCTTCATTACCGTCATGACCAAGGTCCTCACTCCTCCCCACCGCCCGGTTAATTTATATCAAGCGTCCTATTTATTTCTGTATTTATTAATTTATTTGTGGCAGGTTGAGGAACGGGGCCCCCCAGCAGTTAGTTCACTGTCCCCTTTAAGGGCCTAAAACAAGGGCAGGAGGGAAATTGTGTTAGAGCATGCCCCTTTAAGGGGGGTTAAAAAAAATGCTTCCAGGCTATAAAAATCATGCAGGAGGATGTTTATTCCGAGTCCTCGAAGAGCATAGGCTTTTGGGAAGGGAATCCCTTTAAGGAATTTTAAATAAAAATGGGAGGGGATTTACTCCCCAGAGCATCCCTTTAAGGTCCATTGCTTGGCTTGAGTGCAAGGGGGGGCTTTTAGTTTGGAACATCCCTTTAAGATTTAAAGCAACAGATGGGGGAGGGATGGCTCTAAGTAATCTGGGGGATACTAAAGCAGGCCTTTAAGGGCTTGGTAAGGGGAACTGTGGTGAAGGGAGGAGCCCTCATCCCTTTAAGATCACAGCTATTCCTTTAAGAGTGCCATTACCTTTAAGAAATGGAGTGTAGGAGGGCAAATATTCCTGTGCCATTCTTCGGACGGATACCCCCAGAAGGGGGAAAGGGGGGGAGAGGTGTCCCACAGGCCCCGCCTCCCCGGGGGGGTGTCCTAGCCCCACTTCCGGCCCGTTGGAGCAATAACAATAAACGAGGGAATCGCCTTTGTACAAGCCCACGGCTCCGCCTCTGCCTGGGGGAGAGGGCGGAGCCTAAGGAGGCACCGCCCCTCCGGGTCATGAAGGGAAGCCCCGCCCAACACTCCAGCACCACTCTGGGCTCCGCCCCTTTGCCCCTTCCCCCAGTAGGCCACGCCCCTGCTAGGGCCTGCCCCTTAGACCCTCCCCACTAGGCGCCGCCTTCGACAACGTACCGTTAGGCCCCGCCCCCTTTGCCCCTCCCCCCTAGACCCCGCCTCTTAGCTCCATCCGCTTTAGACCTGCGAGGCCCCACCCTCGTTGCTCCCTGCCCAGTTGGGGTGGCCACGCCTAAGCCCCACCCCTTTATGCACGCACCAAGCTCCGCCCCCATTTACCATGCCCCTTGCCTTCGCCTTGTAGCCCCGCCCCTCCAGCACAACGAACGGGGGGGGCCTGCCGTCGGGCGCATGCGCAGTGAAAAGCTGCGGACATGGTTATGCGTATGCGTGCTGGTTCATGGAGCGGGAAGGGGGGAGGAAATTGACAAAGTGCGCATGCGTAGCTCCATCCCAGGAGGGAGGTGATATGCAAGGGCTGTGGCTGCGCAGTGGAAGCGAGGCGCCGGCGCGTACGTTCTTCAAAGAGCTGTTGCGGCAAAGCAGAGCGCACGCGCTCTGGAAACGGGACGAAGGCTTCTGCGCATGCGCCTCGGGGCCGCCGGTGCCAGAGGGGCTTCAGGGCTCGCCTTGTCGCGCATGCGCACTGATGAGCCACGGCCGCGCTCTAGTGGCGAGCGCATGCGCAGCCTAGTGATCCGAGCGGGAACGCATGCGCAGAGGCGCCGGGACGGCTGGAGGGGGCAAAAGGCGTCAAAATGGCGACCAGTCAGCCTGGGGCCTAGGCCTGATTGCGATTCCGATTCCTTCTGCTCTGCCTTCGCCTGCTGCAGCCTGAGCACGGACCTGGAGCTGCCCCCGGGGTCAGTCAGGCTGGGGCCCAGCTGGCGGCTTGTGCACATCTCCAGGACAGCCGCCATGTTGGCGTGACCCACTGCGCTCAATGCCAGACCTGGCCTAGCCCTGCAAGATGGCTGCTGCCATGGCATGACCTGCTGCGGGCAGTGCCCAGCCTGGCCTATCTCCCCAAGACAGCCACTGCTTTGGCATGACAGCCGGGGTCACCGCTGGCCCTTGCGTGCCCGCGTGACATGGCTGCCGTGTGGCCTGGCTCATCTTTGCTGACCGCCCAGCCTGGTCTAGGTCCCCAAGGTGGCCGCCGTGTCGGCGTGACCTCTTTTGGGTCACTGCCCGGGCTGCCTCAAGGTGGCGCAACCTGCCATCGTGTTCCAAGATGGCTGCCCCGTTGACCTGAAGCCCCCCTCCCCCTGCAGGCAGCCATGGAGTCCGTGGTGACGGAGGAAGAAGGGGAAGTGACCTCGGGGATGCAGCTGCTGGCCGTGGAGGATCCTGCAGGCCCCGAGGAGGTGCCGGCCGGGGCAGAGGAGGAGCCGCAGGGGCAGGAGGAAGACACGGCGGCAGGCGGGGAGGAAGACTGGTGCGTGGGCTGCAGTGACGAGGAGGTGGAGGCCCCCGAGGCCTGGATGCCACCACCTACTGAGATCCGGCGCCTGTACGAGCTCATCGCGGCGCAGGGCAGCCTGGAGCTGCAGGCCGAGAGCCTGCCCCGCCGCGCCCCCACGCCCGAGCCCGACAGCGAGGAGGACGAGCGCTCAGATGGGCCCCCGGCCAGTGAGGAAGAGGAGGAGGAGAAGTGAGCACTTGGCCTGAGTGAAGGGATGCGGGTCGGGAGCGAGGGGCACCGCTGGAGGCCAAGGGGCTTTGGGGGGCTGAAGGGCAGGGCTGAGGGGTCCCATGGGGCTCTGGGGGTTCCCCCATTCCTGCCACCCCTCCAGTGACAACCTCTCTGCCCCCAGGCCCCACATCCCGACTGAGTTTGACTTTGACGACGAGCCTGCCTCACCCAAGAGCACCCTCATCGACCGTCGCAGAGCACCAGGTAAGCCCATGGGGGGACCCTGGCAGCCAGGCCTGGCAGGGGCAGGGGTGTGCAGGCGACCCTAGGGCTGACACATGCACTTGCCGCAGGCGCAGGGTCACGCAGCCAGAAGCGGGAGGCGCGGCTGGATAAGGTGCTGTCAGACATGCAGCGCCACAAGCAGCTGGAGGAGCAGATCCTGCGCACCGGGCGCGACCTCTTCCAGCTGGACAGCGGTGATGAGCCCATGCCCAAGCGCCCGTCTGGACTCTTCCTGCGCCAGCGCAAGTACTGACCCCTTTGCAGGGCCCTGCCGCTGCAGGAACCTCAAAGGCCGGGTGTGATAAAGTGACAGGTGAGAGGAGCAATGAACACCTGGCCCAGCCAATGGTAGCAGGGACCAACGGCTGGGGGGATGAAGTGGGACCAGCTCCTGGAGTGACGGACAGCTGGCCCAGCTCATGGGAGCCCGAGGAGAGGTTGGGGCGGGGGTTGAAGTTGCTTGATTATGGTACAGGGGCCACTCCCATCCTGGCTAAGAGCCTGGCTATGAGCCTGACCACCCAGGGAAGCCCCAATAAAGTGTCTGCTGCCCCCTCCCATTGCCTGGATGCTCATCCCTACTCACAGCTTGGGGGGGGGTGTCTAATGCAGCCAGGAGGTTATTTAATCCAGGCACCTCCCCATTTTGGAAGAAGACATTACATTTCCTCTCCCCAAACACTCGCCCTCCCCTTTACAAATTAAAACAAATATTTTTATGTTTCTGGGCCACTTAAATAAAATCTCTTTAAGAGCCAATGACTAAAAAGCAGGAGAATGATGATTCTAATCCCCTTTCTCTTAAATTTGCCCATCCCCTTCTCCAGCTGGAGGCATGCCTGCCGCTTTAAACTCCTTACAGGGATTTTTCCCAGGTTCTTAAAGGGATGATTCTAGAATAAAAGCCTATTTGGTTAGAAGCAGCTCTTAAAGGTGCAGCTCCCTAAAAGGAAGGAGAAATTGGGGCAGCGGCAGTAACAAAACATGCTTTATTTGGAAATGTACAAAAAGGGGGTGGAGAGAGGATAGAACCAACAAGGGGAAGGGGTGGGGCCTGGCCAAACCCCGCCCCATCACTCGCTGTCGTCCTCGTCGCTGCTGATGATGCCGCGGAGCTGGGACCAGTCGGGGCGGGTGCGGGGGGGGCTGGGCGCTGGCGGGGTGCTGGGCGCCGCGTACAAGCTCCATACATTGCGGCGGCGTGGGCGGCCTGCGCAGGGAGGGCAGAGGTCAGAGCACCGGGGAACCCAGGCATCCAGCCCCCACCCCCTGCTCAGTCGCTGTACGCACCGTGGGAGGGAATGATGTTGCCCAAGTCCAGCGCGGCCACCTCAGCCTCCTGCTCGCGGCGCAGGCGCACCTCCTGGCATCGCTGCAGCGATGGGCGCCCTGCAGGGTGGGGAGGAAGGGGGTTGAGTGGGGCTGCAGGGGCATCCCCAGCCCTGGCCCCCACTGCCACTCACCATCCAGGCCGAGCGCAGCCAGCTCCTGGCGCAGCACAGCCACGCGCTCCCGCCGGCTCCGGCACCCGCCCAGCAGCTTGCGATAGTTGGGCCGCACGCCACAGACGCGCAGGTACCGCTTCAAGCGCCGCACCTCTGGGGCGTCCCCCGGCTCCTGCTTTCCCGTCCGCAGCCGGCCCTGTGTGCACGCGCTGGTCAGCCAGATAGCGGGCCTCCTGCCGCCCTGCTGTGCCCCATCCAGCCCCCAACACCCGGGTCCCCTGCTGCTTTACTGGCCCAGAGCTCTCAGCGCCCCTGGGCCCCACACTCACCTTCTGCTTCTTGCCCCCGGCGGCGCTGTGGGAGCGGGTGTTCTCCTGCGGGCGGGTGTTCTCCTCGTCGGAGGAGGACGAGGACGAGGAGGAGGAAGAGGAGGAGTCTTCGGCGCTCGCCTCCCGCTCCTTGTCCCCTGCCCCGGCCTCCCCCTCTGGCACGGACGCCTCTGGGCTCTCACTGCTGTTGGCCTTCATCTTTTTGGCCTCAGGGCTCTTGGCATCCCTGGCCCTTGGCTTCTTGGCCTCCGGGCTCCCCGTGTGCCTGGGACTCAGCTTCTTGGCCTCTGGGCTCTCGAGGTCCGCAGCCCTCAGTTTCTTGGTCTCTGGGCTCTTGGCCTCCCTGTCCGAGCCGTCGCTGTCGGAGCTGGACTCTGGGGGAGGCGAGGGGCTGGGGCTGGCGCTACTCTCATGCTCGGCGGCAGCTCTGGGCTTCTCGGCCTGCACAGACGGGTTGGGGTTGGAGCGGGCGAGACCCGCGGCGGGGGGCACGGGGGGGGGGGGGGGGGGGGTGACATGGGGGGTCCTCACCTGCGTGCGCAGCTCGGCCTCCACCAGGCGCCGCAGCAACCGCTTCTCGCCCGGCATCAGGCTCCCGTGCCCCGACTGTGCCACGAACCGGCGCCGCACGGCCCCCAGCGTCAGCGCGCTGCGGGGGTGTCAGCATGGGCGCGGGTCCCGGCCAGCTCCCACCGTCCTGCGTGCCCCGGAGCCAGGGCGGCCCAGCTCCCACAATCCTCTGCTCCCCGATGAACCCACTAGCCCAGCTCCCACAGTCCTTTGCTGCTCCCTATAACCCCACCATAGAACCCAGGCGGGCCAGCTCCCACAATCCTTTGCTTCCCTGGGGAACCCAGGTGTCCTCGGTCCCACAATTTTCTGCTCCCCACAATGGACCCAGGGGCCCTGCCTCCCAGAATCCTTTGCGCTGCCACCCTGGTCTCCCAGGCAACCCAGGTGCCCCCGCCCCTTGCCCGGGGTCACCTGGGGTCGCGGCTGTCTTCGAAGAGCCGCCGCGTGAATTCGCGCAGTTCCTGCTCCCGCTCCGCCGCCATCGCTGCGCCCCGCCGGCTGCCGTAGCCCGCCAAGCGCCGCCGCGGAGGCCGACGGGACACGTAGTCCCGGCAACCAGCAAACCGACGAGAAGCCGCGGGGGTTCACGGGACACGTAGTCCGCGGAAAGGGCAGGCCAATGGGAAGCCGGGAGCGGTCGGAGCGTCGCGCGCCGCGTTGTCTCGGAAACGAGCGGGCCAATGGGCGGGCGCGCGGGGCATGGCGGGACGAGGCGGCGCGCGGGGCACGCCGGGAGTGCTGCTCGCCCCGGCCCCGCGCGGGGCACGCCGGGAGTGCTGCTCGGCGCGCGGTGCATGCCGGGCAGGGGCCATGAACGGCGCCGCGGCCGAGGCCGAGCCGGGCGGACACAAGCGGCGCTACCGGGCCCTCAAGCGGCGCCTCAAGCTGCTGGTCTACGTGCGCGGGGGGGCAGCGGGGGCGGGCCGCGGGGGGGGCCGGCGCTGCGGGCCCCCGTGACGCCTTCCCCCTTTCCCCCCAGGAGCAGGAGTGCTTCCAGGAGGAGCTGAGGAAGGCGCAGCGCAGACTGCTCAAGGTGTCGCGGGATAAGAGGTGAGGGGGCCGCGGGGCGGGCGGGCACGGGCAGCGCGGGCCGCCCTGACAGCACCGCTCTTTCACCCCCGCAGCTTCCTGCTGGACCGGCTGCTGCAGTACGAGCACGTGGACGAGGAGTCCTCGGGTACGGATTTCGGGGGGCCCCGGGTGCGTGCGTGCGGGAGGGCCGCGGGTCTGCGTCCCCCTGACGTCTCCTTTCCCCCTGGCCGCAGACTCGGAGGCGACGGCCTCGTCCGACAACAGTGACGGGGACGGGCCCAAGGGCGCAGCCGAGCCCCCGCCCCTGAAGAGGTGAGGTCCCGCGTGCGCTTGTGCGGAGCGTGCTCGGGGGGGCGGGCGTCGTCAAGACGAAACACCAGCTTTGAACACGACGGCCCAGGCTTTGCCGGGTGACGGTCGTCTACTCGTGCCACGGACGGTCGTGGCCCCCTGGGGGGGTCGGCGGGGAAAGTAGCGTTCAGCGCGCCTGTCTGGGCGTGCGCCAGGCTCAGGTGTGGCTGCCAAATCCTCCCTGCCTGCAGCCCCCACAACGTGTCTCTGTCGCCCAGGAAGCGGAGCCCCCAGCTGGGCGGCGCCTCGTCCCCGTCCTCCTCTGGCCTCTCCCTGCAAGCGACCACCGCCTTCCCGCTGCCGGGGTCCGGAGCCCCCTCCCCCTACCTCAGCTCGGTGAGTAGGAACCAGCCTCTCCACCCCCTGCTTTTGCAGGGTGGGCAGGGGAACTGCCTGCAGAGATTGCTGGTGTCGTTTGCCAGCACCAAAGATGGCTGCTGTGACCAGAAAAGGGCAAATGCCAGGGTCCAAGATGGCTGACAGGCGTCCCTGTGCAGGGGTGGGGCTCTGGTGGGAGTGGCACAGGTGGGTTTCTTTGCCAGTACACAGTATGGTTGCCAGGACTTCTTTTATTATGCTTAGTGAGGGTGAAGTACGCCTACTTTGGGCCTGGCCAAGTTCCAACACAGTGGGCTTGCTTGGCCGGCAGCTGGGGTGGCCAAATCTCCCTGCTCCTAAGCACCCTCGTGCAGGGGGTGGGGTACGGCCACATGGCAGCTTATCGTCCTCCTCCTCCGCAGATGGCGTCTCCCCCCTACAGCCCCTTTCCTGCCGAGTACCTGGCGCCTGAGCCTGGAGCCACCCGGCAGGCCCCCGACCGCCGCGCCAAGGCCCCCCGCAAGCTCCAGGTACGACACAGGTGGATGGGGGGGAGCGCCCGGCGCCAAGGTGGCTACCAGGCCCTGGGGGGAGGTGGTGGTGCGTGCCAGGCCCCAAGATGGCTGCACTGACACACTCCCTCCCCTGCAGATGGCGTCGGCCGAGTGTTCGGTGGGGGGGGCGCTGGGGTTTGGGCCAGGCCGGGGGGGGGGCCCAGGCGCCCTGCCCCCGCTCTCGGCCTCGGCCAAGCTGCCGCCGCCGCCAGTGCCCTGCACGGTGCCGCAGCAGATGTTCAGCGACACAGCCGAGGGCAGTGGCGACGACCCCCTGGACGGCGACGATGAGCTCGTCATTGACATCCCCGAGTGACCCCTGACCCCAATAAACACTGCCTCTGCTGCTGCCCGCTCCCGCCACTGTCTGGGGGGTGCTCCTTTAAGGGCGCTGGGGTTTCTGCCTGGGGGGGAGAAAACTGCAAAGTTAAAGGGGACTTGACTCGAGGTCCAGGTGGGTGCTGGGGAAGAGAAAATCCTGGCTTAAAGGGGTGAGTTGAGGTCCACCCAGCTGGGGGGGGTCCTGGGAGCCCAGACGCCCCGGGCTCACCCCACACCAGCCTGACAGTAGAGTGCGGGGGATGGGGGGTGCTCTGCGCTGCTTCCGGGGTCCCCCTTCCACTTGGGGCCAGCGACAGCCTCCTGATGCTGCGGTCTGGTGGGCAGGGCCTGCGGGACCAGAAGGGTTGGGGCTAAGAAAGGTGTGTCTGGCGCACCCATTAACCCCTTCCTGCCCCGGTCCCGGCCCCTCCCCTGCTGGGGCAGCTCCCTGCGGGGATACCCGGGCCCAGGGGAGCGCAGCTCATCTGGGAACTGCTGGAAACCCCCATGGTGGGGGGGAGTTCCATGGGGGCACCCCGGCCTTCTGGGAAGCCGCCCCCGGAGCCGGCTAGGACGCAGCTTCTATCCTGGCCGCGCCGCTGGCTTGCGCAGCCCAGCCCCTGGGGCCCAGAGCCTGCAGCACTCGGGCCCAGCTGTGTCGCCCACCCCCCGCTGCCAGTCCCCATCTCCCCAGCTGCTGCTGTGGTCCCCGTTACACTTGGGTGCACCCCAGAGCCAGCCACAGCGTCATGACACTGCCCCAATGCCCACCCGTGTGGGCCAACGCTGGCGTGAGATGGGGCTGCTACTGCCTGGGCCCATTGCCGGGAAATGCTGGGGCCCAGGGGCTTCCCCAGCCCTTCCCCTTCCCCCACGGGATCAGTTTCTGTCGGCCCTGGACAGTCCCCCGCCTCCCACAGCCTGGGCTGCGGGCCTGGAGCGAGGGGCACCGCTGTGCAGGGGGGTGCTCTGTCACTCGGGAGTGAGGGGCACTGCTGTTGGGGGCTGCGGGTCAGGAGTGAGGGGCACCATTGTTGGGAGGGGCCGGGGGTTGGGAATGAGGTGAGTGGCACCGCTGTGGTGGAGGCTGCGGGTTGGGAGTGAGGGGCACCGTGTGGTGGGGAGGGCTGTGGGTCAGGAGTGAGGGGCACCGCTGTGGCAAGGGGCCTGCCTCCCTGGTTTCCACGGTTACGTGTCGGTTTCGTGACCCGCGAAAGCGGAAGCACTGCGGGCTCAGGCTGAAACCACAGCCTGCGCAGGGGGGCCGGGGGGGGGGGCAGCCCCGGGGGTCCCAGCGGGTCCCCGAGAGCGGAAGGGGAAGCTTGGAGATTCTCCAGGGAGAGAAAATGAAACTCCCCGGGGGGATAAAAGCCCTGCGGCCACCGGACACCCGGACACAGCTCGGCACGGACAGACGCACGGACCCCGACCCCTGGCTGGCATGAGAACGCTCGGTGAGCTGCGGGTGGGGAGCGAGGGGCACCGCTGTGGGGGGCTGCAGGAGGGGAGTGAGGGACACCACTGGCTGACCTTTGCCTCCAGGCCTGGCGGTGGTGCTGTCTGCGCTGCTGGGGGCCGGGGGGTCCCGGCCACCACCCCCACCACGCTGGGCTCTGGGGCTGGGCCCCGAGTTCAGGAGCAGCTGGAAACTGGCCCAGAAGCTGCTGGTGGAGACGCGGGAGCTGACACGCGACTTCGTGAGTGTGGACAGGACAGGACTGGGCTGGTGGGGAACAGGGTTGGCTGAGGCTGGGGGTAGGGAGCAGTACTCGGGGGCTGGGGCTGTGAGGGGGTGGGGGCCGCTCGGGCAGTGTCGGACTCGGGTGTGGGGGTGCTAGGTGGCCTGTGCCCAGGTGGCGGCAGCGGCGGACTCAACAGCTCCCTGCCAGCGGGGCGCGGGGCCGAGGGGCTCCCAGAAGCATGGGTTGACACTCCTGTCCCCCCACAGGTGTTGCGGCACCTGCCTGGGGTCCAGCTCCAGCTCCTGCCGCTCTCAGAGCAGCTTCTGCCCGGAAGCCTCCGCACCCGGGACTGGTTGGGCTTGACGGTGAGACGCGCCCGGACGCTGGGGTTCCCTGGGGTTCAGGGGCCTTTGGGAGCCCAGGCACTTGGGTTCTCTGGGGCTCGGGAGGGTTGACAGCCCGGATGCCTGGCTTGTCAGACTCTCCCAGGATCTGACCCTCCCTTCCCCCTGCACAGGTGCTGGCACGGCTGCAGGGGCTAGGGGCAGCGCTGCCACAGTACCGGGGGGCCCTGGCCAGGCTGGGGCTCCCAGGGGGGGACCCCGAATTTGCACAAAGGCTGCAGGATGTGGACTGGGACCTGCGTGACCTCGCCCACCACGTGGCCTACCAGGTATGCCCAGGGGGTGTGGGGGGGGGGGCGGGGGCGTCTGTCTGGCACGACGGGAGGGCTGCGGGTCGGGAGTGAGGGGTATCGCTCTTACCTGTCTGCTTTCTCTCCACAGCTGTCAGTGGCTAGAGCCCCCGCTGCGCCCCCACCCAGGCCCCCCCCACCAGCCCCACGGGCTGTCTGGCGCCGGCTGCAGGCCACGGCAGTCACGCTGCGCTCTCTGGAGGCCGTGCTGGCCCGCGCCGCCCGTGACTTCGCCCTGCTGCGGCGCCTGGTGCCCGCGCCCCTCTGACCCAGGCATCTGGGTCCCCAGCACTTGCACTGAGCCACCAACCTGGGCATCCAGGGGCACCCCCAGCCCCGTGCACCGGGCCTCTGCCCTTCACAGAGACCCCAGGCATGCGGGCTCTCGGCAGCCCCTGCTCTCTGGCCCAGCCCCCAAAGCACCCAGGTGTGCGGGGGCCTCTCACCTGCACTGACTCGCCGTGTGCCGTTCCCCCACCAGGGACCAGGCGCCCGGGCTCCCAGCCCCCCACACACACACTACCGCAGTCAGGGGAGAGAACCCAGGCGTCCCGGCCGTGCCCTGCTGCGGGTCGCGCTGTTATTTATAGACCCACATCGGGTTGTTCTCTTTAATTAACGTATCTATTTAGTGCCTATTTATTGCCAGAGTTTTATTGAGATTATTATTTATTGTGCAAATAAATAAATTTATTATACAAATTGGACAAGTTTCCTGTTGCCTCCTGCTGCCAGAGCACCCCCCCCTCCCCCCGGCTGAATCCAGATGCCTGGGTCCCCAGGGGGCTCTGCACTGGAGTGCACTGCTTCATGCTGGCTTTGTCTCCCTGCTCCTGCTGGTTTACACTGGGCCTCACAGCCTTCTACACTGGGATGCTGTCTCCTGCCCCAGCGGGTCCCAGTTGGTGTTTACTGGTCTGTACTGCTTTCCAGTGGGCTTGGGTCAACTCCTGGCAGCGGCGGCCGCCGTATTCGGTCCTGGCAGAGCCTCCAGTCTACGGCAAAGGGGCTGAAGGCTCCCCGCGGGCGGCCATGATAGTTCCAAAATGTCACGTGCCTGATAGGAAGCGCCGGCGCTGCCATAATCATTACTGGCACGGGCGCTGACGCTGCCTGGAGGGGACCATCTTGGCCCCGGTCCAGCCCGGAGGCAATCTTGACTTTTGGCAAGTCCTCCAGGTGTCAAAGGGGGGCGAAGGCGGCCAGCAGCCATCTTAGCTTCTGGCAAAGACCCTCTTGGATCTCGGGGGGAGGGCTCCCGGTCTCGCCGCCCCGTGCAGACCCCGGCCCCCCGCGACCGGGACCGCCCCCCACCCGCGACTCGAAGGCGAACCGGGGTGGGCGGGGCCAGCGCGTGACGCACCGGAAGAGTTGTCACGTGACCGCATGGTCATGTGACCCGGCTGGACGAAGGCAGCTCCGCTTCGACTCCTGCGGGTCTTAAAGGTGCAGGGACCCCACCCGCCCCGCGCCACCCCAGGGCGTCACGTGACCCCTCCCGGAAGGGGGCAGGCCGGGGCGGGCCTGCGGGAGGACGGGAGGGGGAAAGGGTGGGGGCGGGGCCTGAGCCGAGTGGGTTGAGCATGGGGGCGGAGCATGAGTTTGGGCAGGGGTTTGGAGCACGTGGGCGTGGGGAGCCCCTGCTAGTGGGCGGGGCCTGGGGCAAGAGGGGGCGGAGCTCAGCTGGCCCTGCCCTTCTCGTCTCAGCTTTGCTCTGGTTTCAGGCCCCGCCCCCATGGGGTCGGACGTCGCCGGGGGGACCTGGCAGCCCCTCCCCCCCTCGGACGGTGAGTGACACTCCCTTGCCCCTCCCCCTTCAGCTGGCCCCGCCCTCTGAATCCCTTCCCCCTCCCCCATGCAGATGAGGAGCCCTCCCCACCCCCCGCGACCCCTGACCCCGCCAGCTGGAGGAATGGCATCGCCTTCTGGTGAGCAGAGGGGCGGGGCTTGAGTTGGGGGAACCTCCTGCGGTCCATGACAAGGGGTGGGACTTGTGGAAGGGGTGGGGCCTATTGGAAGGAGGCGGGGCCTAGGGCTGGGGGCGGGGCCTCTCAGCCTCTCCCTCCCGGCCCCCAGGATCCTGGGCCTGTGCAACAACTTCGCCTACGTGGTGATGCTCAGCGCCGCCCACGACGTCCTGCGGCGCCACCAGGGGCCGCCCAATGGCACGCAGCCGGTAGGGGCGGGGTCAGGAGGGTGGGGGCGGGTCCTCTATGCTGGGACCCCTGGTAACTGTGGAAACAGGCTCCGCCCCTCTCCTGCAGGGCCCTCTGGAGCCGCTGTCCCCCAACGGGTCATCGCGCTACGACTGCAACGCCATGTCGACAGGGGTGAGTGGCAGGCTGCAGGGGCGGAGCCTGCAGGGAGGGGGGCCTCGGGGGCGGAGCCTGACATGATCATGCTCCTCAGGCCGTGCTGCTGGCTGACATCCTGCCCACGCTGGTCATCAAGGTCTCGGCCCCCTTCTACATCCACCTGCTGCCCTACGGGTGAGCCGGGCCCCGGGGCATCCTGGGGAGGGACTGTGCTTTAGGACGGTGCAAGTAGGGGCCGTGCCCCGGTGCTTCGGGTGTACCAGGGCTGGGGGAGGGACCTATCCTAGCCCCTCCCCCAGCACTGACCCTGCCTCCTGCCCCCCCAGCCTTCGGGTGGGGATCTGCGTGCTCAGCGCCTGGGGCAGCTTCCTGCTCGTCGCCGTGGCACCCAGCGTGGCCCTCAGCTTGGCGGGTGAGTGCATTGTGGGTAAGGGCGTGGGGCCAGGGCTGCTGGTGCATTGTGGGTAAGGGGGTCCCACTCAGCGCCTTCCCGTGCATCATTGCATTGTGGGTCGTTTCTGCCCCCAGGCGTGGTGCTGGCCAGCGTGTCGTCGGGGCTGGGGGAGATCACCTTCCTGGCACTCACCGCCTTCTACCCCAGGTAGCGCCGGCTGCCGGGGCCCCTCCTGCCTGCAGCGGGGCCGGGAGCCCGGACGCCTGGGTTCCTCGTCCTGTGCTGGGGGGTGCCTTGGGGTGGCTGGACACCTGGAGCCTTTCTTTGGTGTTAATGGGGTTGAGGGACCCGGACACGTGGGCTCCTGACCCCCACCCCCTCCTGCAGCGGGCCGGTGTCATGGTGGTCGTCGGGCACGGGGGCCGCGGGGCTGCTGGGGGCCGTCTCCTACCTGGGGCTGACACAGGCGGGGCTCAGCCCCCCCCAGACCCTACTGGCCATGATGGGGGTGCCCCTCGTCTTGCTGCTCAGGTCAGTGCTGGGGGGCGGGGGTGACGGGAGGGAGGCCCAGTGGTTAGAGCTGTCTCTAACGGCGCCCCCCCCCCATCATAGCTATTGGTGCCTGCTGCTGCCTCCGACCCCTGAGACCCCCTCCCCCACCCGGCAGCCCCTCCTGGAAGGGGGACCCCCCAAGCCAGGTAAGTGGGGGTATTGGGAGGCTGTGGCTGGGTCTGAGGTGGGGGGTCCCAGAGGGATACGGGGGTCTTGGGGCTGTGGGTGCATGTGGGGGGCTACAAAGGGGATGGGGGGCCACAGGTCTAAGCCCCGCTGCCCCTGTGCCCACAGAGCCCGGGCCAGCGGCACTGAGCCTGGCAGACAAGGGCCGCATCATGAAGGTGAGCTGTGGCCAGGGCGGGGGGGTGTCAATGTTGGGGGGGGGGGCTCCTCTGGGCCTTGGGGGGGAGGGGAGTCTCTCACCCCATCCCATCCCCCCACAGGGCCTCATCCGGCACCTGCTGCCTCTGGGCCTCGTCTACTTTGCCGAGTACTTCATCAACCAGGGGCTGGTGAGTTGGGGGGGGAGGGGTTGTCGAGGAAGTCCTGGGGGGCCTGGCTGGGTTCTGACCTCACCCTTTCTGCCCCGTCTCCCCCAGTTCGAGCTGCTCTACTTCCCGCGGTCGCGGCTGACGCACCCGCAGCAGTACCGCTGGTGAGAGACGCCCCCCAGCCCCGGACCCCCCCATTTCCCTTTGTACCCTCCTCGCCAGCCTGTCTGACCCCCCCTTTCCCTCGGCGGCAGGTACCAGCTGCTCTACCAGCTCGGCGTCTTCATATCGCGCTCCTCGCTGCGCTGCGTCCAGCTTCGAGCCACCTGGGTCCTGGCCCTGCTGCAGGTAATGCCCCCCATCTCTGCCCCCCGCGGGAGTAGGGGGGGACTTGCCCCACGCCCCCGCGCCTGACTCCGGTCTCCGGCAGTGCGTGAACCTGGTGGTGCTGACGGCAGCCGTGGCCTTCCGCTTCCTGCCTGGCATCGCCGTGGCCTTCGTGGTGGTGCTGTACGAGGGGCTGCTGGGGGGCGCCGCCTACGTCAACACCTTCCACAACATCGCCCTTGAGGTCGGGGCCGCTGGGGCGGGTGCGCGGGGGACGGGAGCAGTGCCGTGCGCGGGGCGGGGGGACGCGAGGGCGACGGGGCCCGCGGGGGAAGGGAAATCCCACCGCGCGGCAGGGTCACCCCCGCTAACGCTCCCCCCGGCCGGCCGGGGCTTCTGCGCAGGTGCCGGCGCGGCGGGAGCAGGAGTTCGCGCTGGGCGCGGCGTGCATGGCCGACACGTTGGGCATCTCGCTGGCGGGCGCCGCCGCCCTCCCCGCCCACGACTACTTCTGCCGCCTGCCCTGACGCCCCCAAGCCTGGCCCCAATACAGCTCCTGCCTCTGCCCGAGCCTCTGTGTCTTCGTGGGGGCGAAAGGGGAGCCGATGGGGCTGGAGGGGAGGGAGTGCGAGGCTGGGGGGTAATATAGGGGTGGGGGTGGGGAATAGGGGACTTGGCGGAGGAATGAGCCCCAAATGGCCTAATCCGGCTTCCCCGCGCTGTGTGGACGCGCCCGGGCCGGTGGGGCTGCACACCCGTCATTCAAGGGGAGCTTATGCTTTGTGCTTCCGGACTCCGTTTCCCATCGCCCCGTGCTCCTCCGGCACTTCCGGCGGCAAACATCCGTCTCAGGCCCCATCGGACTCCATTTCCCAGCATGCGTCAGGCGCCCGCTTGCCGGCTCGCCCGCGTGTCACTTCCGTCCTCGCTGCCCGCGCCGTTTCCGGTCTCTCTCCTGTCACTTCCGCTCAGGTGCCCCCTCCTTCCGGCTCGGGCCGCACCACCGGTGGCAGCACCCGCGCGTGGAGGTGGCGCGGGGTCACGTGGGAGGGGGCGCGCGCGGTTCCTGGGGGGCAGCTCTGTTGGGGGGACTCGGGAGGGGCCCTGGGGGGAGGGCCGGGCCGGGGGCTGCTGGGGTGGGGGAGGGGCGTGGAGGGGCCTTTGGGGGTGCGGCCCCGGGGGGGGCTCAGGGAGGGGGGATTCGGTGGCGGGTGATCCCCCCTCCCCCACCCCACAGTGACCCCCGCCCCGCCCCCACCCCACAGTGACCCCCGCCCCGCCCCACCGCCGCCATGTCGCGCTTCTTCACGACGGGCTCGGACAGCGAGTCGGAGTCGTCGCTGTCGGGGGACGAGCTCGCCCCCAAGCCCGTGGGCGGCAACTACAGCAAGTGAGGAGCCCCCCCGCCCCACGCCCGGGTCCTTCCCGTCTGAGCTGGGGGGGCGGTGGCGGGGGAGCCCGGGTCCTGGGGGGGTGTCGGGCGCCGCGTCCCCACACGCGTCTCGTGCCCGCAGGCCCATTCTGCTGAGCGAGGATGAGGAGGACACGAAGCGCGTGGTCCGCAGCGCCAAGGACAAGCGGTGAGGGGGCGGGCACTGGGGGGGCCGGGCGGGGGGAGGCCAGGTTGGGGTCGTGACCCCGTGGCCCCGCGCAGGTTCGAGGAGCTGACCAACCTGATCCGCACCATCCGCAACGCCATGAAGATCCGCGACGTCACCAAGTGCCTGGAGGAGTTCGAGCTGCTGGGCCGCGCCTACTCCAAGGCCAAGAGCATCGTGGACAAGGAGGGCGTCCCCCGCTTCTACGTGCGCCTGCTGGCCGACCTGGAGGACTACCTCAACGAGGTGTGTGAGCCCCGAGCCCTGGCCCGCGACCCCTCCGCACGCACCTGCTGGCCCCCCCTCAGCAAGGTGCCTGACCCCCCTCCCTCACCCCCGCACGCTCCTGCTCGCTGCCCTGCAGGTCTATCTCGGCGAGGTCCTTCACCCCCGACCTGAGCTCCCAGTCTCCTTGTGCACAGCGCAAGGCCTCTCGATGAGGTGCACGACCTTCGGTCTTTGACCCCAGCCCACTTCTGCATGCGCTGGCCTTGCTTTTACGGCTGGCCTGGAACACTGTCTGGATGTGGTGGGCGACCTCTGACCACCCCACTTCTACAGTCTCAGAGACGCTCTCGGACTTCATTGTGAACCCTACATATCTCCCTTCCACTATGCCTCTGTGCCCCTTGCCTGGCGTGACTTCACACGCATCTTATTTCTCGTACCAAGCGTGGTGCGATCCCTTGATTCCCTTCGTGACCCACGATTTTCCTTTATCTTCCACACATGCTGCCATGTCCCCCTGCCCCTGTGTCTGGGTGCTCCCAGCTGTGCTCTTGCACCTTCCCAGCATGCCTTGCGGCATGGTGGGGGGGCTCCGTGCCTGACTCCCACTCCCCCCGCAGCTGTGGGAGGACAAGGAAGGCAAGAAGCGCATGAACAAGAACAACGCCAAGGCCCTGAGCACCCTGCGCCAGAAGCTGCGCAAGTACAACCGTGACTACGAGGCGCTCATCGCCGCCTACAAGCAGGTGGGGCCAGGCCGGTGGGATCCCGGGGGGCGGCTGGGACCAGGGTAGCAGGCGGGGACATGCCGGTCTGACCCGTCCGGTTGTGGCCCCCCAGAACCCCGAGCAGTCAGCCGACGAGGACGAGGAGAAGAAGAGCGACGACTCAGAGGGTGAGGCTCCCAGCATGCCTTGGGGTGGGGGTGCGGCTCTCCCAGTGTGGCTTTGGGGCAGGAGGGTCCATTTTCCAACACTTCCTGGCCTGACGGGAGTCTGTTTCACAGCATGCCAGGGGTACGGGGCCTATCTCCCAGCATGCTTTGGGGCAGGGCGTCTTATCAGCTTGCTTTGGGGTCAAGGAGGGACAACTGTCTCCCAACATGCCCTGGGGTGGCAGGGGAGCCTATCTCCCAGCATCCCTTGGTGTGGGGGAGTCCTGTGTTTCAGCATGGCTTAGGGGGAAGGGGCTGTGTTATCTCCTAGCATGCCTTGGGGTGGGGGGGCCATATCTCCCAGCATGCCTTGGGGTCAGAGAGCTATCTCCCAGCAAGTCCTGTGTTTGCCAGAGGAGCTTGTCTTGCAATATGTAGTGGAGTGAGGGGGGCTGTCATCCAGCATGCCCTGGGGCTGGAAGTGAAGCCTATCTCCTAGCACGCCTGGGGGGGGGGGCGGCTGTGTCGCCCAGCATGCTTTGGGGCTGGAGAGCATATTTCCCACCATGACTTGGTGGGTGGGGGCATTTGTCCCAGCAAGCCCCGGGGCTGGCAGGGGAGCCTAGCTCCCAGCATGCCCCGGGGCTGAGCCTGCTTGGCGCCGCAGGCTCGTCCAGCTCGTCGGAGGACGACGATGACGAGGGCATCAGTGCCGCGGCCTTCCTCAAGAAGAAGGAGGTGCAGGGGGGCGACACCCGTGCCAAGTTCCTCAAGAAGATGGAGGTAGGAGCTATCCCAGCATGCACTGGGGCTGGGCTGGGGGTGCCCCAGATCCCAGCGGGCATCCCTGCATGCTTTTGGGGTGTGGGTCAAAGAGTCGCATCTTAGTATTTTGTAGGGGTGGGGAGCGGTGTCCTAGCATGCTGTTGGGGGGGCAGCTATATCCCAGCATGCATGGGCAGGTTTCATCTTAGTAGGTGTTAGGAGTGGGGAGTGATGTCCCAGCATGCCCTGGGGCAGTTACAGACTAGCACTCTGTAGGGATGGGGAGCGATAGCTCAGCATGGCCTGGGGGGGGCAGCATATCCCAGCATGCTTTGGGAGCTGGGGTGAGACCTTGTCCTGCCTTAGGATGTTGTGGGGGGCAGCCATATCTTGCCATATCCCAGTATGCCCTGGGGTTGAAGAAACTGCATTCTCTCATACCTGGATGCAGGGGCAGCTGTATCCCAGCATGATCTAGGGCAGTACTTGCATCCCAGCATGCTCTGGGGGTCCTGAGGGCCGCCTCGCTCCACGCCCTGGAGCAGGGGTTGGTGTGAGGCCTGGACCTGTGTCTCTGGGGTCGTGGGGCGGGTGGCGTTTCCCAGCCTGCCGAGCGCGGCCCCAACCCCTGCCCTGTGACCCCTGATCCCAGGACGAGGATTCGGACTCGGAGTCATCAGACGATGACGAGGACTGGGGCTCTTCCGACTCAGACTCAGATTCGGAGTCAGATGAGGATGACGGCAAGTTCACTTCCCTCGCCTCCAAGTTCCTTAAGAAGTGAGTGTGCCCGGACGCCGGGGTCCCTTGTTGGGGGTGGCCTGGACGCCTGGGTCCCCTGACCACCCCCCGCCGCTGTCCCGGCAGAGACGAGGACAAGAGGAGCTCAGAGAAGAAGCGGGAGGAGAAGGCCAAGAAGAAGCATGACCGCAAGGCGCGGCGCGATGAAGATGAGGATGAGGACGCTGAAGGCGGCGAGTGGGAGAAGGTCAAGGGCGGCGTGCCCATGAGCAAGGTGCTGTGGGATAATTAATGGGCCTAGTGGGGAGGGGGGGGAAGGGGCAGAGCCCCATCTTACCTGCCCTGGGTTGCCCCCGAGCAGCCCAAGATGTTCGCCAAGGGCACGGAGATCACTCACGCCGTTGTGGTCAAGAAGCTCAACGAGATCCTGCAGGCACGCGGCAAGAAGGGCACAGACCGGTGAGGCCGGGGTGGGGTTCCCAGCAGCCCCTGGGGTGTGGGCGGGTGGGCAGGGGCTCCCAGTTTGCCTTCGTGTAGGAGGGAGGGGTAGGTGTTTCCCATCAGGCCCTGGAGCAGGGTAGGGTATCCCATGCTACCTCCCAGCATGCCCTGGGCCACAGGGGCACGGTTAGCCAGTTCCCAGCAAGCCCTGGGGCATTGGGAGTGAGCTCCCAGCATGCTCTGGGGTATAGACAAGAGGATTAGGAATTGTGCCCTAGAGCATTGGAGGAGGGTTCCCAGCATGCCCTGGGGCATTGGGGGAGAGGGTTCCCAGCATGTCCTGGGCACAGGAGGGAGGGCTAAGAGCTTCCCATCATGCCCATGGGCACTGGAAGACAGCTGCCGGCAGGCTGTGGGCCCAGGTGAGGGACCCTTCCCACTCTCCCAGTATACCTGGGATATGGGGGGCTCTCCCAGCATGCCCTGGGCCCGTGGCTCACCTTGCCAGGGCGGGGCAGGGCAGGGCAGATCGACCTGCTGCAGCTGCTGGTGGCCATCGCGGCTGAGAACAACCTGGGGGTGGCCATGGAGGTGAAGATCAAGTTCAATATCGTTGCCTCGCTCTACGACTACAACCCTAACTTGGCCACCTACATGAAGGTATGGGGGTGGGGCTGCCATGCGGGGGGCAGGGCTTTGGGGGGCAGGGTGGGGCCAGTGGCACTGACCCCCCCCTCCCACCCCCCCATGGCAGCCGGAGATGTGGCAGAAGTGTCTGGCCTCCATAGACGAGCTGCTGGACATCCTCTTCGCCAACCCCAACATCTTTATAGGCGAGAACATCCTGGAGGAGTCGGAGAACCTCGGCAACCCCGAGCAGGTGTGGGGGGCGGGGTCTGAGGCAGGAGGCGGGGCCTCTGCAATTCCAACCAGAGAGGAAGAGGCAGAGATTTTGCAGCCTTGAGATGATTGACAGCTGGGGGCAGGGTCTGGGTCCCAGGTGTGGGGATTCAGCAGCTCTGGGGTGGAGCCTTCAGGGACCTGGTGGAGGGGGCGGGCTGTGGGCATGGGGGGCGGAGCTTCAGGAGCCTTGTTGGATTAGGATCTGGGAGTGAGGCTTGGGATGCAGGAGCTGTTTTAAGGGGCCTCTGGGTGATTGGCAGCTGTGGGCAGGGCCTGGGTCCCTGCATGGGACCTGAGCTGCCTTACTTGGATGATTGACAGCTGGGGGTGTGGCCTGGTGCAGAGAGCAGGGTTTAGAGTAAGAGGGTGGGGCTTCAAGCAGTGAGTGACAGCAGGGGGTGGGGCTATGGTAGATGTAATCTCATGCCCCAAAGGGGCGGGGCCTGGAGCCCAGATGGGCTGGTGCATGAGCAGTAGAGATCAGGATGTGGCTGGTTGGGATGCTGAGACTAACCCCTGACCCTGTGCCCCAGCCCTTCCGGGTGCGCGGCTGCATCCTGACGCTGGTGGAGCGCATGGATGAGGAGTTCACCAAGATCATGCAGAACACGGACCCCCACTCCCAGGGTGAGCGCGGGGCATGGGGGGAGGGTCCGGGACTGCGGGTGGGATCAAGGACCCCAGGTGGGGATGCGGGGGTGCCTAGGACCCCAGGTGGGGGCATGGGGGTGGTTCATAACCCCGTGCGGGGGTGTGGGGGGCCAGTGTCCCCCCCCGCATCCCCCTGACCTGCTGCCGCCGCCCGGTGCAGAGTACGTGGAGCACCTGAAGGACGAGGGGCGAGTGTGTGGCATAGTGGCGCGGCTGCAGCGCTACTTGCAGGACAAGGGCAGCACGGAGGAGCTGTGCCGCGTGTACCTGCGCCGTGTGCTGCACACCTATTACAAGTTCGACTACAAGGCCCTGCAGCGCCAGCGCGGCCCCGCTGGTGACTCCAAGGTACCGCTGTGCCCCTGCGCCCCCTACAAGGTACCCCTCCACCCGCACCTGACCCGTGCCCCTTCCTGCAGTCGGAGCAGGACCAGGCAGAGAACGAGGGCGAGGACAGCGCGGTGCTCATGGAGCGGCTCTGCAAGTTCATCTATGCCCGCGACCGCACCGACCGCATCCGCACCTGCGCCATCCTCTGCCACATCTACCACCACGCACTGCACAGCCGCTGGTATGCGGCCCGTGACCTCATGCTCATGTCGCATCTGCAGGACAACATCCAGCACGCCGACCCCCCTGTGCAGGTGCGCACCCCCCTGTCCCCGTGTGCCACCACGCTGGGACCGGGGAGCCCACATCTCACGGTGCCTTTGTGTCCCACAGATCCTGTACAACCGCACCATGGTGCAGCTGGGCATCTGCGCCTTCCGCCAGGGTCTAATCAAGGATGCGCACAACGCGCTGCTGGACATCCAGTCAAGCGGGCGTGCCAAGGAGCTGCTGGGCCAGGGGCTGCTGCTGCGCAGCCTGCAGGAGCGCAACTCGGAGCAGGAGAAGGTGGAGAAGCGGCGCCAGGTGCCCTTCCACATGCACGTCAACCTGGAGCTGCTGGAGTGCGTGTACCTGGTGTCGGCCATGCTGCTAGAGATCCCCTACATGGCCGCCCACGAGCTGGATGCACGGCGCCGCATGATCAGCAAGCAGTTCCACCACCAGCTGCGCGTCGGCGAGCGCCAGCCCCTCCTCGGTGAGTGCCCGGGCAGGGGTGGGGCCAGGGCCTCGGGGCCTTGGCTGGGGTCTGGGGCGGGCTTGGGCCCCGAGTCCTGGATCGCACGCCGGGATTGGGTCTCGGGTCCCAGGCCTGACAGGATCGACCCCCAGATCTCCGACCCGGGGTAGTGTTGGGATCAGGCCCTGGATCTCGCGCCAGGATCAGGGGAATCGGGCCCAGCGTAGTGTCAGAATCGGGGGCCTCAGTCTGGGTCAGGATTGGGCCCCAGATCTTGGTCTCGAGCTAGTGTTTGGGTCGGGATTTGGGCCTTAGGTTGCAGGCTGGGGCTAGCGCAAGGATCAGGGGCTTAGTGTGGGTCAGGATCAGGTCTCAAATCCCAGGTCCGGATAAGGTTCAGGCCCCAGGTTTGGGTGGGAGGGAAGTGGGGTTGGATCCTCCCAGCATGCTTTGGGGCAGAGGGCAGTAGTGCCTAGTTCTCTCCCAGCATGCTCTGGGCTTGGCCGGACCCCTCCCAACACGCCCTGGTACAGGGGTGGTTGGCCTGGGGGTCCAGGCTGGCCCCCTCCCAGCATGCCGTGGGGCGGCGCCCCACCCACCCTCCCGCAGGCCCGCCCGAGTCAATGCGGGAGCACGTGGTGGCGGCCTCCAAGGCCATGAAGATGGGCGACTGGCGCACCTGCCACCGCTTCATCGTCAACGAGAAGATGAACGGCAAGGTGTGGGACCTCTTCCCCGAGGCCGACAAAGTCCGCGACATGCTGGTCCGGTGAGTGGGGCGGGCTCAGGCTCTCGGAGCCAGTGGGGAGCTGGTTCTGGGGAAACTGAGGCAGGGGACGCGGGGTGCGGCTTCGAGGCTCGGCGAGGAGCGGTGTCTTTCCTAGGGAGCTGGTTCAGGCTCTTGGCAAGCTCAGGCTGAGAACCGAGGAAGCTACTGGTTCAGGGGTTGGGCAAACTGAGGCTGGGGGGCAGGGGGAGGAGCTTGTTGGGGGCAGAGTCTTTGCCAGAAGCCAGCCGATAGGTGCTGGTTCAGGGTCTGGCAAACTCAGGCTGAGAACTGGGCGAGGGGGGTGGAGCCTGTTCTACAAACCAGTGGGAAGCTACTGACCCGGGTTGTGGGTAAACTGAGGCAGGGGCCCCAGGGATGGGGTTAGGCAGCAGAGGGAGGAGTTCCAGCATGGTAGGTCCCATTGGGGGGTGTGGGGTCATTTCTAGGAGCCAATCAGGAGTTAGACTCCCCACAAATGCAGGCAGGCAGCTGGGGGGTGGGGGGAGCTTACAGGCAGGAGGGGCGGGGTCTTGACGTGACCCCGCCTCCCCCTTGCAGGAAGATCCAGGAGGAGTCTCTGCGCACCTACCTCTTCACCTACAGCAGTGTCTATGACTCCATCAGGTGAGCTGGGGCGGGGCCTGGTGGGTGGGGGCAGGGCTTGCATGGGAGGGGTGGGGCTTGGCACTAAGCCCTTCCCCCGGCGTGTCGGCAGCATGGAGATCCTGGCAGACATGTTCCAGCTGGACCTGCCCACGGTGCACAGCATCATTAGCAAGATGATCATCAACGAGGAGCTCATGGTGAGCGGGGGCCCCAGAGCCTGCGCCCAGTGCTGGGGGGCAGGGACCCGGTATCGGGGGCTGCCTGGGTTTGCCGAGAGCCTGTGCCCGCTGCTGGAGGGTGGTGGTGGGGCAGGGGAAGGCCTCGGGGGCTAAGCTGAGCTTTCTGAGTTTGCCAAGAGCCTGCGCCCGTTGCTAGAGCGGGGTGGGAGCTGGGGGCCGTGTGCCCTGCTGACCACCCCCCCGTGCTGGCGCCAGGCCTCGCTGGACCAGCCCACGCAGACGGTGGCCATGCACCGCACGGAGCCCACGGCGCAGCAGACGCTGGCGCTGCAGCTGGCCGAGAAGCTGGGGGCGCTGGTGGAGAACAACGAGCGGGTGCTGGACCACAAGCAGGGCTCCTACGGCGGCGGCTACTTCCGCGGTGAGCGCCCACGCCCTGTGGGCGGTGCAGGGGTGGGCTCCGCAGACCCGCGGGGGGGTTGTAGGGGTGGGTGCCCCCGTTAACCCCCTGCCTGTTTCCGTCCCCAGACCAGAAGGACGGCTACCGCAAGAACGAGGGCGGCTACATGCGCCGCGGTGGCTACCGGCAGCAGGAGCGCAGCTCCAACTACTGAGCCCCAGCCCGGATGCCTGGGTCCCTTGGTTTGGGGGGGGCGGGGGGGATTAACGTGGAATAAAGCCAGGAACCAAAGACCTTGGACTTGGACTCTGCTTTGGGGGGACCAGATGGTGCTGGGGGGGTTTATCTGCCCCCAGCTGGGGCAGTTCCCACACCTCCCTGCCCTGTGATTGGCTGAGTGTGGCCCTGCCCCCCATATTAACCCCTCGCAGGCAGGGGTGGGCAGTGCCCAGTCAGGCATGGGGGTTAACGAGGTGGGTTAATGAGTAACTGCCCCGCGGGTGGGGGTAGCTGCCCCCAGGGGGGTGAACTTCGGCCGGCAGCAGGCGCGGACGGGGCAGGATGCTGGGGCTCGGCGGGCCACGGCTGCGGGGGGCAGCAGGGCTCCCCCAGGGGGACCCAGGCATCCTGGGGGGGTTCAGGGACGGGACGGCACTGAGGGCCAAGAGCGGGCAGGAGCTGGCCCGGGCCCTGCTGGTGCTGGGGCTGTGCGGGCTACCCGGCTTCGTCCGCAGCGCCCCCACGGTGAGATGTGGGACCCCCCGCGGGAGGGGGCCGAGGGGTGCCCTGCTGCCCCCTGACCCCCCGCCCCTGTGCCTGGCAGCTGCTGTGGGTGTCGCGGCGGGTGCTGGGGCGCCGGCTGTGGGGGGGGCTGCTCCGCGCCTCCTTCTACGGGCAGTTCGTGGCGGGCGCGACGCCGGCCGAGGTGGGGGTCACTGCGCGGCGCCTCCAGGCCCTGGGCCTGCGCCCCATGCTGGCTCTGCCCTTCGAGGAGGACGTGGGGGGGCCGCGGTCTGATGGGTAAGGGGGCTGCACGCTTCGGGGGGCTGTGGGGTGGGAACGAGGGGCACGGCGGGGGGCAGCGCCTGGACGCCTGGGTCCCAGCCCACGGCCTTCCCGCAGGGAGCACTGGTACGAGGGGAACGGCACGGCGGCGCGGGGCTGCGTGGAGCTCTCGACGCAGGGGGGGCCGCGGCCCATGATGCAGCTCAAGGTCACGGCCCTGATGAGCGCCCACCTCTGCGTGAGTACGGGGGGGGGGGCATGCCCCGGCCCCTGCACCCTGTGTGGGGGATGCCAGCCCCCCCGACGCCCCCTTCCTCCCATCAGAAGACGGTGTCGGGGCGCCTGGCAGAGCCGGGGGGCGCGTCTGAGCTCAGCCTGGACAGAGTCATGGCGGTGATGGCTGGCGAGGTGAGTACCCCCCATCCTGCCCCTCCTCGCAGCGACCCCAGCGCTGACCCCCCTGCCCCCCCGCCTGCCCCCCAGGACCCGCAGTTCCCCTGGCTCAGCCCGGAGCAGAACCGGCACCTCGGCGCCGCGCTCTCCCGGCTCGATGGCGTCGCGCAGGTACGGGGCGGGCAGCCTGGGGAGGGGGTGTCTAGCGTGGGGAAGCCAGGCATCCGGGACCCGTCGCTTGCCTGGGTCCTGGCCGGGCGCTGGGCTCCCACGGCGCCTGTGCCCGCAGCTGGCGTCGCAGCGCGGCGTGCGGGTGCTGGTGGACGCGGAGCAGACCTACATCAACCCGGCGCTGGGGCTGGTGACGCTGGCGCTCATGGCCCGCTGGAACCGCGACCGCGCCTGGGTCTGGAACACCTACCAGGCCTACCTCCAGGTACCCGCGCCCTCCCTGTGCCCCCAGCCTCCGCCCCCTGCCCCCTGACCTCCACCCCCTGCCCCAGGACTGCCGGGCGCGGCTGCAGCAGGACGCTGGCGTGGCCGAGCGCGGGGGCTTCTGCTTCGGGGTCAAGCTGGTGCGTGGCGCCTACCTGCAGCAGGAGCGGGGCCTGGCCCGGGCCCGGGGGTGCCCTGACCCCGCGCACCCCACCTGGGAAGCCACCAACGCCAGGTAGGGCCTGCCCCCACTCCTGGGTGCCCCAGAAGAGGCAGATGCCTGGGTCCCCCGTCCACGCCTGCCTCTCCCTGCAGCTACGACGCGTGCCTGGACCTGGCGCTGGAGAGGGCGGCGCAGGATGGGCAACGCTTCGAGCTCATCGTGGCCACTCACAACGAGGCCTCCGTGCGCCACGCCGTCCGCAGGTGCCCTTTGCAGCATGCCCTGGGCAGGGGGAGACCTTCCCAGCATGCCCTGGGGTTGGCATGACCCCCCCCCCATGTGTTGTTCACAGAATGGCGGAGCTGGGCATCCCCGAGGCGGACGGGGGCGTGTGCTTTGGGCAGCTGCTGGGCATGTGCGACCACGTCTCGCTGGCACTCGGTATGACCGCACGTGTGTGCACATGCGTGCGCCACAGGCCCGGGGTGTGTGCCCCCCCCATGTGCTGACCCATGTCCCCCATCGCAGGCCAGGCTGGCTACGCGGTGTACAAGTCGGTGCCCTACGGGCCCGTGGAGGGCGTGCTGCCCTACCTGGTGCGCCGGGCGCAGGAGAACCGCAGCGTCCTGGCCGGGGTGCGGGCCGAGCGCGCCCTCCTCACCCGGGAGCTCTGCCGCCGCCTGCTCCGGCGCGCATGACGCGGCGAGGAGGACCCGGAGCCCGGGCAGGTCCTGCACACACTCTCCGCCATTCCCTCCTCTCACCTTTGTCCCTGGGGGTGCTGGGACAGGAGCTGCCCTTGGCGTGACTCCGTTTGGCATGGGCATTTACCCCCAGCCCCGAGGGCTTCCGGACAACGTGGAGGGCTGGGGGCATGAGCAGCTCCCCCTGATCCCCTGCACAATAAATCCCAACATGACTCACCGCAGCCTGGCTTTGGGTCCAGTTTAATGGGGTGCACTGAGCTGGGGCGGGGGGCTCGCCTGCGGGATGGGAGAAACCTGGCATCCAAGGGCACCAGGGCTGCTGGGAGCGGTGGGCGGTGTCAGGGGAGCAGGTGCGTGGGTGGGGGGCAGCAGGGACCAAGGTGCCACCATGCATCCTCCTCCGATGCCAGCCCTGCGGAGGGGGATACAAGCGGGGTGAGGGGCTGCAGGGCTTGGGGGGGGGCCGCGTGCCAGGGTCCCGCGTGGGACAACTTACCCAGAGCACTCCCAGGACCACCACTGCCCCACCGCCCAGGCCGGCCACCCAGACCCAGGTCGAGTTAGCGTTAGCATCCAGCCATGGCCTAGTGCTAGGTGGGGCGGTCGTGTCCGTGAGGCCGGAGGGGTCCACCTGGAGAGTCCAGGGGGTGTCCAGCCTGGATGAGTCTGGGGGGAGCAGAGTGAGACATGGGCACGGTGCTGCGGGGCCAGATTGGGGCCTGGTCTGGACTGGGGCTCCCGCACCCCCCCTTTGCCAATGAGCCACTGGGGACCTGGCATCTGGGACTCGGGGCACCCCCAGAGGAAGCCCCCACCCCACCCCACAACCTACTGAGGACGTGGAGCTGGGTCTCGGCCACGTCGGTCCCGTGCGCGTGCTTCACCCGGCAGCAGTAGGTGCCACGGTCAGCCGGGCTGAGGGGGCCCAGGCGCAGGCTGGCGTCTCCCTTGTCCAGGTCCCCCACCAGGCTGGAGCGGGTGACGTAGGTGGGGTCCGTGAACCGTGTGTCCACCTTGCCCTGGTAGTGGATGTAGACTGAGCTTATGCCCCCAGCGCTGTCGAGGCGGGTCCAGTACAGGATCAGGTCCTTGGCAGGGGGGTGGAAGGTGCAGTTCAGTATTGCCGTGGCCCCCACCTTGGCCTCCACCACCATCGGTGCCTGCACGGCCAGCTCGTCTGCGGGGGGTGGCAGGTTAGTGCGAGTGCAGTTTGGGGGGGGTCTAGGATAGGGGGCCGGGAGAGGGGGACCGTACCTGATATGAGCCCCGCAAGCGCCCCAAGGAAGATGGGCAGCAGTCGCATGACGGAGAGGCCTGCAAGGGCAGCAAGAAGGAGGGGGTGAGAGGCAGGGTTGGGCCCCGGACCCTCCTCCCCTTTGGGGTAGGCACCTGCATCCCCAGGTGGGGAGCAGGGTAGGGGCAGCCCTGGATCCCCGGGTCCCATCGACACCCGTCCCCGGGTCTCCCCGGCACCCCACTCACCCATGGATGCTATGGGGGGGGCTGGTGGCCAGCAGGGGGGTCTCGCTAGCTGCCCAGGGCCCTCGAGGTGGGGCGGCCGCGCCCGTGCTGGGGAAGGGAAAGCGAAAGCGCCCCCTCGGAGCACGGTCCCCTCCTCCGGCCTGCCCCGGCCAGACGGAGGTCTCCTCTGGAATTTCCTGTAGGCCCGGCGCCAGCCCGCCTGCCCCTGGCCCCAGCAGGCCGCTGCCGGCTGCGGATGTCAAGGCCGGGTGAGGCGGGAAACGGGAGCGTGATGTGCTGGCATCCATCCCCGAGGCCTCGTCCGCCCCCTCCCCGCTGCAGGGTGCCACGCGCTCGTGTCAAGGGCAAGGCGCCCTGTCACGTCCGGCCCGGCTCAGCTCACCCGCAGCAGGCACGGGCCTGACACCCCCCCGCCTCGCCCCTAATCCGGCTGGCAACATGGCTGCAAGCTGAGCTGGCGTCAGCGGCTCAGGGCGAGGACGTGGTACGCTCCCCCGGCTCCTGCCTCCGTCATCCCCTCGCCCGCAGGCACGCTAAGCCGCCTGCCTACGGAGTGCTGGGCCGTGAGGCCTGCTGGGCCCCCCATGCCCGAGGGCTGGTGCGAGCGGCTGCCAGGGCCCG
The DNA here is from genome assembly GCF_030867095.1 of Alligator mississippiensis. NCBI lineage: Eukaryota > Metazoa > Chordata > Crocodylia > Alligatoridae > Alligator > Alligator mississippiensis. The sequence goes on from NC_081830.1 coordinate 324,850, forward strand.
CGGTGCCTGAGTGTGCAGCACGCAGCGGGGTTGGCGTGTGCGAGGGGCAGCGGGGCCGGGGTGGATGGCGTGAGCAGCTGACACGGGTGGTGCGTGGGTGTGGGCAAGGCAGCCCAGGCGGTGTGAGCGACTGGCACGAGGGGGCCTGAGGGGGAACAGGATTTGGTGCCGGTGGAGGGCACCAGGGTTGCGTGCACCACCAGCGCACCTAAGCCTGGCGTGCCGCCCTGCTTGCCTAACGGCGCAAGGAGCTGGTACGGGGAGCAGGGGGCAGTTATGCCAAGCTGGGCGGGGGTCGCGGCCCCGGGGTGCCCACGCGGCGCGCGGGGCCGGTCCCGCGGGGGCTGGGGCGGAGCCGCGGCGGGGGTGGCGCTCATGGCGGCGCGGGGCGGGGGCCGTGGGCGCCTCGCGGGGCCGGACGCTTCGGCGGATGCGGCTCGGGCACGGGCAGGTTCACCCTTCCAACCCGTCTGCCCCGTGTGCGCGCCCTTTAAGGGGGCACGTCTCTGCGCCCGGCCGTGCGCGGCGGGAAGCCGCCTTGCCCCCCGCTCCCGCGCCCCGCCAGCCGGTGTGGGCCGGACTGCTCGGGGCAGCGTGCCCGCCGGGCCGCGGGAGGAGCGCTGCAGCAGCCGGGCGGCGGGCAGAGCGGGGGCTCCGCACCGCACCGCACCGCACCGCACCGCGGCACCCTCTGCCCCACGCAGCACCGGCAGCTCTGGCCCCGCTGCCACGACCCCCGCGTCTGTCCCCAGCGCCCCGCCCGGCTCCGGCTCCGGCTCGCGGCAGGGGCTGCCCCTCGTCCGCCCCCACGGCCGGTCAGTGCCACCGCAACCGCAACCGCAACCGCAACCGCGGCGCCCGCCGGCAGCCCGGGCCCGCGAGCTGGGGGCCGGCTGCCCCTGAGTGCTCTGGGCAGTGGGGGGGGGGCGCCCCACTTTTACCCACAGTCCTTTGCACCAGCCCCCCCGGGCCCGGGCCATCGGACCCTTCGCAGCCGTGGCTGGGGCGCGGGGCAGAGCCGCCCTTCCCGCCACCCCCGCTCGGCCCCGGCTGGCCCTGCTGCCCCACAGGGGGCAAGGCGGCGCTGCGGGGGGGTGGTGGCCCCGGGTACGGGCGCGACGCCCCCGCACCCCCGCACCAAGCGGGGCGGGCGAGAGGCGGGGGCGGGCAGCACCCAGGGGTGCGCTCCCACGCTGCCGGCAGAGCGCCCCGGTGCCCGCGCCGGGCTTAGCGTGCCAGGCGCCGCTCGTGGGGCTTAACGCGGCAGCCCCCCCGCGCCCGGCCGTGCCCATCTGCCGCCCCCCGGGCCGCGATTAGCGGCGCTAAGCCCGGCGCTCCCGGCTAAGCCGCGCGCCGCTCGGACTCGGGGTCAGCGCGGGAGACGTTTATTGTGCGGGGGGGTGCGGGGGGAGCGGGGTGCAGGGGGCGGGGGGCGGCGGGGGCGGCGGCTCTGGGGCTGCCCCGTCCCTGCAGCGGGCGGGCTCAGCTCGACATCATCTTGACGAACTCTGCAAGGGAAACGGCCGCGGTCAGCGCCGCCGCCGCCGCCCCCCCCGCCCCGCCGTGCGGGCACCGGCAGCCCCGCGCTCCTCACCCTCGAAGTCCACGGTGCCGTCGCCGTTCACGTCGGCCTCGGTGACGACGGCGCGGATGTCGCCGGGCGTGAGGCGCTCGCCCATGAGGCGCTGCATGGCCTGCGACAGCTCCGCCAGCGTGATGGCCCCGTCCCCGTTGGCGTCGAACTGCGGGCGCGGCGCGGGGGTGAGCGCCGCCGCCCCGGCACCCCGCCCCCGCCGCCCGCCCCCGGGCCCCCGCCGACCTCCTTGAAGGCGTCGCGCATCTCCCGCAGCCCGATCATCCCGGCCGTCTCCGCCAGCAGCTTGGGCGCCATCAGCTCCACGAAGTCCTCGAAGTCCACGCGGCCGCCCACTGCGCGGGGCACGGCGTGAGAGCGGCGCGCGGCCCCCGGCCCGCCCGGCCCGCCCGCCCGCCCGCCCGCCCGCACTCACGGCTCACGGCGATGTGCTGCGAGAGCTGGATGAGCTCCATCTCGGTGGGCATGTAGCCCATGGTGCGCATGAGCTGGCCCAGCTCTTTGGCCCCGATCAGCCCGTCCTTGTCCTTGTCGAACTCCGCAAAGGCCTCCCGCAGCTCTGCGCGGCACCGGGCGATCACGCCGCCGGCCCCGCACCCGCCCCCGCCCGCCCGGCCGCTCCCGCCGCGCAGCCCGGGGACCCGGCCCGGCCCGGCCCGGCCTTACCGTCGATCTCGTCGGCGCCCAGCTCCCGCTCCTGCAAAATCCGAGCGCGGCGGTCAGGGCAGGCAGGTGTGCGGGACCCCGCGCCGCCACCCCCGGGCCCACCCGCACCCGCCCCCGCACCCGGTGCTTCTCGGCGATGCCCTTGCGCAGGAAGACGCACGCGGGGCCCAGTGGCGGGTCCATCGCGGCAGCGCGGGGCAGCGGCGGGCGCCGGCCCTTATAACCCGCCCTAATCCACCCCCGCCCCCCCGCTCCCGGCCAACATCTGGCGACTGCGCCGGACGCCCGGCTCCTCTCGCCCCGCCCGATGCCTCGGGACAGGCGCCCCCACGCGCGGTCCCGCGTGCCCACACACCACGCACGGCGCTTGCTGGCAGAACCGCTTTATTGCACACTGGTGGGGCTGGCAGGACCCGCGTCTGGGCAGGGGCTGGGGGACAGGACTCGGGCTTCTGGGGGCATCGGGGGGCGGGGGGGGGGGGCAGCGGGTCAGGAGGGCACCCCGGTGTCCGGGGCAAGCTCAGGAGGGGCCCGCAGCGGGCGCGGAGCCCCAGGCCAGGGCGTGCAGGCGGTCGGCGGCCTCCACCATGCGGGCGCGGTACTCCAGGTGCGCGTGGTTGCCGGGGGGCACCCCGTCCAGGCCGTGGGTGACGCCCCACCAGCACCCCGCGATGACGGCCGTCGAGTCGCTGTCCCCTGCGGGAGAGGCGCGGGTCACAAGGTGGTACGGGGCGGGGTGTCACTACAGGGCCCTGCGCTGCGGCTGGGTTGGAGTGGGGTGGGTGCCGCCAGGAGCTCCCAGCGCTGCGGCTGGCTCTGGGGTGGGCTGCAGTAGTGGCTTTGCATCACAGAGACTTCCTGCAGTGCGGCTGGCTCTGGGGTGGGGCGGGCTAGGGCCATGCGTAGCAGAGACCCTCGGCTGTGGCTGGCGCTGGGGCTGGGTGCCCTGGGGCCCTGCGTAACACGACCCGCGAGGCTGCGGCTGGCTCTGGGGAGTGCGCTGGAGCCGTGCATGACGCGTGCGGGCGCCGCGAGCGCCACTCACCCCCGTGGAAGGCGGCGCGGGCGCAGAGCTGGTCCCAGCTGGCGCCGGCACCGAGCAGGGCGTCGTAGGCGATCATGGGGGCGTCGTGCCCGCTGCGCCCGGCCCAGCCGTCCAGGCTGAGAGCGGTGTAGGCCACATCGCGCTCCGCCGGGCCGTACGGCTCGGGGAACCGCGCCGGGCCGCTGCCCGTGGCCAGGCCCCGCTCCGCCAGGTACCTGCGGGGCGGCAGCGGGAGGGTGAGAGGGGCCCCGGCTGCCCCCCCGGTCCGCGCGCCCTCACTCACCGGGCCCAGCGCTCGGGGAAGTCCGCCCAGGCCTCCATGTTGGGGGCCACGTCGCCGCCCGCGTCCCGCACGTAGGCCTGCGCCAGGGGCAAGGTCTGCAGCAGGCGGGCGCCCCACTGCTCCGGGGGCACGCCCTGCACCGCCAGCGCCGTGAGCAGTGCCGCCGCCAGCGCGCCCAGGTACCCTGCCGCAGCACGGCGGGGTCAGGGCCGGGGGTGGCCAGGCGGCCCCCCCACCGGGCCCCGGCCCCGCCCGGCCCCGTACCCGTGGGGTGGTGGTGCGTCATGCGGCCGCTCTCCACGCTGACCCGGATCAGGTGCGGCAGGTCCGTGGGGCGCGGGTACCTGTCGGGGCAGGTGGCGGTCACAGCCCAGCCGGGCCCCGCCTGCCTCCCGCCCCTGCACCCACCTGAGGCCGATGGCCATGGCGCGCATGGCGGCCCCGCAGCCGGTGCCCGTCGGGTTGAAGGGGATGCGGTGCCCCCCCGGCTGCCCCGGGCGCAACTGGGACGTCCCTGCGAGGGACACATGCAGGACAGGGGTGAGGCGCAGTGCCCGGGGGGGGGGGGGGGGGGCGGCTGGGTTGCCCCGCCCCGCGCCGCCCCGCGCCGCCCCGCCCCGCCCCGTACCGAGGATGCTGGTGGGCCCCGGCTTGCGCCCCTCCATGTCACCCATCGCCTCCACGTAGCGCCGCGCCAGCTCCTGCAGCAGCGCGTCCCCCGACAGCCCTGCGCAGAGCAGGGGCGCGGGTGAGCGGGGCCCCGGGCGCTGCCCCGCCCTGCCCCGCGCCCGCGCCTGCCTCACCGGTGGCCAGGGCCTCGGCGGTGGCCAGGTGCAGCACCGTGTCGTCGCTGACGGGCCAGTCGGGGGGCGCCACACGCAGCGCCGCCAGCCCGCCCAGCGCCGCCAGCTCGGCCTGGATCTGCGGCCCCGAGGGGCAGTACTCCCAGAGCGAGCCGCGGTAGCCCAGCGCGTCGCCCGCGCCGCTCAGCACCATGCCCGCCCGGTACGCCTCCACGCGGGGCGGCCCGCGCCTGCACGGGCAGGGGCCGGGAATGAGGGGGCTCGCCCTGCCGGGTGCGCCCCCCCCCAGCACCGCGGGGTGTGCGTGGCACTTACGGCCCCTCCATGGCAGCTCTCGCTCGGGCTGCCCCGCACCTGTGTCTGTCCGTCCGCGCGCCGCAGCCCCTGCCCCTCTCCTCCCCCTGGCGCCATCCCCTGGCACCCGGCCCTTAAAGGGGCAGCGAGAGCGGGCCGGCCGGCGCCTGGGGAGGAGGATGGGCAGCCCGGGCTGCGCACGCCAGGAGGCGGGTGTAGCGGGGCCGCGGCGGCCGGCTCTGGGGCCGACAGGAGGGCCGGGGGCCTGGCCCGCCGCTCCCGCAGGAGGTGGCCGCGTCGAAGTGCAGCAATTCCCACTCTGCCCTTTGGATGTCGGGGAAAGCGAAAGCAAAACCTGTTTTTCCCCGCCTGGAAGAGCCTGGACACGGGAAGCGGGGTGCAGCAGAGCCACGCAGGCGGCGGGTCCATGGGGCTGGGGGCTCCCCTCCTCCTGCCCCTGCTCCACCCCCTCTTCCTGGGGGCAGCGGGTAAGTGTGGGGCACCCCGGGGCTCCCAGATGGGGCAGGGCACTGGGTGTGGCCGTGGGCCCGAGAGCCCGGGTGCTGTGCCAGCAGTTGGCAGGGGTGGCAGTGGGTGCCGTGGTCAGAGGGAGTCGTGGGCCCTGCTGTGGGCAGCCCCGCACTGTGCTCAGCCCCGGCGCTGGTGGAGGGTGGCAGATCCTGCGGGGCTGTGCTCGTGGCCTGTGCTTCTGGCCCCCTTCCTTCGCGTGTAGCACCGGGGCTGCCAGACTACCGTGGCCGGTGGGGCGTGGTGCTGGGAGCCGTGGGCCGTGCAGCCCCCATGGCGCGTGTGCTCTCCTCGGCAGGGGCCATGCTGACGCTGTACACGGCGCCGGAGACCCGGGCAGCGCTGGGCTCGGTGGCGCTCCTCAAGTGCCGCTTCAACGTGGGCAGGCCCATAGACCCAGCAGTGCTGCGGGTGCGCTGGCTCTCCGCCGCTGCGGGCCCCGTGGCACAGTATGACCGGGGCCAGGGGACCTTTGAGCCACGGCTGCGCCTGTCCGAGCAGGAGCTGCAGATCGGGAACGCCTCCCTGGAGGTGCAGGATGTGGCGGTGCAGGACAACGGGACCTACACCTGCGAGGTGGCGTACGGCACAGAGACGCAGCTGGGCAAGACGACCCTCTGGGTGCTCGGTAAGGACCCTTGGGACCCAGGCCTGGGCACTGCTCTATGGCCAGGGCGGCGGTGGGTGTGGGTGTGTGGTGCGGGACGGCTCCGGGAATTGGGGGCTGGTGGTGCTCCCCTCACGGGCTCCGGCCCCTGCAGCAGCCCCGAGGATCTCCCTGGACCAGCGCGTGGGTGGCGCAGAGACGTCCCTCCTGTGCCACGTGGGTGGCTTCTTCCCCGAGGACATGGAGGCCACGTTGCTGAGAGATGAGCAGGTCCTGAATGGCTCCACCCGCTCCAGCCCCCAGAGGAACCAGGACGGGACCTTCAACCTCACCCTGACCTACACCTTCACCCCAGTCCGGAGCGACGCTGGCGCCGTCTTCACCTGCCGCGTCCGACACCCGGTGCTGGGGCAGCCCCTGGTCGAGGAGTTCGCCCTGGATGTCCCAGGTGAGTGCCCAAAACAGCCTGGCAGCGAGGCCAGACAGTGCTACAGGGTGAGTGCTGGAGCAAGGCTGTGTGCCAACTTTCCCTCCCACCCCGTCCCTGCTGCAGGCTCGGACCGCACCGGAGCTGCGATTGGGGCCGTTGTGGCCATCGTGCTCGCACTAGGAGCTGCGGGCGCGGCCAGTTACTGCTGGCGGCAGAGGAGAGGTACGGGCACGGCGCCGGGGGGAGCAGAGGGGAGGGGGGACGGCGACAGGGTCTCGGGCAGGGGCACGCTGCGGGGCACAGACGGGCCCCTGGAGCAGGGCAGGCTTTACCCTCCTGCTCCCGGGGACCCACACCCCGCAGCCCCAGCGCAGGCCGGACGTGTCTCCAGGACCGTCCCAAGGTGACCCTGTGTCCTGTGTGTTGCTCCCACCCCAGGCAGGAAAGCCGCTTGCTCCGTGTCCAAGGTGGAGGGGCCGGAGCGGTGCCGGCTGGGCCAGGAGGTGACTCTGCGCTGCTCCGTGGAGGGGAAGATCCGTGCAGACACGGCGGTGACGTGGGAGCGGACGCAGGGCGAGGACAGGGCGCTGATCCAGAAGGACGGGCCCAGGGCGGCCCCTGAGCACCAGCTGCTCTTCCCGTCCCCGCCCCCGGGCTGGACGTCCACCCAGGAGAGGTCCGAGACCGGCCTCACGGCCCTCCTGACCTTCACCCCCACGGTGCAGGATCACGGGGCGCGCGTGCGGTGTCTCCTCCAGCCCGAGGCCCGAGACAGCGGCGAGGAGCCCGAGTGCTGGGAGATCCGGGTGTGGGGTGAGTCCCGGCAGGGCCCGGCAGGGAGAGTCAGGGGCAGCGGCTGAGCGAGGAGCGCGTTTCATGTAAGACGGGGACACGCTGGAGAGCGTGACGGGAAATCAGGGCCAGGATGGCCCGAGGGTGGGGGTGTTTGGCCAGAGGAGCCCCCCGGAGGTGGTGGGCTGGGCTTGGGCGGGGTCTGAGCAGCACTTTCCCGTCCCCTGGCCCCGCACTGGGACGCTGCTGCCTGCTGGGACTGGCCGTGCCAGGACTGGCCTGGCAGGGATCCCCCTGGGACCGCACACGGGGACTCCCTCCGCTGCCCAGCCCCGCTCAGACTCGCGTCCCGGCCTCCTGGCCACGTGTCCTTCCACGGCACGTGATGAACACCGCTGGGGTCATGAAAGCCATGAGTACGTGGTGTTAACTGACTGGGTCTGTGGCTGTAGCCGCGTTGGTCTCAGGACAGAGGCAGGCCAGGTTCTTACAGCAGATGCGATATCTTTTATTAGAGCAGCTGAATAGTTGGAAAGAAGTTGTTAGCAAGCTTGTGGGTTCAATCACCCTTCTTGAGGCATGCAGAGTCTGTGCGAGCCCGACACCGCTCTCCTGAGCCTCGTGTTGAGTGAGTCTGTAGAGGTGCACACCTGTCTGCTTTCACCCTGACACGCAAACTGCCCCCAGCCCCGCCGGAGCTGTCCAGGATCCAGGTGTTGGCACGCTGGGACCCCCCGGACCAGGTGCCGTTCGCTGTCCACCTGCACGGCTTCTACCCCAACGGGATCCACCGTGTCGAGTGGAGCATGGACGGGAAAGCCTGGGAGCGGTCGGAGCCGAGCTACTACGCAGAGAACGAAGATGGCACGTTCAGCGCCAGGAGCGTGTGGAGGGTGGCCAGCCGGTGCCTGGCCCGCCCCGAGCAGCGCGTGCGAGTGCGCGTGCAGCACGGCCCTGCGGACCCCCCCATTGCGGGAGAGCTCAGCATCGGGGACACCGGTGAGGAGGGGGGATGCATGGGGTCACGGCCGCACGTTGTGGGGGGGCTTTGACTCTCTCTTGCCTACCTGAGGGGAGGTCATGACCCCTCTTGATGGGAGGCAGAGCAGCCCCCACCCAGGCTCGGCTCCCCGACGGGGCCTGTCCCCCCTTGTGGTGTTTCCTTCCCCAGGTGTCCTGCGGCCCCCGGAGGTGTCGGTGATCTCCTGGCCCCAGTCAGTGATGGCGGGGAGGGAAGTGACCCTGAGCTGCCGCGTGGCAGGGCATTTCCCCGCGGAGCTGGGGGTGACCTGGCTGCGCAAGGGCAGAGGAGCGGCTCGTGCTGCGCCCCTGCAGGACTCGGCCGAGCACCGGCTCCTCCCTGGCCGGCCCGCTCCAGCCGCGGACGGGAAGAGCTTCGTGCAGGAGGCCGGACTCGTCTTCACCCCCTCGGTGCGCAGGGACCACGGGGCCGAGTACACCTGCCGCGTGGAGCATGTGGCCCTGGCGCAGCCTGTAGCAAAGCACAGCGCGGAGCTGCAGGTGCGAGGTGAGTGCAGCGCTCATTCTGCGTGTGGCTTGGGCGGGGGTGTCATGCCATGGGGTCAGGGGGCGACAGCCTGGTACTGAGGTGCCCCCCTCCACCGCACTGCCCTGCCAGCAACGGGCTGAGCCAGGCCTGGGCTGTCCCAGCGCCTCCAACCACCGAGACGCCCCAGCCGGGGATGGGTGCTGGCCACGAGCAGCCTCCCCGGCTTCACCCCGCACGCTGCAGCCCCAGGCAGGGGGGCTGGATGCGAGGAGCCCCCTGCCTGGTCTGCACCCGAGGGGACGGGGGTCCCCATGCACCGCTCCTAGCTCCTCTGTCCCCAGCCCTGCCGGACGTGTCCAGGATCCAGGTGCTGCCGCGCTGGGACTCCCCGGACCAGGTGCCGTTTGCCGTCCGCCTGCACGGCTTCTACCCCCGCGGGATCCACCGCATCGCGTGGAGCTGGGACGGGGAAGCCTGGCAGCGATCAGAGCCGAGCGACTACAAGGAGAACGAAGAAGGCACGTTCAGCGCCAGGAGCGTGTGGAGGGTGCCCAGCCGGCGCCTGGCCCGCCCCGAGCAGCGCGTGCAAGTGTGCGTGCAGCACGGCCCCGCCGACCCCCCGGTCACGGGAGAGCTCAGCATCGGGGACGCCGGTGAGGAGGGGGGCGTTTCATGGGGTCACGGCCCCACTGCGGGGGCGAGGGGGTGCGGGTGTTGTCTCTCCGCTGCCGGAGCGGGGGAGCAGCCCCCATGAGGCCTTGGCTCCCCCAGACGGGGCCTGTCCCACCTCATGGTGTCTCCTTCCCCAGGTGTCCTGCGGCCCCCGGAGGTGTCGGTGATCTCCTGGCCCCAGTCAGTGATGGCGGGGAGGGAAGTGGCCCTGAGCTGCCGCATGGCAGGGCATTTCCCCGCGGAGCTGGGGGTGACCTGGCTGCGCAAGGGCAGAGGAGCGGCTCGTGCTGCGCCCCTGCAAGACTCGGCCGAGCACCGGCTCCTCCCTGGCTGGCCCGCTCCAGCCGTGGACGGGAAGAGCTTCGTGCAGGAGGCCGGACTCGTCTTCACCCCCTCGGTGCGCAGGGACCACGGGGCCGAGTACATCTGTCGCGTGGAGCACGTGGCCCTGGCGCAGCCTGTAGCAAAGCACAGCGCGGAGCTGCAGGTGCGAGGTGAGTGCAGCGCTCGTTCTGCGTGTGGCTTGGGCGGGGGTGTCATGCCATGGGGTCAGGGGGCGACAGCCTGGTACTGAGGTGCCCCCCTCCACCGCACTGCCCTGCCAGCAACGGGCTGAGCCAGGCCCGGGCTGTCGCAGCGCCTCCAAGCACCGAGACGCCCCGGCCGGGGATGGGTGCTGGCCACGAGCAGCCTCCCCGGCTTCACCCCGCACGCTGCAGCCCCAGGCAGGGGGGCTGGGCGCGAGGAGCCCCCTGCCTGGTCTGCACCCGAGGGGACGGGGGTCCCCGTGCACCGCTCCTAGCTCCTCTGTCCCCAGCCCTGCCGGACGTGTCCGGGATCCAGGTGTTGCCGCGCTGGGACCCCCCGGACCAGGTGCCGTTTGCCGTCCGCCTGCACGGCTTCTACCCCCGCGGGATCCACCGCATCGCGTGGAGCTGGGACGGGGAAGCCTGGCAGCGATCAGAGCTGAGCGACTACGTGGAGAACGAAGACGGCACGTTCAGCGCCAGGAGCGTGTGGAGGGTGCCCAGCTGGCGCCTGGCCCGCCCCGAGCAGCGCGTGCAAGTGCGCGTGCAGCATGGCCCCGCCGACCCCCCGGTCACAGGAGAGCTCAGCATCGGGGACGCCGGTGAGGAGGGGGGCGTTTCATGGGGTCACGGCCCCACTGCGGGGGCGAGGGGGTGCGGGTGTTGTCTCTCCGCTGCCGGAGCGGGGGAGCAGCCCCCATGAGGCCTTGGCTCCCCCAGACGGGGCCTGTCCCACCTCATGGTGTCTCCTTCCCCAGGTCTCCTGCGGCCCCCGGAGGTGTCGGCGATCTCCAGGCCCCAGTCAGTGATGGCGGGGAGGGCCGTGACCCTGAGCTGCCACATCACAGGCCGTTTCCCTGAGTTACTGGGGGTGACCTGGCTGCGCAGGGACAGAGGAGCGGCTCGTGCTGCGCCCCTGCGAGACTCGGCCGAGCACCAGCTCCTCCCTGGCCAGCCCGCTCCAGCCACGGACGGGAAGAGCTTCGTGCAGGAGGCCGGACTCGTCTTCACCCCCTCGGTGCACAGGGACCACGGGGCCGAGTACACCTGCCGCGTGGAGCACGTGGCCCTGCGGACCCCCGTCGAACAACGCAGCGGGGAGCTGCAGGTGACAGGTCAGTCAGCGCCTTTACACCGGGATGTCACGGGGACCCGGTCCTTTCCCCCCGTCGGGGCCGTCTGGCCTGGGCACCACGTTCTGGGTGGTGGCAGTTTTGCCGAGTGCGAGATCTGCCGGTGGAGCAAGCAGGTCGCAGCGGGACACCGGGGCCCGCTCCCCCCAGGAAGGCTGAGCACGGCGCAGGCCAGGGCGTGGGGTGACACTGCAGCTCCTGGCTGCCCGCTGGCCCCCGCCCCGGGCCCGGAGCGACCCTCCGTCTCAGCCGGGCGAGCACACGGCCTGGGTCCCGCCCGGTGACCGCCTGGCTCGGCGGTTCGCTCCCGCTGGCGGGTGCGGGGGGGCAGGGGTCCTGCGCGGGGTCCGGGTCCCAGGGCAGTGAGCGCTGACCAGCCCCACGGACACCGCACAGGGGGAGCAGCACAGGACCAGCGTGGTGGGGACGACGGGGACGTGTCAGTACCGACTAGCAGTGCCGGGCCCATGGGCACCAATGAGCAAGACGGCGAAGCCAGCACCACGGGTGACGCTGTCTCCTGGACAGGGGTATAACCCAGACCCCTGGCCCGGGGAAGCACGGAGGGCGAGTGCGGCGAGGCCGGGGGGACACGGTGCAGCAGGGACACCGACGCGAGGCAGCGCAGCGCAGAAGTGAGCAGTGACGCGGGAGCTGGAGGAGCTGGCGGCACGGCGACCCGGGGCCCCGGCCAGGCCGGTGCACGCAACGGGAGCTGCGAGCAAGGCGGATTGAATTAAATCCAGGCCTTTTATATCACTGATTTACATCCAGTTTCCCACTTATCCTTCTTCACATATTTCTTAAACAACAGCACAAACCCAATCAGGAAGCATGTTAATTTACCACTCAATACAGCATTTTACAGCATCTGTCCTTAAGCTCTTTTTTTGGGGTTTTCCAATGTTATTAACTGGAACAGACAGGTCGTCACATCACTAAAGGCACGCCGTCCTTAAAGCCTCTGCAGCTAGATCTCATCTTCCCCGGTCCCGCTGTCATTTTTCTTCATAGCCTGAAACCGAAACACGAGTTCTCGTGCTTTCCGCCTCCCCGGCGATTTCTTAGCTGTGAGCGAGTGATGCCGAACGATGAAAACATTCTCCCTGCGCCGGGCGAGGACGCTGCTGCTGTGAAAAGCTGGCGCCCCCCCGAAGGAGCTCTGCTTCCAGGTGCCTGGCGAGTCATTGCCACGATGCCGGGAAGCGAGGCTGTTCGAAAGATCAGCAGTAACGGGCGCTGTTTAAATGGGTCCCCTCCGGCCCTGGCGTTTCTTGGGACTGGCAGAGCTGGGGCGTGGTTTCGGGATGCCCACGCCATGGCGGCAGCAGCGGCATCTGCAGAAGTTGGGCATCTCCCTTTATGTCTGGGGTTGAGAGAGGAGATGGAGTTAGCGCTCGACCCATTCCCTCCTTCACTGCCTGCAGGCTACCTTGCTGGTTGGGCATTGCTTTCTGCGCTGTGTCTTGAAGGCCTTCCACGTCTGGACGGCGTCGGCAATGCAGCAGCCATCTCTGACGTCTGGTCAAGGCTATGGGGACAGGTTTCAGTGTGCGGAGCGTATCCTCTGCACCGCTCTCCAAGCCAGTGTTAGATACTTTGGATGAGATGCTGCCATCTATTGTATCACGGTTTTCTTCACAAATTTTGCTGACAACCGGCCGGTTCTTAATAAATTGCTCAAAACCGTCAACCGCAGCATGCCAGCCAACAGCGTGCGGGAGACTCAGTTTGCATGCTCCTGCTCTCTTCAGTGCAGCCAAAGCCAAAGGGTTGCTACGGAAGCATTTTGCGACTTCAAGAGCATTTTCTTTTATTGCTGGAGAAGTGGGTCAGTCTCTGGTGCGCGATGCTTTCAGTGGGCGCGGCAGTTCGTTGCGGCTCTCACTGCCCCTTCTTTGAAATATTCTGCGGTGCGGGCATTTCCCGCTGCAGCTCTGGTTTCTGAACGATAGGCAACCCCACCTTGTGTCCTCACACAGGCACGTATTACTGCATGGGTGTGTACCTCGCTCCACCCAGCAAGGCTTAAACTGGCAAACTTCCCCTCGGGATGTCTTGCACCGCCGGATCTAGCCACCGTCCCCCCACGTCTGCGCTGCCAGGTGGCGTGCCGCCTGGGCGTAAGCACTCACCCATCTCAGTGAGGTGCGTATTGTGAGCAATGCGAAAAGGAGAAATTGTGGCATCAGTGAACGGAGCAAGCTTTTCCTCTGTGGGGTCTGGTTGGTATTTGCTGGGCCTTACTACAGACCCGTCCACCCGTCCATGCCTTGCTTTCAGAAGCGCGTTTAGCTGCAGCGCTGCTGCTAAACGTGTCGACGGGCGAGTCTGACGTTGCAGACGGACGGTCGAAGGGTCTTTTGCTAGAAGTGAGATCCGGAAACACAAATGATCTTTGGATAGTCATTCTTCTCCGTTCTCCTCTCTCTACTACTCAGTTAACCATTTACAGGTGTTAAGCAAGGACGCGCATCTGCTCCCAAATGGCCACGCAAGCGGAGGCTGCCCGCGCTTGGAGTGCGCTTGACTTTGGAGCCAGCCCCAGGGGGCTCGCGGGCACTGCCCAGGAAGCACTTTCCATTCGGACGCTTCATCCTTGCAGCTAGGCCCTGCGTGTCCGTCTTGCACCTCTTCTACTTGACGCGTCTTCCCTTTTGCCGCAGGGAAGGAATTTTTTCATAGTGTTCCCAGATGGGTCTGTCTTACACCCAGAAGCCGGGACGGTTTTGTGTGGCTGAAGTGTGCAGGGTGAAAAGCCGAAGTGAATGTATGATTGCACAGCCCAGGGAACTCGGGTATTTCCCCCGCTCGCCAGTGGAAGGGGGTGTTGGCCGGCAGCCGGCTGCGGGGGCTGCAGACCGCTCCGTCTCCCTCCGTCCCTGCACGGCCAGGCCAGGCTCCACTGCAGACCCCCCATTTACACTGACTTGTCACACGGAAAAGGAGCCAGATACGAACAGATGTGCAGTGTATATATATATAATATCTAACCCAGTAACATAAACAATATCCTCTGGGTAAAGGCCACAAAACCTTGCACCCGTGCTCCAGATACAGGTAAGTCTCAGGTAAGTATCTGCTCTGACCCAGATCCACCCCAAAATAACCATAGATAGCCAACAGATGAGCTCCAGAGAAGCAGGGGGAGCGATAAATAAAAGCGCCCCACGTAAATACAGGTACGCAGCAGGTGAATCGTAGCACCCCACGCGGTCCCAGCAGAGCCCTGGCTCTCCACGCATCCACGCACTTCCAAGAGGAGCGCTCGCAGCGCACGGCACCACGCCGCTCCGCTTCGGGCGCAAGCCCCCAGAGATAAACTCCGTCCCCAGGGGAGACCCCAGTGCCCCTGGGCCTGTCCCCACGCCCCCCAAGGAAGCGGGTAACATCAGGGGACCTCCCCTTTCAGCAGCCCTTCACTACCCAGGGGCCTCCCCTCCCCGGCGGGAATCCTCTTTCCTGCAACGCGGGGCTGCCAGGCCTGGGGGCGGCCCCCATGCTCTCGGCGGGCTGCTCTCTCGCCCACGGCAGGCTTCGGGGGGTCGCTGTGCCCTGGGACAGGGCTCTGCTCTGCAGGGCTCCTGGGGCCTCTGGCTCGGCCCTGTCGGCTGGCTCAGCAGCCCGAGTGCCGTCTGGCTCCCCGGACTCAGCCTTTTGCTGTGGGTCGGACACCCAGGCCATCTCGTGCAGCGCCAGGCTCGGTCTGCTCCTGGACCTCCATGCAGCGCCTCCCGCACCGAGCTCCCGGCCTCGTGCCAGGGGCTGGGGACCTGAGCCGCCCCAGCCCTCCAAAGGCCCTGCTCCCTGCACCGGCCTGCACGCCACATCTCTGGCCGCACACCAGAGGTTGCAGCCCCAAGCCGCCTATGCAGCTCCCAGGGTCCGGACGCCACACGCCGTGCTGCGTGCCGAGGGCCTGGCCGCTGGAGCCATCCCCGCTCCTTGCCGAGGGACGTCTTCAGGGCGCTTCCAGGCTACTGCCTCGCCCTGCCTGGCAGCTCTCCTCCACTGCAGGAAGGCCCGCTCTTCCCTCTTCTCCCCCCGGATGCGTCCCCTTGTGCTGGGCGTGCGCGCCACGGCTCCGCCACAAAGTCCTCCGGACCTGAGCGTTGCAGCCTCTGACCAGGTCTGGGGCAGCCCTGTTCTCCCCAGCACCGCCCCGGGTGACAAGGAACAATGGTCATAAGCTGATGGACAACAGGTTTAGGATGGAGATCAGAGGCAATATTTTACAGCTAGGGTGGCCAAAATCTGGAACCAGCTTCCCAGGGAAGTGGTCCTCACTGCTGCCTTGGGCAAAGTCCAGAGGAGGTCGGACGATCACCTGTCTGGGGTGTGGTGAACCCAGCATTCATTCCTGTCTGTGGCAGGGGTCAGGCGAGATGATCTGTTCGGGTCCCTCCTGCCCCGAGCTACTATGAAATGAAACACCGTGCGGTGCTGGACAGAGGTGCGCCCGCCTGCCAGAGCTGCTCCCCGCGGGCTCGTTGTGCCCCGACGCCTGGCCTGCCGCACGGGACGTGCTCCCCCCGGTCCCAGGCATGGGTACAACTGGGCTCAGGACACCCGGCTGCCACCTCGTCCCTTAGCTGCGAGGCTCTGGGTGCGGGCCTTCAGGAAGGCAAGGCCCATCACCCCCCTCGGGGTGGGGCTGGCGAGACCCCAGGGGCTGGTGGGAGCTGGTCCTGCCCGGTGCTTGGGGTGGAGGTCCAGGCAGGCGAGCCCCGTGGACCCCAAGACCCGTCCCCTCCCTGGCGTCTGCCTGCCGGGCGCGGGGATGTGGCTGAGGGAAGGGAGGCGCAGGAGCGTTGGGGCAGGGGCAGCCACGACAGCCCTGCCACCTGCTCCAGGGCAGGTAGGAGCAGTGTGGTGAGCACGTGTGTTATTGCCCTGAAATAGAATAGTTTTCTGATAGCATACTGTTAGGTTAACAATAATTTGGATTATTAAGAAGTATTAGCTTTGCAGCTGAATACAAGGCATGACCTGTGGCCTAGCAATGCCGCTGACCACAAGGCAGAATGATAGCTAGGCCTTTGCTTGTGTTAAGTAATCATTTTAACTGTATTAAGCATTTTCTGAGTAAAATGCAGCAAGTGGATCGGTGTCTGTGTGCTGGAAAATCAGCTACAACAAGGAACAAGATGAGACAAAGAAGCCATTGTTCTAAGTACAGTGATCGTGTCCTTAAGAAGTATCTACCACTGCAAGGTCTTGCTGTATCATAATGTTACTCTTACTTAACTTTTAGCTTTTAAAAAGTGCTAGTTCAGCTTAATAGAAATATGCTGTTGTAAAGATCTGTGAAGCACCACCCAAGCATTGCTTTTGTTAACCCTGTAGTCTTGTCTTGTTGTAAGAAGTATAAAAGATCGCCCCACCCTTTAGGGGGGCCATTTTGCCTTTTGCTGGCTTTATGGTCTTTGCTCGAGCAAATAAATGGCTGTCTTTCTTTACCCGCATTGTCTAGTTCCTATGCAGCTAGATAACGAACCCCAGGGAGTTTTCTCCCACCACAGCAGGGCCACGGCTCCAGCTTCTGCCTCAGGCCCCGGGTGAGCGCTGCGCGGTGCTGCGCCAGCCCTGCCCTGTGCTGGGCTCGCAGATAGGGCAGGGCGGGGCAGGGCGGCACCGACACCTCCTGGGAGACACGGTGCAGGCGCAGACTGTGCGAGCGGCTCTAACGGACCCTGCGAGCCCTCAGCCCAGGATGCTGCTGCTGGCCCCCGTCGTGCTGCTGGTGCTGGTGGTGGGGGGCAGCGCTGGTGAGTGCCCCCTGCCCTGGCCTGGGGCGCAGGGTGCCCGGGGGCGGCTGGCCGGGGGCTCGGGGCTGTGGATGGGGAGGTCAGAGAGGCACCAGCCCCAGGGCCGTCCCTGCGCGCCCTGCTTTCCCAGACAAGCCGTGGCATCCAGCCACGCTGACCTCCTCCCCGTGCCCTCCCCAGCCCCCCAGGCCCTGCCCCTGGGCGGAGGGGCTGCTGGGCTTGGGATGGCCTTAGTGAGCTCCTGAGTGTGGCAGGGGCCGAGGGGTATTCCTGGGGTGCGGGGCCGTGGGGCAGGGGCTGGGGGAGACCTGGGGCCTGGGCAGGGACCATTGCCTGGCCAGTGGGGTGATGGGGGTGGGGGGCACCTGGGGTCAGTGGCAGGTTACACTGGCACTGCCCCCTCCCCTGCGGCCCAGGGGCGCTTCTCTGGGGTAACCCCACCCCACACACATATGCATGTATGCACACATGCACTCATGCATGTACATACACATACACACTCATGCATGTACATACACATGCACACACTTTTTTTGGCAAAAACCCCAATTTTATATATATAAGCCACAGAGCAGTCCACTCTGCACGCTCCGCACACACGTGTGCACACATGCTCATGCATGCATACACGTGCACATGCACTTGCACGCAGAGACATACACGCACACATGCACACACATGAAGGGCTGGGTCAGGGACAGCGAGCGACAGGGGCGCGGGGGACTCTGGCCTGAGTGCTGCAGACCAGTGCATGCGCCGTGGGTCCGTGGGTGTCACGCTGGGGTGCGCTCATGTATTCGGGGCACGTTTCTGGGGTCTCTGTCGTTCCAGCAGTGCGCTGCTTGTGTCACTCGTGTGTGTGTGTAGGGAGCTGTCTCTCTCCCGCCTGCACGTCCTCGCCCCCAGCGGCGCTATCTCGCAGGCTGGGCTCCTCCAGCCACCGAATCAGTCAAACACACGCGCACACGCACACAGAGATTAGGAGGGCACGTCTGAGCCAGGCTGGGTTATTCAGCAGTGACAAGCTGACACCCTCGTGTGCCTTGAACTCAGCTCATCCCTATTGCAGCAGCACAATCGTACATGCAGTTAGACACACACACACACACACACACACAGACACGTGTGCGTGCACTCCCAGAGTAGGTGTGAGCAGGCCGGGCCTGGTCAGCACGTCCAGCCGCTCCCCTCGTGCGCCTCAAAACTCAGCACGCCCCATGTCTTGGCGCAGCGGTCCTGGCAGTAACGGCCTTGGCGGGCTGAGCCCGCGGAGTTTGGGCATCGCCGGGATCTCTGCTTCGGCAAACGCCGCGCGGGTGCAGAGCAGAGGGGAGGTCGAGGGGGAGGAAGAGCAGTGCGGCTCAGCGGGGATAGCAGGCGGCTGGACCACACCCGCCGTTTATTGCCGGTACATGCCCTATGCTGACAGCAGCAGCGGCCGCGCGAGGCAGACAGGGACAAGCGGCAGTGTGCCGTAGTGTCAGTGAGGTGTCTGGGGACGTCCCGCGCGAGTCCGGCTAGCAAGGGGCGGGTTTGGAAAGCTGCGCGGCAGCGGGGGCGCGGAGGTCCGGGTCCTGGAGCCGGGCGAGCTGGGTCGCGCAGCTGGCCCCGGTGCCGGGGCCGGGGCCGGTGCCCGGGTGGTGCTGGAGCCGCAGGCGGGAGAGCGCCGCGCGGTCGGTGCCGGGAGCCGGGCAGGAAAGGAGAAGGGGAAGTGGCTTGGATCCGCGCCCCGGGACGCAACCCTGAGCTTGGGTCGGGGCTGTGGGAGCTCACAAAGGATCACGAGGTGTGTCCGTGGGGACAGGACGGCGCGCGCGCTGGATCCCAGCAGCGGATCGCTGCGGGCGGCACTGCTGCGGGGCAGCTCACAGCACAGGCAGGCGGATCCAGTGCCTGGGGGCCGGGCAAGGAGCCGGGGCTAGAAGTGGTGTGACAGCGGCTGAGCTGGCGTGTGCACACGCGGGTGGAGTAGGGTTTGGAGCGGGGATCCCGCCGTGCAGGGCTCCCGGCTGCCCGGGTCCCCGCGCTCGGGGCGGTCCCTGCCTCGGACCCCCTGCTCCGCCCCCTGGACGGGAACGGGCCGCGATCCTGTGCCCTCTCCCCCCACGCCTGCTCATCCGGCTCCATCCCCACCTACCTGAGACGCGGCGGGCCGGCACTCCCCTCACCCTCGTCGGGAGCGGTTTACGTGCCTCTCTGCACCCTCTTGTGGCACCCTTGCTCTGATCGGGGCTTGCTCGGGCGGGGGGGCCCCTTGGGCGGGCTGCGCCCGGTGCCAGGCCCCCGACAACACGGGGCGGAGGGGTCGCGGCGGGGCTGGGCGCTGCCCCGTCCCCCGCCCTGCCAGTCCCCACCCAGAGGCAGGCGGGTGGGGGCACGAAAGGCCTGGGCCGGGTGACCACGGGGCAGCCGGCCCGGGGCCTCCCGCTCTGCTCCGGGCCCAGTCTGCCCGCAGCCCGCCCGCCGGGCCCCGCCGGCGGCACCAAGTGTGCAGTGAGGAGCGGTGCCTCGCGGCGGGCAGCGAGCGGGGGTGCCCCGGGGCATGGGGCGCGGGTCCCGCGGGCTTTGCTCGCCGTGTATCCGCAGAAGCAGCTTGTCGTGTCTGTGCCCCGGGAGCAGGTGGATCTCCGCGCCTGCCGCAGCTGTCCGTGCCTCGTGCCCGCCGGCCCGGCCCGGCGCCGCGCCGCACTGCACGGCTCCCTGGCTGCTTCCTGCCTCCGCCGCGTGCACACTTCTCTTTTCTTCCTCAACAGCTCCCTGCTCTCCCCGGGCCTTGCAGCGGGGCGCCTGGCTCTTGCTGGCTTTGTGCCCGCGCGGGGATG
Source organism: Alligator mississippiensis (assembly GCF_030867095.1). NCBI lineage: Eukaryota > Metazoa > Chordata > Crocodylia > Alligatoridae > Alligator > Alligator mississippiensis. Next base: position 344,324 of record NC_081830.1, read on the forward strand.
CTCTTTTCGAGCCGTGAGAATTGTCTCGGTCCAGAAAGCCACTTGTGAGCCCTTCGGGCTTACAGACACGCCCGCATGCCACGGTGGGCTCAGCACCCCACGGTGCCGGGCTCGGTGTCCCCCGGGCGGCACAGGCCCAGCAGTGGCCGCGGCCCGGGCGGTGGCAGCGATGACCCCGGGCTCGCGCGGGTGGTGCAGGAAGGGGGTTGGACGGGCGCAGACGCCCCCCGAGAGACACCCGGAGCGCGCTGTGGGCAGGCGCAGCGTGGTAGCCACGGGGGGGAGCAGGGGGCGTCGAGCAACCAGTAGGGCGGCCGTGTCCTCGTCCTGTGCGCCCGCCCGCCCGCCCGCCCACCAGCCCACCCCGCGTCCCCGGCCCCGCGGGGCTCACGGCCGTCCCCTCCCGTGCAGGCTCCCGGCTGGAGGTGATCACGAAGCCCATCTCCGAGGCCCACCTTGGCACCAAGGCCCTGCTGCCATGCCACTTCAAGGTCGAGGGGACGGTGGCCCTGTCCTCCCTGCGCGTGACCTGGTATTTCTGGAACGAGACGATCGCACGGTATGAACACGGCAGGAACCGGACACAGCACGGACCCGAGCTGCCGTCAGACAGCGAGCTGCTGTGCGGGGACGCCTCCTTGTTGCTGCACAAGGTGACGGTGTCGGACGAGGGCCTGTACACGTGTGTCGTGGGCTACAACACGCACCAGTGGCGTGGGAACACCACCCTCCATGTGCTCGGTGAGGATGGGATGGGGGCTCCCGGGCCCCAGGGTGGCCGTGGTGGTGCAGGGGTGGCACATGCACGCAGGCCCATGTGTTTCACACCCAGTCTTGGTGCCACGGACCCGTCCAACCCCAGCCACAGGCAGGGCCCTCGGCCTTGGCCCGGGCCGGGAGCTGGGCTGTGGCAGGTGGGAGCAGCAGTGTCACCTGTGGGCAGTGCTGGGCCCTCCCGCGGCCCCTCATGGCCTGCCAGGGGTGGCGTGGGCACTCGGCCCCACGTGGGTGCAGTGGCCCAGTGCCACCCCAGCCTGGCAGGCGCCTCGCACACAAAGTGCCCAGGCCATGCACGGTGCTGTGACCCCGTCTTGTTCCCAGCTGCCCCGACCATCTCCATGTACAAGCAGCTGGCGGTGGGTCGCGCAGAGTCCGCCCTCCTGTGCCACGTGGGGGGCTTCTACCCCAAGGACGTGGAGGTGGCGTGGCTGAGGGACGGGCAGGTCCTGAACGGCTCCACCCGCTCCAGCCCCCAGAGGAACCCAGACGGGACCTTCAGCCTCACCCTGACCTACACCTTCACCCCAGTCCGGAGCGACACCGGCGCCGTCTTTGCCTGCCGCGTCCAACACCCGGCGCTGAAGCAGCCCCTGGTCGAGGACATGCCCCCGGACAGCACAGGTGGGAGCTGGCGTGGGGCGCGGCACTGAGCCCGCACGGTAGGGCTGTGGGGTGAGCGTGGGCTGAGGACGCCGGGCTGGCCCTGACTCTGCTCCCGTCCATCTCTGCTGCAGGCATGGATCTGGCCAGAGCTGTGGCTGGAGCCATCATTGTGGGCATCGTGATTGTCACTGCAGCCGGAGCTGTGTACTGCTGGACGCAGAGCAGAGGTAGCGGGCACGGCGCCAGGGGAGGGGGCAGAGGGGCAGGCGGGCGGGCGGGCGGGCAGTCTGGCGAGGGGGTGATGGCTCATTAGGGACCCGCTGTTGTCCATCCGGTCGCATGTCCGTGTGCTGCTCTGATCCCGGGCCCAGCACCGGAGCCGATGCGCAGGCACAGGGAGGAGAGGGGGCGCCGGGGCCAGCGGGGCCAGAGCCCAGGAGAGCAGGGAGGGCCGGGCCCAGCTGGGCGCTGGGTGTTGCAGGGACAATTAAATGTGGTCCTGTCAAGATGTCCGAACGCCCAGTAGCCTTTTCAAGATGGTTCAGGATTGGTAATGATCGTGGCCTGATGTGAACCCCAGGAACGTGCTGACTGCACATTTAGTACAGAGCAATAGGGGCCACGGCTGTCCTGGGGGTGGGAGGAGGCCCCAGGTGCTTCTACACCAATGCTCGTAGTACAGGGTGTAAGCAGGAGGAACTGTGCCTCCTGATTGCGAGTAAGGACCCAGACTTCGTAGGGCTCACAGACACCTGGCGGGACCCTACCTGGGACCGGGTGGCGGGCATTCGGGGGCACACCCTATAGAGAAGAGACAGGACAGAGAGGAAAGGTGGGGGGTCGCGCTCTATGTCAGAGAGCACCTCACGTCATCAAGGATCAGCTTCAGGGTAGAGGAGGGCCGGGCAGAGACACTATGGACCAAACTACAAGGGGGTTGGGGGGAAAGGCACCTGACAGTGGGTGTCTCCTACAGACCACCCAGTCGGGGGGAAGAGCTGGACAGGGACTTCTCTGGTCAGCTTATGGAGGCGGTTAGGTCAAGGGGTGTCATTGTCACGGGTGACCAAAACTCCCTGGACATTTGCAGGGAGCAGACAGCCAGGTCTGACCGCTTGCGTAGGTCCCTGCGTGTATTACACATGTAGTTCGGGATCTCCTGGAAGGGCTACACATGTTTAAATCTGCAGGTCCGGATGCCCTCCACCCAAGGGTGTTGAGGGAGCTGGCAGGGGTCATTGCGGAGCCCTTGGCCCGGCTGTCGGAGCATTTGTGGTCATCTGGCCGGGCGCCGTGGGATTGGAAACTGGCTAATGTGGTCCCTATTTTCAAGGAAGGGAGGAAGGAGGACCCAAGTAACTAGAGGCCTGTAAGCCTCATCTCAGTGCTCGGGAAGCTCTTGGAGAGAATCATCCAGGAGCACATCAGTGGGGGCCTGCAGGGGAGATCACGCTCAGGGGCAATCAGCATGGGTTCATCAAGGGCAGGTCCTGCCTGACCAACCTGATTGCCTTTTATGACCAAGTAACTAAATCCTTGGATCGTGGTGTCGCTTTGGACGTAGTCTTTCTAGACTTTAAGAAGGCCTTTGGCACTGTCTCTCACCCCATCCTCATCAATAAATTAAGTGACTGTGGCACTGATGGCTGCACAGTTGGACGGGTAAAAACTGGCTGATGGGGCGTACCCAGAGAGCCAGGTTGTACTCAGCCTGGCGAGATGTGAGCAGCGGGCTCCCCCAGGCCTCGGTCCTCGGGCCCACGCTCTTTGACTTCTTCATCAGCGACTTGGACGAGGGGGTGGGAAGCACGCTGTCCAAGTTTGCTGATGACACTCAGATGTGGGGCGAGGTGGACACACTTGACGGGAGAGAGAGGCTGCAACTAGATTTAGACAGACCACAAAAGTGGGCAGATGACAATAGGATGGGGTTCAATGCAGACAAATGCAGGGTGCTGCACCTGGGGAGAAGGAATCCACAGCACACACACAGGCTGGGGAGCTCCCCTCTTGACAGCACAGAGGCAGAAAGGGATCTTGGAGTCATTATTGACTCCAAGATGAACAAGAGCCGCCAATGCCAGACCGCAGCCAGCAAGGCCAGCCAGACCTTGTCATGCATCCAAAGGTGCATCTCAAGCCGGTCCAGAGAGGTGATTCTCCCCCTTGATGCGACTTTGGTCAGGCCGCAGGTGGAGTACTGTGTCCAGTACTGGGCAACACACTTCAGGAGGGATGTGGCCAGCCTGGAGAGGGGTCAGAGGAGGCCACCCGCTTGGTGAGAGGGCAGCAGGACAGGCCCTACGAGGAGAGACTGAGGGACCTGAACCTGTTCAGCCTCAGCAAGAGGAGGCCGAGGGGGGACCTGGTGGCTGCCTACAAGCTCATCAGGGGAGATCAACAGCAAACAGGCAGAGCCCTTTTCTCCCCAGCACCACCTGGGGTGACGAGGAGCAATGGCCATCAGCTGATGGAGAATAGGTTTAGGTTAGAGATCAGAAGGCAATATTTACAGTTAGGGTGGCCAAAATCTGGAACCAACTTCCCAGGGAAGTGGTCCTCGCCCCTACCTTGGGCAAATTCAACAGGAGGTTGGACGATCACCTGTCTGGGGTCTTGGGAACCCAGCATCCATTCCTGCCTGTGGCTGTGGGTCAGGTAAGATGATCTGCTCAGGCCCCTCCTGACCCGAGCTACTAGGAAACTATGGATAGGACTCTACCGTGGTGACCACTGGGACTAATTAAATGTAAGACCAGGAAACATAACAGGGAAGTTCCCAAGTGGGTAAGAAGTGCTGTTGTCTAACTTGGATCTATCGGTTAAACTAGTCTACTCTGCTTAGGTGGCATTACCGATGGTGGCGTCACGAAAGGGATATGTGGCAGACGCAGGTGAAGGCAGCGTTCGCTGTCCGCTGCGTGGATTTCGGGGCAGAGGTCCGCGTGGATGTCTAAGGAAAGATCAAGTCTTTGGATGGGCGGCACAACCCAGGAGCAACGCCTGCGTAACCCGTCTGAACAGAGGGCGAAGCAGTGAAGAGTCACCTTAACGCGCTCAGTCTTTGGTGCCTGTCCGCTTGTACTGTGGCAGTCCAGCTCGTGAATGGCTTTGTGCCTAGGGGATGGTGCGTAGTCAATAAAGCTCCTGGGTGTTTGCCGGGCGAGTGCCGCGGTTAATCGCAGAGCTCTCCGCACAGGTAGGGCGTGGGCGAGGCTGAGCCCAACGCTGGGGCGCTGCTGCGGCCGGTCACCCCCAGGACGATGGAGGCCAGAGCGGGAGGACGAGACCGGCGCCGAGCGGCCAGGTGGGTCTCCCAGCGCCATTCATCCCGCCCGCGTGACGCCCGCCTAGGCCTGCGTCCTGGCTGCTGCAGCTGGGCCCCTGCACCTGGGCCAGGGCGATCCTGGAAGGTGACGGAGACAAGCTGGAGGCAGCCACGACAGCACCATAGCCCCGTGTGAGGGGCAGAGGTGCCCCACGCGGGCTGCCTTGTGCCCCGACGCCTGGCCCGCCGCACGGGACGTGCTCCCCGGGACTGCGCTGCACCAGGCGGGACTAAACCGGGCTCAGGGCAGCCGGCTGCCGCCTCCTTCCTCGGGCCCGTCCCCTGCTGCACGGCTCTCGGGCCCCTCCAGGCCGGCAGAGCCCCCCGCTCTCCGCCGCTCGGGGGCTGTGCTGAGGCTGGCAGGACCAGGGCTCTGCCGGGCACTCGGGGTGCAGCTCCAGGCACAGGGACCCCAAGGACCCTGAGACCCGTCCCCTCTGCTCGCCTCTGCCTCCCAGGCCTGGGCGTGTGGCTGGGGTCAATGCGCCCGGCTCTGCGGGGAGAGCGATGAGGAAGTGCTGGGGCTCGCAGAGCTCCGGGTCGCCCGGGGCCAGATCGGCCGTGTGGCTTGGAGCCCCGTGGCCTGCCAGCCCGTGGCCTAGGCAGCGACAGGACCTGGGAGCCCTGCAGGGGGGGGGTCTTCGCCCTGCATGAGGGGGGTGCAGGGGTTGGGGTCGCAGGGCAATTCATACCCTGGGGGCCAGACATGGGCAGGGGACACGGCCGACCCGCCACGTACCCGCCAGCTCTGGTCTCGCCCAGCTCCCACCCTGCTGCCACTGCTGGTGGGGGATGGCCAGTGAGTGCCCCTGCCCGGCCTGGGGCGGAGGGTGGCTGGGGGGCGACGGGGGTTCAGCGAGGAGCACCTGGGGTCAGCAATAGCTTAACACGGTGCTGCCCCCACCCCGGTGCCCATGGTGGGAGCTGCTCTGCGGTCACCCCTCTACACACACACACACACACACACACACACACACACACACACGAAACCCAGGTGTGCACAGCAGACAGACGCTCTCCCCACCTCCGCTAGGTCCTGACCCCCCACTCTGCCCCCCGTGCAGGGCAGCTCCTGGGCTCTCAGGGGATCCCGCGGCCGTTTCCTCTCGCCGGGTGCAGGCCGCGCGTGCGGCCCCACCCGTCCCCGGGGAGCGCGGCCCGGCAGCGAGCGGCGGTGGGAGAGACGGCGCCGCTGGGATGTGCGTGCAGAGGTGGACGGGGCAGCAGGAAGGGCCTGGGCCTCGCAAAGACGGCGCAGCCCAAGCACGGGGCGTGAGACACGGCCACCGCCACGGGTCCCTTCCCGCCAGCTGCCCCAGCCCCGCGCCTGGGCATCCCGCGCCCCCGCCCGGCTCGGCTCCGTGCGCAGGACGGGGGCTGCAGCCGGTGCACGTTGTCCCCCCGCGCTGTGCCCGGGGTGCTGGGGCACAAGACGGGGCCCGCGGCGGTAACCGGGCAGTGGGGGCAGCCCGGGCCCCGCTGCCCTGTGCGAGCAGGTCAGGTCGCTCCTGCCGGACCCCCTCGGGCCTGGGGAGCTCCCCTCGCCCCGCGGCCGGGGTCCACGCACACGGAGACGGGGCAGGAGCTGGGGCACCAGCCCCGAGCCCACACGGCCGCCCGCAGCCGGGCTGTGCGAGCGCTGGGCTCCCGGGAAGGATGGGCCACGCCGGGCCCAGCCCAGCTCCCGGGGCAGAGCCACCTTGTCCCTGGACTCTGGTCCCTGCCTCCCGTAACTCCGGGAAGTGAAAGCAAAACGGGCCTGCCCAGAAATCAGCTCCAGCCGGCGGGGCTGAGCCTGGCTGGACGCATGGACACCCGGGCCCTGCGCCTCGCGGGCCTGCTCCTCCCGCTCCTCTGTGCCGCGCTGGCAGGTAAGTGCCCACCGCCGCGCGCTCGGGGCAGGGCTCGCAGCGCCGGGCCGGCCACGCCCGTCTCGGCCCCGGCACGGCCGCCCATCGTGACCGTGCCACGGCGGGGAAATGGGGGCAGCCCCGCGTGCCTGCACGCAACGGCCGGCTCTGGGGGCTGTAGCGGGTCCCAAAAGGGGCAGGTTGGGGGTTGCAAGTAGCCGACAGCCCGAGGGCCCAGTGTGCAACCAGCACCCGGCATCGCCCTGGTGCCACCGGGTCCCCGTCCCCCCGTCCCCGCCCGGCGCAGCCCACGGCGCTCTCCTCCCCGCGCAGGCTCCCAGCTGCGCGTGGTCACAGCACTGTCCGCCCGCGCCCGGCTGGGCTCCTGGGCCCTGCTGCCGTGCCGCTTCGACGTCGGGGGGCCCGTGGCCCTGCGCTCCCTGCGGGTGATGTGGTACCTCTTCGATGAGAGGGTCGCGTGGTTCGACAAGGGCCAGGCCCAGCCCGGAGGAGCCTGTTGGACACGGACCTGCGGAGTGGAAACGCCTCCCTGGCGCTGGCCGAGGTGGCCGTGTCAGACGAGGGGCTGTACAAGTGCGACGTGCGCCACGGTGCCCAGCAGCACCAGGGGAGCACCACCCTCCGCGTGCTCGGTGAGGACCGGGGGGGTCCTGCATGTGGAGGGTCCGGGCCCGGGTACATGCAGGGCTGGGAGTCCCCAGACCCACACTTCACCCCGTCTGTGCAGCCCCCACCATCCCGCCTGCTGTGCGGGAAATGGGTGGAAAGGAGCTGGCCCGGGGTCTGTGACCAGCCCGCGCCAGGGCGAGGGTGAGGGCGAGGGCAAGGGCGAGGGCGAGAGCGCAGCGGGAACCACCCCGGGCTGTGGCGCAGGAGGCAGGCGCAGCAAAGGGACTTTCGTGCTCTCGATTCCAGCTGCCCTGACCATCTCCATCCCCCAGCACGTGGCCGTGGCCAACGCAGCCACCGCCCTCCTGTGCCACGTGGGGCGGTTCTTCCCCGAGGACGTGGACGTGGCATGGCTGAGGGACGGGCAGGTCCTGGATGGCTCCACCCGCTCCAGCCCCCAGAGGAACCGGGATGGGACCTTCAACCTCACCCTGACCTACACCTTCGCCCCGGTCTGGAGTGATGCTGGCGCCGTCTTCGCCTGCCATGTCTGACACGCGGCGCTGGAGCAGCCCCTGGTCGAGGAGTTCGCCCTGGATGTCCCAGGTGAGTGCCAAAAAGGCCCGCAGCGAGGCCAGACAGTGCTACGGGGCGAGCGCTGGAACACGGCTGTGCGCCAAGTTTCACTCCTGCCCCATCCTGCCTGTCCCGCCCTGTCCCTGCTGCAGGCTCGGACCGCACCGGAGCTGCGATTGGGGCCGTCGTGGCCATCGTGCTCGCACTAGGAGCTGCGGGCGCGGCCGGTTACTGCTGGCGGCAGAGGAGAGGTACGGGCACGGCGCCGGGGGAAGCAGAGGGGAGGGGGGACGGCGACAGGGTCTCGGGCAGGGGCACGCTGCGGGGCACAGACGGGCCCCTGGAGCAGGGCAGGCTTTACCCTCCTGCTCCCGGGGACCCACACCCCGCAGCCCCAGCGCAGGCTGGACGTGTCTCCAGGACCGTCCCAAGCTGCCCCTGTGTCCCGTGTGTTGCTCCCACCCCAGGCAGGAAAGCCGCTTGCTCCGTGTCCAAGGTGGAGGGGCCGGAGCGGTGCCGGCTGGGCCAGGAGGTGACTCTGCGCTGCTCCGTGGAGGGGAAGATCCGTGCAGACACGGCGGTGATGTGGGAGCGGACGCAGGGCGAGGACAGGGCGCTGATCCAGAAGGACGGGCCCGGGGCGGCCCCTGAGCAACAGCTGCTCTACACGTCCGTGCCCCTGGGCTGGACGCCCACCCAGGAGAGGTCCGAGACCGGCCTCACGGCCCTCCTGACCTTCACCCCCACGGTGCAGGACCACGGGGCGCGCGTGCAGTGTCTCCTCCAGCCCGAGGCCCGAGACAGCGGCGAGGAGCCCGAGTGCTGGGAGATCCGGGTGTGGGGTGAGTCCCGGCAGGGCCCGGCGGGGAGAGTCAGGGGCAGCGGCTGAGCGAGGAGCGCGTTTCATGTAAGACGGGGACACGCTGGAGAGCGTGACGGGAAATCAGGACCAGGATGGCCCGAGGGTGGGGGTGTTTGGCCAGAGGAGCCCCCCGGAGGTGGTGGGCTGGGCTTGGGCGGGGTCTGAGCAGCACTTTCCCGTCCCCTGGCCCCGCACTGGGACGCTGCTGCCTGCTGGGACTGGCCGTGCCAGGACTGGCCTGGCAGGGATCCCCCTGGGACCGCACACGGGGACTCCCTCCGCTGCCCAGCCCCGCTCAGACTCGCGTCCCGGCCTCCTGGCCACGTGTCCTTCCACGGCACGTGATGAACACCGCTGGGGTCATGAAAGCCATAAGGTCTCAACACTGACAAGTGCAGGGTGCTGCACCTGGGGAGGAAGAGCCAGCAGCATACCTACAGGCTGGGAACTCCCTTCTCATCAGTGCAGAGGCAGAAAAGGATCTTGGAGTCATTATTGATTCCAAGATGAATGTGGGCCGACAGTGTGGGGACGCAGTCAGGAAAACGCACCTTTTCATGCATCCACAGATGCATCTCGAGCAGGTCCAAGGAGGTGATCCTCCCCCTCTACGCGGCAATGGTCAGGCCGCAGGTGGAGTACTGCGTCCAGGTCTGGGTGCCGCAGTTCAGGAGGGACGTGGACAGCATGGAGAGGAGGCCACTCACATGATCCGGGGGCAGCAGGGCAGGCCCTACGAGGAGAGGCTATGGGACGTGAACCTGTTCCGCCTCCACAAGAGAAGGCTGAGAGGGGATCTGCTGCCCATCTATACACTTGCCAAGGGGGACCAGCAGGCGCTGGGAGAGACCTTGCTCCCCCCAAACACTTCCTGGACTAACAAGGAATAACGGCCCAAATTCATTAGAGAGTAGGTTCAGACTAGACATCAGGAGGTGCTGCTTCAGTCAGGGCGGCTAGGACCTCGAACCAACTTCCAAGGGCAGTGGTGCTGGCTCCTGCCCTGGGGGTCGTTAAAAGGAGGCCAGATAGTTTTACCTGGCTGGGGTCATTTGAGGCCAGTATTGTCTCCTGCCCGGGGCGGGGGGACTGACTTGATGATCTACTTAGGCCCCTTCCAACCCACATCTATCTATCTATCTATCTATCTATCTATCTATCTATCTATCTATCTATCTATCTATCTATCTATCTAGTGCATGGTGTTTAGTTACCGGGTTTCTGGTTGTACCCATGTTGGTCTCAGGACAGAGGCAGGCCAGGTTCTTACAGCAGATGCAATATCTTTTATTAGACCAGCTGAGTAGTTGGAAAAAAGTTGTTGGCAAGCGTTCAGGCACACTCACCCTTCTTGAGGCATGCAGAGTCTGTGCGAGCCCAACACCGCTCTCCTGAGCCTCGTGTTGAGTGAGTCTGTAGCGGTGCACACCTGTCTGCCTTCACCCTGACACGCAAACTGCCCCCAGCCCCGCCGGAGCTGTCCGGGATCCAGGTGCTGCCGCGCTGGGACCCCCCGGACACAGTGCCGTTCGCCGTCCGCCTGCACGGCTTCTACCCCCGCGGGATCCACCGTGTCGAGTGGAGCTGGGACAGGAAAGCCTGGGAGCGGTCGGAGCCGAGTGACTACGAGGAGAACGAAGACGGCACGTTCAGCGCCAGGAGCGTGTGGAGAGTGCCCAGCCGGTGCCTGGCCCGCCCCGAGCAGCGCGTGCGAGTGTGCGTGCAGCACGGCCCTGTGGACCCCCCCATTGCGGGAGAGCTCAGCATTGGGGACACCGGTGAGGAGGGGGGATGCATGGGGTCACGGCCGCACGTTGTGGGGGGGCTTTGACTCTCTCTCACCTACCTGAGGGGACGTCATGGCCCCTCCTGATGGGAGGCAGAGCAGCCCCCACCCAGGGTTGGCTCCCCCTGACTGGTGTGGTGGGAGAAACCTCCCTAAGGTCCGTTGTCTAGCTGTAATTTGATTGACAGACAACGCGGGTAAAGAAAGACAGCTGTTTATTTGCTCGAGCAAAGAGCATAAAGCCAGCAAAAGGCAAAATGGCCCCCCATAAAGGGTGAGGCGATCTTTTATAGTTATTACAATAAGGCAAGACTATATGGTTAACAAAAAGCAATACTTGGGCGGTGCTTTACAAATCTTTGTAACAGCATATTTCTATTAAGCTGAACTAGCACTTTTTAAAAGCTAAAAGTTAAGTAACAGTAACATTATGTTAGCAAAACCTTACACAGTAGCAGATACTTTTTAAGGACAACCACTGCACCCAGAACAATGGTTTCCCTGTCTTATCTTGCTTTTTGCTGTAGCTGATTTTCCAGCACACAGACACAGATCCACTTTTTAACTCAGAAAATGCTTAATACAGTTAAAATGACTACTTGACACAAGCAAAGGCCTAGCTATCATTCTGCCTTGTGGTCAGCAGCATTGCTAGGCCACAGGTCATGCCTTGTATTCAGCTGCAAAGCTAATACTTCTTAATAAACCAAATTATTGTAAACCTAACAGTATGCTATCAGAAAACTATTCTATTTCAGGGTAATAACAAACCTGCGCACTACAAATCCTCCCTTTGTTTTAATTTTCCAGAGGAAATTTTGGAACACACTTTTAGGTATTTAACTTTTTGTGGGGTTAGGTTTTGATGATTGATGCTGGATATTCGTATAAACTGACCATACATTTTTATTTGCCTTTGCATAAACTATTGTTTTAGAGAGCATAGACACTGAAACCAGCACAACAGGCAGATTATAGTTATAATAATTTTGATTAAGCTTAATACAAAAGGTCTAAGCCATCCTGTAAGGGAGGGCAACCAATTTGTGAGCCAACTAAGAGATGCATCTTTGGGGATTTTAGCTATATCTTTGGCTTTTTGGATATGGACAGCTGCATCATTGAGGTGGGTTTGTACTATTGTAAAAGAACTGTTAACACAAAAGCAATATTCTGGTCCGATAACTGTATAAGCTCCCGCCTTGAGTAGCAAGGAGAAAATCAAGGGCTATATGGTTTTGAATTATCATTTGTCAGAGGTTTTTTTGGGTGTCAGCCAAGGCAGCAGCAGCTTTTGAGAGTTTTTTGTGACCTTTATTGAATCTATGAGCCATGATTTTTATCACAGCTTGTAGGCGTAGTGTAAATTTTTTAAGACAAGGAGTGTTTATTCCTGGGAGTATACCTGGTAAAGAACACCCGACTAACACTCCTTTGGTAAGCGGAGTTTTTTGATATTTATCTACTATATCACAGCTTTCTTGCAAATCCCTCTTGTTTCGCCACCTGCCCCGTGGAAGGTGCGTGGCAAAGGACGTAGAGGGTTTTAGCATCGCTGGATAGCAGATACCTTTTCCTTTGGCGGGGATTTTATGGTAGGCGTGGGAGCCACAGACCCAGTATTGTCCTTTTAAAGCAGCGAGGTTTGAATACTTAGGAGGTATTTGGCCCCCGTTTCCTAATCCTAGCACCCCGCATTCACCCTTTGATTTAAAGGAAGGATTTGCAGTTCCATTGAAGAAGCATTGTCCCCGGGAGGTATCAGTGTACAAACAATACCACAAGGTATTATTTAAAGAGGAGATGGGGGTGCAGATAGGATTAGTGCCCTTGGTTAAATTTTTGCTGCTGTAGAAATCATTGTAAGAGCTGTAATAGGTAGGAGTTGCTGTGTTATTATTACGCCAGTCTCCTCCACTAGAACTAGTAAAATAGTGGTGACATCTGCTTGTGCCTAAATTAATGCAGTCTGATACTGAGCAGTTTACATAGAAACACCAATCTCCAACAACAGGCTTTACTAAAAGGAACTCCTGCTGACTTTGGTCCCAAGCTTGGTTATTAGAGGGGTTTAAAAGTAACTCGATGGGGCCCAAGGGGATGGGAGTCATAGGAATGCCTCCTTGAGTGTGGAGAGGAAAATGACTGCACACCCAACAATCACTTTGGTTTTCTGCTTTAGCGGCTCTCTCAACGTATTGGAGGTACATATTATTATCAGAGATGTGGGCAACATTAGGTTTAAGAGTAGTCTTAGCCTGAGGAGACTCTGCAAATTGTCTGAGAACTGGGTGGCTAGGCTTTACACAATATTCTGTTCCATAAGTAAATACCCGAACTTCTGCTGAACTACAGCAATGTGAGGGAGGATACCAACGGGCAATGTTGACCTTCCCGTCTATATCAGAGAGTTCGATTGAATCGCTTATCCAGACAGGAAAACCTCGGGCACCAGGATTAGCACATCTGCAGCAACTGGCAGCTATAGCCGACCCCTGTGAGAGACTTATTTCTCCAGCAAAGAGAAAGATTAGAAATAACATGGTTATAAAAACCGTATTATAACCAAAATCAGCACAAACAGTATGCACAACCCTGCAGCTCCAATAACTGATCTTCTGGGACATGTTACAGTCTCAAAGTGCTCGGTTTCAGCTGATCCAAAAGTGTCTAGAGGATGCAGTACTTGGAGTTTGGTGCTCTCTGGGCTGGGCAGGACCCCAAAAGGGTGACAGTTCATTAGTGGACCTTGGTTAGTTTGAGTTTTATATTATCTAACGGGCTGCAGGTCCAGGAGGTGTTGGGTTTTATTTTTTTGTCTGCTTCTGGCTCACCCTTGTCGCGGTCAGGTGGGCGTGCGGTGCTCCCACGAAGTCCGCAGTCGTCTTCTTCTGGCTTCCCCTTTTCCAGGTCAGGGAAGCTCGCGATGGAGCCGATCCTGAGCTCGGGTGAAACTTCTGTCTTCTTTGTACGAGTATAATGAATCCAGTTGTCCTTTTCTGCTACTTTTACGGCGGTGTGGGAGGTGAGGAGGACTTGATACAGTCCTTGTTACTTAGGTTTAAGGGGAGACCGTTTCCAAGTTTTTACATACACCCAGTCTCCAGGCTGGATGCGATGTGCTGGGACATCAGCAGGGAGGGGTTGGCTTAAAGCAGCATATCTATGGAAAGATTTTAACTGAGACTGTAGAGATAAAATATAAGAGGTGAGTCCTTTATCGCCTAAAAGAGAAGAAGTGTGAGCCGGTAATAAGGGGAAATGTTGGGGAACAGGGTGTCCAAACAGCAGCTCGTAAGGGCTGAGCTTTAGTTTTCTCCTGGGGGTGGTTCTGATGGACATAAGGGCCAGTGGGAGAATCTTAGTCCATTTTAACCCGCTCTCAGCACATAGCTTCCCAATTTTTGTTTCAGGGTCTGATTCATTCTCTCTACTTGTCCTGAGCTTCCTGGGTGCCAAGGGGTATGGAATTTCCATTCTATTCCTAGGCAGCTGGCCAGCGTTTTGTTTATGTCAGCAGTAAAATGCGATCCTTGATCGCTTTCAATGATACGTGGAGGACCAAACCTGGGTATAATTTCATTAAGGAGTATTTTTACTACTTGTTGTGCTGTAGCTCTTCTGGTGGGGAAAGCTTCTACCCACCCCGTGAGTTGGTCAACAATTACTAGGAGGTTTTTGTACCCATTGTCTTTAGGCATATCAGAAAAATCTATTTGCAGTCTTTCAAAGGGAGTATAAGCCCAGGGGCGGGCCCCAGGGGGTCCTGATTTTTCTCCTTTGATATTAAACTTTTTGCATATACTGCAGTGTTCTAAAAGCCTTTTTGCTTCCTGGTAGACTCCGGGTGCGTAGAACAGCCTGTTAGTGATAGTGGCAAGTTTTTCACAACCTAAATGCTCGCTTTGATGGAGTTGTTGCAGATAGGGTCTAAGGGCTGCTTTAGGTAACACTATCCTTTCATCTGGCAATCGCCATATTTCATCTTTTTCACAGGTGGCTCCTGCTGCTTTTTATCTCTGTTGTTTTAAAGGTGGTGTAGACTCGTACATTTTTGGCTCTAGCAATATTCCCAAATATGCCTTTGACTGGGGAATTTGAGCTTGGAAGGCTAGGGCGGATAGTGGTTGTAAGGCTGCTGTTTGAGCTGCAGCATCGGCCAGGGCATTGCCTTTTGAGACTTGATCTCCCTTTTTGGTATGGGCTGGGCAATGCATTACAGCTATGGCTTTTGGCAGCATTATAGCTTGTAGGAGATCATTGACTTGTTTAGCATTTGATATTTTAGTTTTAGAGGCTGTCATAAATGCTCTCTGTTTCCACAATTGTCCAGTGGCATGACAGATTCCAAAGGCATACTTAGAATCAGTTCAAATATTTACAGAGTGGCCCGATGCTAAGTGACAAGCTCGTGTAAGGGCAGTAAGTTCAGCCGCCTGCGAGCTCAACTGCCCAGGCAGTGGTTTAGCTTTAAGTATTTTAAATGGAGTTATCACTGCATAACCCGTGTTTTTAACTCTATTGACTAATTTTGAAGAGTTATCTATAAAAAAAATCAAGTCAGGGTTGTCTAAGGGTAAGTCACTAAGATCTACCCTGGGTTTGTCTGAAAATGCTGCAACTTGAAGGCAATCGTGGGAGTCTGGTTCCCCGTCACTGGGTAGAGGTGATAGAGTAGCCGGATTCAGGGTATTGCATCTCTCTGTGACCAGGTTTGTAGCCATTAAAAGTGTGGTTTTATACTTGTTCATTCTCTGATGAGAAAAATGTTGAGTATTTTTCTGGAGGAGGAGGAGTGCTACTGCGTGTGGATCCTTTAGGATAAGGGGATATCCGAGGACTAATTCCTGGGCTTTCTCGACTATTGTTGCAGCTGCTGCCACTGCGCGAAGGCAGCCGACTCCCCCCTTTGCCACTGGATCTAATTGTGCAGAGAAGTAAGCTACCGGGTGTTGGGTGTTGCCTAAGGGTTGAGTAAGTACCCCAGAGGCTACTCCTAGTCGCTCATGGACAAAGAGCGTGAAAGGTTTTCGATAATCTGGTAGCCCTAGGGCAGGGGCAGAAGTTAAGGCAGATTTTATATTATTGAAACTATGGGCGGCTTTATGATCCGAAAAGACTGGCTCTTCTGCCTCTTTTGTAGTAAGCTGTACAAGTGGTTTGGTTAACTCTCCGAAGGCTGGAATCCAGGAGCGACAGACCCCCACCATTCCCAGCAGACCCCGAACTTGACGCTTTGTTATAGGCTTGGGAATATTTAGGATAGCTTGGATTCTGTCATCACTCAGGCATCTTTGGCCAGGCTCCAAAATGTGGCCCAAGTATTTAACAGTGGATTTACAAAACTGAAGCTTACTTGGTGACACCTTGTGGCCTTTGGCGGCTAGTGCAGTGAGTAAGACGATGGTGTCCTGAATACATGCTTCTGATGAGGCAGAGCATAAGAGTAAATCATCCACGTATATTAGGAGGGATGAGGAGTTAGGAAAAGTAACATCTTGCAAATCTTTGTGAAGAATTTGAGAAAAAATGCTGGGAGATTCTACATATCCCTGGGGTAACCTTGTCCAGGTCAGTTGAGAAGAACCCCAGGTGAAGGCAAAAAGATATTGGGATTCAGGGTGGATGGGGATGCTGAAGAAAGCAGAACAGAGGTCTACTACGGTATAAAAAGCAGTGTCAGGGGGTATTGCAGTTAAAATAGTATTGGGGTTAGGAACGACCGGGTGTCGAGGAATGACATACTTATTAATTTGTCTGAGATCTTGAACCAGACGATACATGGGTTTCCCGTCTGGACCAGGCTTGGGTTTCTTTACTGGAAGTATAGGTGTGTTACAGGGGGATTGACAGGGAATTAAAATTGCTTGTTTAGAAAAATCTTCAATTACAGGCTTGAGTCCCTCAATAGCTTCTGCTTTTAAAGGATACTGGTGTACTTTAGGTGGCTCAAGATTGGTATGAATTAGAATTTTGACAGGATCTGCAGATTTTAGGAGTCCCACCGAGCTGGAGGTGAGGCCCCAAAGCTCTGGGGGTACCCTTTCTTTTAGAACAAGGGGAAGAGACTGCAAGCTCGAGTCTTTGGGATCATCTCTGAGCCTGGGGGTGTTTTCTTGCCAGTTTAAGAGGTGTGTGGTGGAGAACGGAGCGTGTGTCCAGTGACTGATAACTTCTCCACCCTCGCCAGGCACAGGGTATTCTCTTAGAGGTAACTGAAGTGCAGGCTTAGACAATTTTTCACAAGTGTGATTTGAAATTGGAGTGGAACTGGAATCTGGAGAGGGATCTCTGGATCCCTCTCCAGATCCGGGACTCGGGGATTTCGAGAGAGACAATCGAGGTGATGCCTCCCGAAGACTTCCCAGTCCCTCGGCCGGCCCAGGGGCAATGTTTTGGGTTTCAAACATTTGGGGTGGTATTAATGGTAGGTTAGGGGGCCTAGGCATGGGTCTGTAATCATCTTCTGAATATGACGGTGGTGCAGCAGGTTTTGGATATAGAAGGGGAGCTAACAGATTTGGAAAAGGTGCAGGGGTCTGGGAAGCTAAAGGTTTTAATTGCTTGCTAGCAATGTTGTCCCATAAATACCAATAACTCATTTGGCCAGGGCGGAGGTCCTCCAAGATCTTTCATAAGGCAGCCAGGCGATTTAGGTCAAATGATCCATTTTCTGGCCATTGTCTTCCCAAATCTAACTGGGACGTATAAGACGTCTGTGGCAGAAATGCCACCGTGGGTGCTCCTCTCCAGAGACCTGTCTCAGCCAGCCTGGGAGGCTGGTGTTGATCCCCCAGGGCGGGGATCTCCCACCTTGTCTGCATGACAAAAGCCTGGCGCCTGGGAGGCGATGCTCTGGTCACCTGGGCAGGGGGGAAAGACCCGGCCCTGCGCAGGCCCAGGTAGCCAGGGATGCGGGCGAGATTGGTCGGCTTGTGGCCAGTATTGGCAGCTTCGATTGGACCGGGCTGCTGAGGTCAGAGCGGTTATTTAAGGGCTTGGGCCAAGAAGAAGGGGGTCAGCCATTAGCCATGCGGTCATCCAGGTGAATCTGAGCCTGGCTCTCTCCTCATCACCGCATGCTCCAAGAGTGACCTATCTCTAGAGGGAAACTCCAACCACCTCTGGACGATGCGAGTGAGTAAGCTGCTCGAGATCCGATTAGATATTTAGCTTCAGTAACTCAGATGCATTTAAACGGCTACCCCAGCCACCCTGGTTTGCTCTATGGATTCCTTTGATATTCCTGTAAGATTTCTATGATACTGCTCTGCCTTTTACCCTGTTTCCGCCCTACCCCCTGTAATCAATAAGGTTCTCCTTTGTGACCGGTGTGGGAGACTTATTGAGGGGTGGGTGTAAATTATGCCGAGGAGGCCCCTTAGGTCTGTGGACTAAGGGAGACTTCCCTAATCAGCCCCTGACTTGGGAAGTGCCCAAGTGCTGTATTGGGTCTAGGACCCACTGGACGATCAGGCCTGCGTTCTCCAAGGTGCGCAGAGCCAGAAGTGAGTCCAGAGCCTTGGATGGTGGCAGCGGGACCCCAGGCTAGCGGGGGTGCTCCAGGGAAGGGGCCGGCCGGCCGGGAGGCACCCCAGGGAGGCACGCAGAGCCGGGACGGTGGTCGGGCGCAGGGAGGTGGGCGGCTCAACGCAGGAGCGCCCCCTACTGGCCCGCCACAACGTCCAATTAGTTAACCAGAGTTCCGCCATACGAGACTTGGACAGTTCCGCCCCCCCTCCAAATGTTTCCAATTCTTAATCATAAAATCAAGGGGTGAATCAGGAATAACTTTCCCTAGACCGGAACCCATGATTATATCCAAGCACAAGCAGTCTTATTTCCCTAAGTTCTACCTGCCTAGGAGCTGTTTCGTCCACGTACAACAACCGGTGTTCTCGGACCCCACTGGCTTTCTCCGTGAGGAGGGGCGTCTTGAGTCCGAGACCCTAGTCATTGGCCGTTATAACAGCATTTCTACCTTATATCCATGTCTTTCGCCTTTCGGCTGGGCTGCCGGCTCTAACAGCGTTTAAATCAGCAGACAGATACCCTCAAAGACTGCTTCCAGAGACCTCTAGAGGTAAAACCAGAAACCCAGAAACCAGACAGAAACCAAAAACATACCTGACCTGAGGTACTCGCCAGTACCGTTCCTTTACCCGACTTGAGGATCCCGCCTTATTGGTCCTGAAGGGACCGTCCACCTCCAGAGACTGACCCAACTAGGTGAACTCACCTGGTGCGCACTGGGGTGTCGGGGGATGGAAGTCTCCAAAGGCGCCAAGCTAGACGGGTCCCATCTGGGGTGCCAAATTGTGGTGGCAGAAACCTCCAGGTTCGTTGTCTAGCTGTTATTCGATTGACAGACAACGCGGGTAAAGAAAGACAGCTGTTTATTTGCTCG
The DNA here is from genome assembly GCF_030867095.1 of Alligator mississippiensis. Lineage (NCBI taxonomy): Eukaryota > Metazoa > Chordata > Crocodylia > Alligatoridae > Alligator > Alligator mississippiensis. Next base: position 363,146 of record NC_081830.1, read on the forward strand.
AGCAAAGACCATAAAGCCAGCAAAAGGCAAAATGGCCCCCCCTCAAGGGTGAGGCGATCTTTTATACTTCTTACAACAAAGCAAGACTATATGGTTAACAAAAAGCAATACTTGGGCGGTGCTTTACAATCTTCGTAACAGCATATTTCTATTAAGCTGAACTAGCACTTTTTAAAAGCTAAAAGTTAAGTAACAGTAACATTATACTATGTTAGCAAAACCTTACACAGTAGTAGATACTTCTCAAGGACACAACCAGTGTACCCAGAACAATGGTTTCCCTGTCCTATCTTACTTCTTGCTGTAGCTGATTTTTCAGCACACAGACACAGATCCACTTTTTAACTCAGAAAATGGTTAACACAGTTAAAATGGTTACTTGACACAAGCAAAGGCTTAGCTATCATTCTGCCTTGTGGTCAGCGGCATTGCTAGGCCACAGGTCATGCCTTGTATTCAGCTGTAAAGCTAATACTTCTTAATAATCCAAATTATTGTTAACCTAACAGTATGCTATCAGAAAACTATTCTATTTCAGGGTAATAACAGACCTGCGCACTACACTGGACCTATCCCCACCTCATGGTGTTTCCTTCCCCAGGTCTCCTGCAGCCCCCGGAGGTGTCGGTGATCTCCTGGCCCCAGTCAGTGATGGCGGGGAGGGCTGTGACCCTGAGGTGCCGCGTGGCAGGGCATTTCCCCGCGGAGCTGAGGGTGACCTGGCTGCGCAGGGACAGAGGAGCGGCTCGTGCTGCGCCCCTGCAAGACTCGGCCGAGCACCGGCTCCTCCCTGGCCGGCCCACTCCAGCCGCGGACGGGAAGAGCTTCGTGCAGGAGGCCGGACTCGTCTTCACCCCCTTGATGCGCAGGGACCACGGGGCCGAGTACACCTGCCGTGTGGAGCACGTGGCCCTGCGGACCCCCGTCGAACAACGCAGCGGGGAGCTGCAGGTGACAGGTCAGTCAGCGCCTTTACACCGGGATGTCACGGGGACCCGGTCCTTTCCCCCCGTCGGGGCCGTCTGGCCTGGGCGCCATGTGCTGGGTGGTGGCAGTTTTGCCGTGTGCGAGATCTGCCGGTGGAGCAAGGAGGTCGCAGCGGGACACCGGGGCCCGCTCCCCCCAGGAAGGCTGAGCACGGCGCAGGCCAGGGCGTGGGGTGACACTGCAGCTCCTGGCTGCCCGCTGGCCCCCGCCCCGGGCCCGGAGCGACCCTCCGTCTCAGCCGGGCGAGCACACGGCCTGGGTCCCGCCCGGTGACCGCCTGGCTCGGCGGTTCGCTCCCGCTGGCGGGTGCGGGGGGGCAGGGGTCCTGCGCGGGGTCCGGGTCCCAGGGCAGTGAGCGCTGACCAGCCCCACGGACACCGCACAGGGGGAGCAGCACAGGACCAGCGTGGCGGGGACGACGGGGACTGAAACTGTGTCAAAAGCTTGTCGTGAACCGAATCAGCAGTGGTTTGAATCACACATCCTCTCTGGCACGTGGATGGTCAGTGTGCTGGCTACAGGAGTCGTCGTCTTCAGAGATTTTTGCCATCACTTGTCTGATTACCTTCAGGGGAAGCAAGTCAAATCCTGCAAGCTCCGCTTCCTTTTCTTTCGGGGAAGAGGTGCTGGCGGCGGCAGGGAGAATATCAGAGAAAAGCCTGCTGATTATATCTTCCGAATATGTGAGCCAGACCTCCGGAGTAGATGGTGTGGGACTTTGGCACTGGGAGGTGCTTGTGGTAGCATCCGCGAAAAGCTTCTCATCCATTTCCCAGGCTCCAGAGGTTTGTACCGAGCTGGAGGGGGTGCTTTTGCTAAGGGTTGGTGATCAGTGATTTCTCTTCTTTGCAAAACACTTAACCCCTCTGCTGACACACTCCTGTTGCTTTTCCTGTTTTCACCAGCTGGGACTTTAGGAGCACTTTCGTGGCGAAGGTCAGACAAACTGGAGTGAATAATTTGGGCCACCAAGGTATCTATGCCAGGGAAGAGACCCTGATCCTCCGAAGGCTGCCGGGCTGTGGCCTGACATCCGGACAGCTCACTTAACACCGAATCGATCAGCTCTGCACTGCACCGTGCAGGATCGCTTCCACGGATCGCGCTGTCCTGAGCAAGGAAGTTTTGGGAAGGGACACGTTTGTTCGTTAGGTTATCATACGTGTTGTGGGAAAAGGTGTCGGCATCAATACCGGCAGGTGAGTGCCAGGGCTGAGGCTCAATGGTGTATCTTGGCAGTGGTGCTTCCCCTTCAGGGAATATTTTCCTGCATGATGACACGCAGGGCTTTCTCGCAAGCTGTTTGCCGAGCTGGGGTAGAGTCGTGCCGGACCGGGCTGCCCTTGGCTTGGTGAGTACGTCCTGGGGGGATGGAGGAGGTTTGAGCCCCAGAGCTCCCGCGCGGTAAGGCACCTTTCTGATGCCCCCCGAGGGGGGTTGTGCAAGCTCGGGGACCTGAACCTGTCGTGGCATTTGCCCGACCCTTTGGACCTGTTCCCTGGAACCGAGCGCTGTCCCTGGGCATTGATCGGCGAGAATAATTTTGTAAGCATGCCTGTTTTAGGGCGATCTTGTGCGACATCAGAAGATATATCTTCCCTAATGAGATGGGTTTCTAACAGGCCATTTTTTGTGTCAATTTGTATTGAAAGTACCTTTGGCCACGGGGAAATGGCTCAGCTTGGGAAGTCTGCCCGGGATGCTCAAGCTGAGCTGCCCTGCACGCCCTCTCCCTGCGCGAACCGGAGAGATGATGAGCCGGACGAGGAGGTAGCGCTGCCGGTTCAGTCTCGGGAAGATTGTCTTCCCAAACCTCTCTGCCAAGACCTGGAGACAGGCCGGGTGAGTGTTGAGAAGAAAGTGAGGTTAGTTTTCCGCTACTCCCTTTCTCCCCACATCCCGGAGAGCTGCCGGGTGTTATCTTTCTGCCTGTGCAGACACACTTTTTGGCACTGGCCTCCTCGTCTCTCGTATCTCTCTCGGTTATTTTTCTCTCTTCACTTTCCGTTATTGCGGGATAGATGATATCTGTTACCTCATCCACAAACCACGTCATTATATTTGTAACCGTGTCGGTCATCTCCTGCGTCTTGTTCTTCTGTAGCAGGAACAAATGAGAAAGGGCAGTGAAGTGTTAATTAATTCCTTCATTCTCCCTTCTGCACAGGGCACCAGCGCTCGACGGGGTGCCATTCAGACTTCTAGGAGAGTGTCACTCCGCTGGGAAAAGACATGTGCTTTTCCCCCGCCCGGTTGGGGGCCACGCGTGCCCAGGAAGGGTGGTTGGTCATTTGGTCGGTACAGACTGCGGGCAGAGGTGGGAGAGATTAGAGCCGTGGCGCGGTTGGATGCACGGGGGGTTTGGGGAAGCGTTGCACAACGGATGTGGTCTGGTGTCCTGCAAGAGGGGTCCTCCCTCGGTAGATTGAGTCCAAACCTGGTGTTGAGGGAGGAGACGCCAGTCTTGGGGCATGCCAGACACGCAGGTGGGATGTGGCCGGGGGGCTGGACTAATTGGTAGAAGGCCTCGAGCGGTTGTATGCAGATAGGGCGTGGAGACCTGTCTGGATGGGGGTCCCCACGTGGGTTTGGACAGGGATAGGAACATCTCTGCTTTGAAGTAGACGTTGTGTGATGGCCGTGAGTGGGGCGGGCTGGGCTGGGGGCAGGTGGGGGGGGGCAGATGTCTGGTCTGGGCGTGGGGCAGGTTGTCGCCCCATCTTGCTGTGTTGTGAGCAATCCCCTAAGTAGCACTTGGTGGGGTTTTCCGCACGGCTTGTCGGGTTAAAGTTAGCGAGGGCGTGGGCTAGCTTGCTCGGCGGCTCCCTGCGGGGCTCCTGCTTCGTGGGGTGCGCATGGGAGGGCCTTGTCGTGGCGGGAGGAGCGAAGGCTGGCGGTGCTGGGGACACGCGTGTGATGCGACTGGGATGCGAGGACTGCTTGGCTGCATCTCCGAGCGCAGGACAGGTGCAAACCTTACCGTGCTTGGTGCGACACGCGGGGCGGGGGTTGGCACGGAGAACGTGCACTCCATGGGGTCTGGTTGGAGGCCGCACGTTTGGGCTCCTGGTGGGATTTGCTGGGCGTTGAGCTGGGAAGGGGCGTCCGGGCACAGCTGGTGGCAACCGCCCGTAACCCGTGGGCCTGGTTTTGGGGTGCGCACACAGGCAGCCCCCAGTTTGGCTGGCTGTGGACTGGGGCTTCACACTGGTGCTGGGCTGTAGGTTGCTGAGGGACATGCGACTGTGTTGGCCTTTAGAGTGTGCGAAACACGGGACGCTGCTGCAGCTGCACGTGTCCCCGCCCCGGTTATTGTCCTCTCTTTATGAAACCCCCGATCTCACCGCGCTCTCCTGTTCGGTTTGGCACCTTCTCCCCCTTTTCCTCGCCCTCGGCTCCTGCCTCTTGGCCCCTCCTGGAGTTTCAGCCCAATGTCAGCCCTCCCCCTTTCACGTTGCTCGCACTTGCCTCCTCTTCCCTCGCACGTGTCGCACACCTGCTGCCCGTCCTTTCCCCTGCCTTGTGCCGGTGTCATCCTTTCCTTCGACCCTTGGTCCTCCCAAGATGGTGTTGCTCACGGCGTGTCCCGGCTGTGGCCGTGCCTGAGGCTGCTGGCGCTGCTTCGGTTCGCGCCGGCGCGGGTGGCAGAGGTGGCGTCTCCCCAGGGGGAGGTCGCGGGTCGGGGGTGTCTGGTGCCAGGTGCCCAGGGTGGACCCTGTCTGGGGGGTGCAGAGCTGAGGCCGGAGCCCTTTTCTTCCCTCTCGTGGGCAGGAGATGTCTCGGAGGTAGCCTGAAGTTGGCGGCGTCTCAGCGGAGGTAGGAAGGAAGGGGAAATGCGAGGGGCTTTGTCGCATGGAGCAGAACGGGCTCAGCGCAGCGTCGGAGAGTCGCTGGGAAGCAGCGTCCCACGGTGTAAGCTGCTCCTCGTGGACGCTTGTGCGTCTCGGGATTAATGTAGTCTGTAAAAATGCAGCTAGATACCCTGCCTTTGCCCTGTGTGCTGGAAGTCAGCCCAAGCGTGACATGCAAGTCCCCTCATCCCTTTGATCTTTGTCCAGAGGGTGCCACGGCCGGTCTGCCACGTGCACGTCTGTCCTGGGACCGACGCCGGTCTCGCAGACAGCCGTGTGGATGCCCCCCAGGGCTCCCGGGCCCCCGCCCCTGCGCCTCCTGCTCAAGTGTGCTCGTGGAGCAGATGCACTGCAGCTCGCAGCGGTGCGAAAAGAGCTAAAAGAGGTGGTCTCTTTTTTTGCATGTATGCTAGTCATTTTGTACCACTGCAAGCAAACATTTCTGCGTGTTTCCCGAGTGTTTTAATTGCACTTTGCCAGGAATTGCTGTAATTGTCCAAAAATTTTGCTTTGACAGTGCTGTCCTCAACTTTTGTGAACCTCTTGCACCGGCCAGTACCCCTCGTTGTCTGCTCGAAAACCGCACTGCTTCTTTCCAACGCCGTACAGTCGCCCAGCGGAGTCCACCCTGCTCCTGCAAGGCACGTCCACCTCCACTGCGCTACGCGCTGGCTGCAGGTCGGAGTAGCAGGATGAGTGCCGTGTGAGCCTGCAGCTCTCTTTTCTTTCATAGCAGCAACACGAGGCCAGGCATGCTGTCCCCCACAGTTATAAGCAGTGTGCCTATATATATCTCTGTCTCTGTATACATATAAAGCTCTGTATATCTCTATGTAGGCATATGCATAGAGCTCTCTCTGTCTATCACTATATATCTCTATCTCCATTTCTACATGGGTGTATTTCTATCTCTATCTCTACCTCTCATTGTGTTTGCTGTGAAAGCCCCAGGCCCTGTGAGAGGCCATGGCTCTCTCTCCGCAGCCCATTTGTAGCAGTCCTGGCTCTGCCCAGCCGGGGCACCTGAGTCCAAGTCAGAGCCCCTGGCCGTGCCCCGCCGCAGGGCTGGCTGGAAGGGGAGGCAGAGGCCTGAGCCCTCGGAGGGGCGCCCTTGCCTCTGGGGTGTCAGGCCCCAGCCCAAGTTGGGACGAGGAACCGGGACTGGCTCGGGCTCAGCTCCCAGCTCCGTGACATGTGGCTCTGAGTCCCTGCCGGGTCCCAAGCGTGAGCGGCTGGCCCAGCAGTCCCCTCCCCGCCTGTCCTACCCAGGGGCTGCTTGAGCCACAGGTGGCTTGTCCTGGCAAGGAGCCTCGCGAGCGCCCATCAGGCATGACTGCCCATGATCAGCACCTGTCCCACCGCTCCGCCAGGGACCCGCAGCCCCAGCAGAGGCCTGTGCAGCCTCCTCGCACCGTACCTCCAGCCACAGCCCCGCAGGTGGACGTGCCCGTGTGCAGCCACAGGCCCTGCCGCGCTCCAGGTAAGTCGGGCACGGAGAGACGGCGCAGCGGGGGGGGCAGTGCAGGGGGTACACGAGGCCTGAGGGCTGGGCCTTGCAGGAGCTGCCTGAGGCGGGCTCGTGCAAGAGGCCGAGGGCAGGCAGTGCCTGTGTCCACCCCGGAGCCTGGCTCGTAGCACTTCACCACATGGCTCCCAAAGTCATGGTAGATGTATGCCCGATGGCCTGGAGCAGAGCTGTGATCCCAGGTCTCCAGTCTAAGTTTCAGCAGCCGAGCTGTCTGCCATGCTGCCGGGGTCCCGGGTGAGGTGCTCCTGCCTGCTCTCACCTAGCTGGACCCATTCCCCCGACGGGAAGTGAAACATGGAGGTTCAGACCCAGGACTAAAACCAACAGTCAGGCTGTCACTGTCACCACTGTGCTTTTTGAGGCTCTCCCCTGGGGGCACTTAGTGCCTACAAGGAGGAACCCGCTCAACAGAAGACACATATTAGCCAGCGTTTCCAAGAGCCTGGGGGGGCGGCGTGTTTTCGGGGCTAAGTCCCACGCTGCTCTGTCAGCGAGACTGGAGGTCAAGTCCTGATACGGGAACGGTGGGTGTTCGGGTGTGAGCAGTGCGACTGTTCATCTCGACTAACACGGGGACCCGTGCAAAGACACCAAACCCCCCGTCTTTAACACTCTCGTTCCACCTCAGAGGCACCGAGTTAAGGGGCGCAGCACTGAGCTTTCTGTCCAGAGGTGCTTGCTAGCCTGGAGGGGAGAGTGCCTGCCTGGAGCCTCAGTGTTGGGGGTTTGAGTCCTGTCCTGGCTGGTAAAGTGATTTCCTGAGCGACTTCTTTGCACTTGTGGCCTCCTCCCTCTTTCATTGCTGGGGCCGGAGGCACCGGGTCAAGAGGCGCAGCCGACAGCCTTTCCTTCAGCAGAGCTGGCTGGCCTGGTGGGCAGAGTGCTTGTCTAGAGAGTTGGTGTCATGGGTTCAAATCCCACCCTGGCATGGTGAGTTGCTCTGTCAGGCGAGCTCTTTACTTGCAGGGCCCCTGACTCTTTCATTGCTGCGGCCAAAGGCACTGAGTCAAGAGGCGCACCTGACAGGACTCAAAAAGGAGAGCTGTCTGGCCTGGTGGGCAGAGTGCTTGTCTAGAGAGTTGGTGTCATGGGTTCAAATCCCACCCTGGCACTATGAATAAGCGGGTCTCCAGGAGAAGTTCTTTACTCGCGGGGCCCCCGACTCTTTCATTGCTGCGGCCAGAGGCATCGAGATAAGAGGCGCACCCAACAGGTCTCCAGGAAGGAGAGCTTGCTGGCCTGGTGGGTGAGGCGCTGCCTTGAGACACTGGAGGCATGGGTTCTAGTCCTGTGTGTGTCTGGGCTGGTGAGTGATCCTGAGTGAGCCCAAGACCCATGGCCTGGGTGCCCCCCTAGCTGTGCTGTTTGAGCGCACAGCAGCTGGGGTTGGCTCCATGCTGCTGCTCAGCGTGACTTTGTTGGCGCAGGACCTTTTGGAGGTCACGGAGAGGTCGCCCGGGTCTGGGGGCGTCCGGTTTTGGCACTCCAAATGTACATGTACAGTGTACAGTCGTACGTCCGGTGTACAGTTGTCCAGGTGAATGTAGAAGTCCATGTCTGTTACTGATTATGTGGCCCTTTAGTCACTGGGAGGCTCAAAACCAGACTAGTCATGTCCACATTCACCTGGACGACTGTACACTGGATGTACAACTGTACACTGTACGTGTACATTTGGAGTGCCAAAACCGGACGCCCCCAGACCCGGGCGACCTCTCCGTGACCTCCAAAAGGTCCTGCGCCAACAAAGTCATGCTGAGCAGCAGCATGGAGCCAACCCCAGCTGCTGTGCGCTCAAACAGCACAGCTAGGGGGGCACCCAGGCCATGGGTCTTGGGCTCACTCAGGATCACTCACCAGCCCAGACACACACAGGACTAGAACCCATGCCTCCAGTGTCTCAAGGCAGCGCCTCACCCACCAGGCCCGCAAGCTCTCCTTCCTGGAGACCTGTCGGGTGCGCCTCTTATCTCCATGCCTCTGGCCGCAGCAATGAAAGAGTCAGGCGCCCCGCGAGTAAAGAACTGGCCTCAGAGACCAGCTTAATCACAGTGCCAGGGTGGGATTTGAACCCATGACAGCAGCTCTCTAGACCAGCACTCTGCCCACCAGGCCAGCAAGGTCTCCTTCCTAGTGACCTGTCGGGTGCACCTCTTGACTCGGTGCCTCTGGCCGCAGCAATGAAAGAGTCAGTGGGGCTGGGAGTAAAGAACTCACATCAGAGAACAACTCACCATGCCAGGGTGGGATTTGAACCTATGCCACCCAAGCTGTATAATCAGCACTCTCCCCACCAGGCCAGCAAGCTCTCCTAACAGAGAAGCTGTCGACTGCACCTCTTAACCTGGTGCCTCCGGCTACAGAAATGAAAGAGGCAGCCGGGCACAAGAACAAAGAAGGTGCCAAGGAGAACACCTTATCAGCCGGGTTGGGATTCAAACTCACAACACTGATGCACCAGGCCAGGTCTCTGCCCACCAGGCTAACAAGCACCTCTGGAGGCAGAGCTCTGGGCTGCGCCCCTTGACTCGGTGCCTCTGAGGTGGAACGAGAGCATTAAAGATGGGTGTCCTTGTTTTATCTCGAATAAGACGAAGCCCCATTCAAAGACACCAGTCACACCGTTCATGCCAAAAGACCCACCGTTCCCGTATCAGGACCTGACCTCCAGTCTCGCTCACATAGCAGCGTGGGACTTAGCCCCGAAACCAAACTACGCCCCAGGCTGCTGGAAACAGGGCCTAATATACGTCTTCTGTTGAGCTAGCAAAGCCAAACAACCCGCAAAACCCTCGACTGCCGCCTATCAGTACGCACAACCGGCACAATGCCTCAGCCTCGCCACGCACAGTCGGGGCCAACCCAAGACCGAATGCACGGTGCAAGCTGACGCGCGGGGCTGCTTGCTCCTCATGGGTGTGTGAAAGTGGAGAGATACACACCGTCTCCATCAGGACTCATCTAAGCATGCGTTAACCATTCCCCTCCCTCCCGCCCACCCCAACCCACCCTGTTTGTTCCCCAGCTTCTTTTCCTGCTTCCGTTCGCTCTCGTCCAGCCGCCCTTCAGGGACCTGCAATAGTACACAAGACAGAAGTCCAGCTGACTGGCAATGAATTGCACACCCCCATAGCATGTAAAATAACGTCGCTCACGCCGCCTACTGTACTCTCAAGCTTGGTGTCCTTTCAAAACAAGGGGGTGTGACATACGTCCGGTTTCCTAAATGAGGAGTACCCCGCTAGCACTCACCCGCGTATGACAACAGGAGGACCTGAGGCACGAATCCTGTGTATAAGGGGGTCCCGCTGCTCCAAACCTTCCACGACATGTTCTGCACACGGTCGACAACTTGGGGATGCAACTTGCAGAGAGGACAGACACCGTGTCCAAACCCCTTTACCTTCCCTCGGGGTGGGCTGGCGTGGGTCTCTTCCCTCCTTGGTGGCTAACTCCTGCTCGTCTGCCATTTCCCTGCTTCTCCTTCTGGGGCCTTAGAAAACAGACGGGCACTGGATTTAAGTCAGCACATCAGAGGACGAGACTACAGGCCCCAACTTCTCTTCTCCTCTTACCTGTACATGCACCTGCTGCCACTCCATCGTCAGTCCGTGCAAAGTGGGAAGAGCAGACGTCTGCAGGTTCGGCCTCTGACATCCAGCCCGGAGCAGAGCGCGATGGGCCAGGACTCTGGACAGAACTGCTCGGGCGGCGCCATGAACGGTGACCGCAAGCACCGGCAACCCTGCTTCCAGGGCGGTGCTCCCTGCACACAGCTGGCTGCCGGGGCGTGAAGCCCGGAGACAACCTGCAAAGCCCTGAACTCCAGTTGACAGCTGCCTCAGGTGGTCTCGATCAGGGGTCAAAGCTGCTCCATGGCTGGGGTCATATGCCCCAGGACTTCAGGCTCCTGTCATGGAAGACACAGAGCTGAGGCCTGTTACGTCTCAGCTCTGTGTTCTTGGGCAACCCTGGCGCAGGATGCAGTCTGTCTGACTCACAAGGACTCGCCCCCCCCACGTCCCCTCTTCTACCTAATTGATTCACTCTACCTGATGAAGATGCAGTGAGAGACGCACCTAAAACTCTCCAGATCAGGGTGACAAGAGTGAACAACTGCCCTAGGTCTCATTTACATCCGAGATGGAACCAGATGACCATTCATTGACATGAGAGATGGAGAACAGAAAGCCTGAAGCAGAGACTGCAGTGAATTCTGCGACCAGAGAAGCAGGGGAGCACTGCATGATGGGGAATCTGTGCTTCCAATGTTAATCAACCCATGTCACACACACCCAGCTCAGCATTTATCAGACCAGTTCTAATCTGGATTTGCTAAGGACTTTTCTCCCCCCACACACACACACAGCTCTAAGTTTAATAGGCATCTCGGGCCGTACATTCCCCGGTCCCACTATGGGAGGCCTAGTTAAACTTGATTGACTAAAACTCGGTTGCCGGGTTAGGGAATGCGGAGGCAAGAGACCGAGTCCGAGGGGGTACGGGCAACATTTGAACAATGGTTAAGGGTTCATCACAGCATCCAGCCTGCTGGAGCCCTAATCCCAGGTGTTGTCGTATCTTTCCCAAGACGACTGGTGGGAGTCCTCTCCACAAAAGGTATGAGCACCCCAATAATTGCTTTAATCTGGAAAAGTCATGCTAAGCTGAGGCTTGTGCACAACAAGTAAAAATCCCAAATCCTGATGCTGCAAGCTATCTATTGTTCCTGAAGACACCATGAGATATCCCATCAGGATATCTGCCATCCATAGGAATCTCAAGCTGGCTCCCAAGTATTTGGTTACTCCCTAATCTTAAGTGTTTCCTGATTATCAATCAGTTTCCTGAGATGGTCCAAACCAGATAACCCCTTGTCAATAGAAAAGACAATGATTTACACTACTGAGGGTGCTTCCAAGCAGCTGAACTGAGGGTATAAAAATCTGTAAGTGTGTGTGCTGCAAAAAAGAAGGAGGAGGAGGAGAGAAGGAGAGGAAAAGGAAAGAAGAAGAAAACTCCTGTGCTGACACCACCCCCTGTCGTTCTTGGGACGCTGGAAGAACAGATCGTCTCTCTCTTCAAGGATTGTGCTACAGACTGTGCCTGTCAGCTTTGCAGCCTGAGTACCGTGGACTAGGTGAGACCCCAGCGCTCGCTCTCTCTCTCTCTTCTCTCCAGGCATAAACTTCTGAACCTGAACTGTATCAGTTAAGCTTGAGCTAAGTTTCCCCAAATACTTAGTGAAACCAGGGTAGTGTTGTCATTGTTTGTGTTTGTTTTTCTTTTGCATGGCTATTACTACTAGTACCATTATATATTTCATATGCTTAGCAATAAATAACTGTTATAGTCAAACTGGTAGTAACTGGGTATATTTTTCCTTCGCTGCTTCTCTTTCCTCCCGTGCTCGGCAGCAACGCTTCTTTTACCTATGCTAAAGATCCCTGTGAAGCCCAAATTATTGTGGGGTCTGCTCATCCAGAGGCGAAAGATTGGGAAGTGCTGAGTTTGAAACACATCAGGGGATCAGCGTGTACAGGCTGATTGACCCAGTTTGACTCAGACGTGCCCGTATGAACTGAATGCTGGCCCACGAGGGTGTCAGCTGCACACGCAGCCGGATGCAGAGGGATTCTGTTTGCCTGTGTGCTTGTGTCTGACTGCAGTGTGTTGTCGCTCTGATGAACTGATCCTTGGCGTGTGGGGGTGTCGCCTGTCCATGCTGGTCGGCCCGGCCGGGTCAGGCGTGTCACGTTGATTTGTGTATGTTTGTGTGTATGACGGATCTGGTGACTGGAGGAACCCAGCCCCGTTGAGATTGAGTCCTGCGGGGTGGCTCCACTGGGGTGAGGGCTGGCAGAGGGGAGAGACACAGCAATGGGGGGCTGGGGGGAGGGGCTTGGACCGGAATGACCCCCCCTCCCCCCTCAACCTCATCACGGCCCCGCCCCTTCCCCTCAGCACCGCCCACCGGCTGTGCTCACCCCCTTGCTGCTGCCCCAGGCTCCGCCCCCTTCCCCTCAGCCCCAGCTCGGCTCCGCCCCCTTCGCACCACCACAACCCCGCCCCCTTCGCGCAGGCCCCTCCCACTGCTCCTCACGCTCCGCTTGGCCCCGCCCCCTCGGCGCTTCCCGGCTTTCCCTGTCCGCCCCCTGCCCCCGCGCCGCCTGCTCTGCCTCGCCTCGCCCGCCGGGCCCCAGCGCCGGCTCACCGCGCCTGGGCCCCTCGCGCGTCACTTCCGGCCTGCTGCCGCGGCCTCGCGCCGCCGAAGAACGCGCGTGCTCCAGGCCCCGCCCCTTCCGCTCGGCTGGCCCCGCCCCCGCGGCTCCGCACGTGCAGCCAACCGCCCGCGGCTCTGACGCGCTGCCGTGGCCGAGCCCCGCCCCCCGCCCGCCCGCGGGCAGTGCCCGGCGGGTTGGTGTGGGGGGTCGCTCCCCTGCACGGCCCGCGGCGGGGCTGTGACCGCTGACCCCCGCCCGCGGCCGCGGCCGCGCCGGCACTGGGGGGGCACACGCACTTGTGTTTTCCCTACAACACGCGTGCCGTGTGGGCACAGCCCCGGTGCGGGTTCCGCAGGTTCCCGGCGCGGTGCGCCCTGCGCGGGGCATTCGGGCCGCTGTTAGCGAAGGAAGGCGGGTTTCGGCCGCTGCACCAGCTGCTGTGGAGAGAGGAGAGCGGTCACTTCGTACAGGAGAAGAAAGCGAGGCTGCCTGCACAGGTGACTTCGGCCAATGCCCTTCCTCCAGAAACGAGCCTGTCCTGCGGGCAGCATCTGATCTTGTACAGGGAAATAGCTGGGGATTCGCAGCCCGCTCCGGTAACGGCGCAGCCCTGGCGCTCAGCCACAACGGCGTCCACAAGCAGAGTGAACGCCGTGTGTGCCAGGAAGGTGTGAGAGGATGGGCACCGATCCCAGCGCGACGGGACCCAGGCTCTGCACACTGTCACGCGTGAAGGTCATTGCAGGCGCTCGCTATCTCTGTCGTGCAGCGCTGCATGGGGGACGGCAGGCAGGGCAGCACCGACGGGCTCGGGGACGTCGATGAATGCAGACTCCGGACGCCTCGAGCCGCGCCCTGGCCTCGCTACAGACTTCCCGAGTGACCTTGAGCGCATCACCTAACTTAGGCGGCGTCGCTTCCCCATGCGTACCTGTGTCGACCCCTGTGTCGTCTGGTACGGCCGGTCCAGCGTCTCGAACTGCTCCATGGAAAGAGGGAAAAAAGAGCAGTCAGGCCGGGTCTCGTTTGATTTCTCTCGCTCCTGCTGCACTCGCTAGCCCCCCTGAAAACGCTTGGTAGCAATACCGCTGCCTTTGCTGCCCACCCTCCGTTCCCTACCAGAAGAGCTCTGCCAGCTCCTCTCTGCACCTTTGTGTGCGTGTCCAGGGTGGCGGGGCTGGCAGCGCCGGGATCAGGAAGTATTGCTCGACCCCCGCAATTAATTCTGGGACGTGGCACCTGAGCAATGAAGTGTGGCACTTGGCATTGCTGGGAGCAGACCCCAGCTACCCATTGCATCGTAGGGCTGAGAGCCGCAGGTTGCATGGAGGGGAACTAATCCTGCACGACCCGCCAGCCTGCGCAGAGGGGAGGCAGCGCAGGTATCCCTCATTTCAGGTCCTCTCTTTTCCAAAGACCCAGCCTTTATGTCAGGACTTCAGGTGAGGGACAATTCATCGTACCCCCGCCCGGGTACGTTGTTCCTGCGGTTAATAACCCGGTGTGTAACAAGAAAATAGGGGCACCGTATTCCTCGAATGAATCTGTGCAGCTGCATCTTGCAGTCCCTGCGTTCTCGGGAAGATTTAAGAGCCTTTACCCATTAGAAACGTTCTGTACATAGAGGTGCTGTTGCCCACGCTCCGATTGCTGTCAGCATCGAGATTAGGAAAAGGCGCTCAGCCCTACGCCTATTGAGGCCAGGGGAAAAAGACCCCTCGACTTCGGGGATAGCAAGTTTGGAGCAACCGGACTGGGGAACAGACTGCGCCGCACGGCTAGAGGCAACCTCTGCGTGGAGATGACGGAAAAGATAGCAGAAGCGAATGAAAGCGAGGAGCCTGCGAAAGGCAAGGGGTCAGCTGGGGGAGCCAAGAGACCTTTTGCGGGACAACGTCCCGGGGTTGTTACCCGAGGCCTTACCACAGCTGTGTCTAACCAGTCTTCTCTGTCCCAGGCCGGCCACGCGTCCGCAGACATCCCTGTAAACCAAGGCACATGCACACTCAGCTCACCTGGGACTCGTTTCCACGTTCGTGACTGATGTTTCTGGTGTTGTTTTAGCATCGCTGCAAAGCAGCGTCCTGCAAGGTTTTGTGCCCACGGGCCTGTCTCAGCCACTTGTGCCCCAGCAGGGAGGGGTGCGGTGAGGTGTCTGCTTCTGCACACGCTGCCTTCCCCGCCTGATGCCACGTCCCCCCCGGCGGTGCGGTGCTGCTTGGATCCAGGCAGCTCTCGCTCCCGGCTGAGCCCCCGATGCACACACGCCACCTGATTTCCATTGCAGGGGAGGGCCAGCTTGTGCAGAGCTCATGCTGCGGCGATCCCTGGTGCCGTACTGAAGCACACAGCCATGGCCAGTGCTTAGGAGGACCCAGTGCACGCTCTCTTCCTTTTCTGGAGCAGGTTTGTCTCTGTTCTCATGTGTTTTGGCGCTACCTCTGGGCCATGCGTGTACACTGCCTAGTGCCTGGAAGCACGGGCCCCGCTGTGCTGTCCTAACAGCGATGCGCACGTGGAGGATGCCGTATGCACGAGCTGGTTCTTCCACACCCACAGATCAGGTACAACTTCAGATTCGTCGTGCAGGCTGTTAGTGGGGACGTTTGTGCAGCGAACTGCCAGAGAGAAGGAAAGCCGTGGGGAACGTGTGACGAGCTTCCCTTTCAAACACGACTCCCTTTGCCAGAAAAAGTCTGTGCTGGACAAATCCCCCACACGGGTAGCATAACTATCCTCTGGACTACTGTATTTGGAGACGGTCTTTCACCAGCCAAATGATCGCTGAGATGAAAGGAATGAAAGAAGTGATAGACAATTGTAAAGACATTAAGGGAAATAAATGAAACCCTAACAGAAATGCAAATTGCATACGTTCAAGCGGTGTCTGTGCTTCCAGTGATGCTGACAGTCCTCCAACAGCCACACTAAAAACTAAAGGAAAGGGTCATTTGGGTTTAGAGACGAGCAGGAGTAAAGGGCCGTAACATTAGCATTTCAATAGTATTTTTCATCTTTGTTTCTTGTTCTCCGCACTGACAACGTGCTCAGCACAAAGACGTGCTTTCGAAACAGGAGGCGAGGGCACTGTCCTGCTGAACTGCGACACGGCTGGAAAGGTACCTGGGACTCTGCCACTGCTCTGCTGGACGGCCTTGGGTGACACACTTCATCTCGCAGGTCTCGTAGGCCCCGTCCAATGTACTGTTCACCTGTGAAACCGCATTGCTTCGCCCTTCCACGGTTTGGGATTGTGATTCTCAGCGGTGGAATAGGACCGCCCTTTGAATTTAGCTTCACATTTGGTGGCTGAAATGGCGACATAACACCTGGGTTTCTTCTTTGCATTGGGAACCAGGATAACACCTTGGACCACCTCATATCCCCACTTACCTCCCTGTTTTGGCTGCCAAGGGAGCATGCTTGGAGAGGAGAGATGGGGAGAGGTCTAAGCAAGGCCTGGATTATGACCAAGTGGTTAGAGCACGGTGCTGGGAAAAGCCGAAGCAGGTTCAAGCTGTTTGTGGGTCGGCAGGACTTCAGACCCATGTCTGCTGCTTCCCGGGCAAGGGGGCACACCAGTTAATGTCCCTCTGGTAAGCAGGGGCAGACGGTCCTCGGGCTTGCTCCCTGTCGTAGCCGTATCGTAAATGAGAAAGGGCAGTGAAGTGTTAATTAATTCCTTCATTCTCCCTTCTGCACGTGCACGTCTGTCCTGGGACCGACGCCGGTCTCGCAGACAGCCGTGTGGATGCCCCCCAGGGCTCCCAGGCCCTGGGCCCCCGCCCCTGCGCCTCCTGCTCAAGTGTGCTCGTGGAGCAGATGCACTGCAGCTCGCAGTGGTGTGAAAAGAGCTAAAAGAGGTGGTCCCTTTTTTTGCATGTATGCTAGTCATTTTGTACCACTGCAAGCAAACATTTCTGCGTGTTTCCCGAGTGTTTTAATTGCACTTTGCCAGGAATTGCTGTAACTGTCCAAAAATTTTGCTTTGACAGTGCTGTCCTCAACTTTTGTGAACCTCTTGCACCGGCCAGTACCCCTCGTTGTCTGCTCGAAAACCGCACTGCTTCTTTCCAACGCCGTACAGTCGCCCAGCGGAGTCCACCCTGCTCCTGCAAGGCACGTCCACCTCCACTGCGCTACGCGCTGGCTGCAGGTCGGAGTAGCAGGATGAGTGCCGTGTGAGCCTGCAGCTCTCTTTTCTTTCATAGCAGCAACACGAGGCCAGGCATGCTGTCCCCCACAGTTATAAGCAGTGTGCCTATATATATCTCTGTCTCTGTCTCTGTATACATATAAAGCTCTGTATATCTCTATGTAGGCATATGCATAGAGCTCTCTCTGTCTATCACTATATATCTCTATCTCCATTTCTACATGGGTGTATTTCTATCTCTATCTCTACCTCTCATTGTGTTTGCTGTGAAAGCCCCAGGCCCTGTGAGAGGCCATGGCTCTCTCTCCGCAGCCCATTTGTAGCAGTCCTGGCTCTGCCCAGCCGGGGCACCTGAGTCCAAGTCAGAGCCCCTGGCCGTGCCCCGCCGCAGGGCTGGCTGGAAGGGGAGGCAGAGGCCTGAGCCCTCGGAGGGGAGCCCTTGCCTCTGGGGTGTCAGGCCCCAGCCCAAGTTGGGACGAGGAACCGGGGCTGGCTCGGGCTCAGCTCCCAGCTCCGTGACACGTGGCTCTGAGTCCCTGCCGGGTCCCAAGCGTGAGCGGCTGGCCCAGCAGTCCCCTCCCCGCCTGTCCTACCCAGGGGCTGCTTGAGCCACAGGTGGCTTGTCCTGGCAAGGAGCCTCGCGAGCGCCCATCAGGCGTGACTGCCCATGATCAGCACCTGTCCCATTGCTCCCCCGGGGACCCGCCGCCCCAGCAGAGGCCTGTGCAGCCTCCTCGCACCGTACTTCCAGCCACAGCCCCGCAGGTGGACGTGCCCGTGTGCAGCCACAGGCCCTGCCGCGCTCCAGGTAAGTCGGGCACGGAGAGACGGCGCAGCGGGGGGGGCAGTGCAGGGGGTACACGAGGCCTGAGGGCTGGGCCTTGCAGGAGCTGCCTGAGGCGGGCTCGTGCAAGAGGCCGAGGGCAGGCAATGCCTGTGCCCACCCCGGAGCCTGGCTCGCCTCCCAGGCTGCCTGACCTGGACATAGCACTTCACCATGTCTCCCCAAAGTCAGGGTAGATGTACACCCGATAGCCTGGAGACCTGGGATCACGGCTCTGCTCCAGGTCAGGTCAGTCTAAGTTTCAGCAGCCGAGCTGTCTGCCTGGGTGAGATGCTCCTGCCTGCTCTCACCTAGCTGGACCCATTCCCCTGACGGGAAGTGAAACATAGATTCATAGATGCTAGGGTCGGAAGGGACCTCAATAGACCATCGAGTCCGACCCCTGCATAGGCAGGAAAGAGTGCTGGGTCTAGATGACCCCAGCTAGATGCTTATCTAACCTCCTCTTGAAGACCCCCAGGGTAGGGGAGAGCACCACCTCCCTTGGGAGCCCGTTCCAGACCTTGGCCACTCGAACTGTGAAGAAGTTCTTCCTAATGTCCAGTCTAAATCTGCTCTCTGCTAGCTTGTGGCCATTGTTTCTTGTAACCTCTGGGGGTGCCTTGGTGAATAAAACCTCACCAATTCCCTTCTGTGCCCCCGTGATGAACTTATAGGCAGCCACAAGGTCGCCTCTCAACCTTCTCTTGTGGAGGATGAAGAGGTTCAGACCCAGGACTAAAACCAACAGTCAGGCTGGGGCTGCCACCACTGTGCTTTTTGAGGCTCTCAGCTGGGGGCACTTAGTGCCTACAAGGAGGAGCCCGCTCAACAGAAGACATATTAGCCAGCGTTTCCAGGAGCCTGGGGGGCGGCATGTTTTCGGGGCTAAGTCCCACGCTGCTCCATCAGCGAGACTGGAGGTCAAGTCCTGATACGGGAACAGTGGGTGTTTGGGTGTGAGCAGTGCGACTGTTCATCTTGACTAACACAGGACCCTGTGCAAAGACACCAAACCCCCTGTCTTTAATGCTCTTGTTCCACCTCAGAGGCACCGAGTCAAGGGGCGCAGCACTGAGCTCCATGTCCAGAGGTGCTTGCTAGCCTGGAGGGGAGAGTGCCTGCCTGGAGCCTCAGTGTTGTGGGTTTGAATCCTGTCCTGGCTGGTAAGGTGATTTCCTGAGTGACTTCTTTGCTCTTGTGGCCTCCTCCCTCTTTCATTGCTGGGGCCGGAGGCACCGGGTCAAGAGGCGCACCCGACAGCTTCTCTTTCAGCAGAGCTGGCTGGCCTGGTGGGCAGAGTGCTTGTCTAGAGAGTTGGTGTCATGGGTTCAAATCCCACCCTGGCACTGTGAATAAGCTGGTCTCTGGGGCCAGTTCTTTACTTCTAGCCCCCCCTGACTCTTTCATTCCTGCGGCCAGAGGCACCAAGTCAAGAGGCGCACCCGACAGGTCACCAGGAAGAAGAGCTTGCTGGCCTGGTTGGCAGAGTGCTGATCTAGAGAGCTGCTGTCATGGGTTCAAATCCCACCCTGGCACTGTGAATAAGCTGGTCTCTAGAGCCAGTTCTTTACTGGCGGGGCCCCTGACTCTTTCATTGCTGCGGCCAGAGGCATGGAGATAAGAGGCGCACCCGACAGGTCTCCAGGAAGGAGAGCTTGCTGGCCTGGTGGGTGAGGCGCTGCCTTGAGACACTGGAGGCATGGGTTCTAGTCCTGTGTGTGTCTGGGCTGGTGAGTGATCCTGAGTGAGCCCAAGACCCATGGCCTGGGTGCCCCCCTAGCTGTGCTGTTTGAGCGCACAGCAGCTGGGGTTGGCTCCATGCTGCTGCTCAGCATGACTTTGTTGGCGCAGGACCTTTTGGAGGTCACGGAGAGGTCGCCCGGGTCTGGGGGCGTCCGGTTTTGGCACTCCAAATGTACATGTACAGTGTACAGTCGTACGTCTGGTGTACAGTCATCCAGGTGAATGTAGACTGGTTTTGACTAAAAGGCATACACGCAATCTGTAACAGAGACGTGGATGTCTACGTTCACCTGGACAACTGTACACTGGACGTACGACTGTACACTGTATGTGTACATTTGGAGTGCCAAAACCGGACGCCCCCAGACCCGGGCGACCTCTCCGTGACCTCCAAAAGGTCCTGCGCCAACAAAGTCATGCTGAGCAGCAGCATGGAGCCAACCCCAGCTGCTGTGCGCTCAAACAGCACAGCTAGGGGGGCACCCAGGCCATGGGTCTTGGGCTCACTCAGGATCACTCACCAGCCCAGACACACACAGGACTAGAACCCATGCCTCCAGTATCTCAAGGCAGCGCCTCACCCACCAGGCCAGCAAGCTCTCCTTCCTGGAGACCTGTCGGCTGCGCCTCTTATCTCGGTGCCTCTGGCCGCAGCAATGAAAGAGTCGGGGGCCCCGCCAGTAAAGAACTTCTCCCGGAGACCCGCTTATTCACAGTGACAGGGTGGGATTTGAAACCATGACACCAAGTCTCTACACAAGCACTCTGCCCACCAGGCCAGACAGCTCTCCTTCTTGAGACCTGTCGGGTGCGCCTCTTGACCCGGTGCCTTTGGCCGCAGCAATGAAAGAGTCAGGGGCCCCGCAAGTAAAGAACTCGCCTGACAGGGCAACTCACCATGCCAGGGTGGGATTTGAACCCATGACACCAACTCCCTAGACAAACACTCTGCCCACCAGGCCAGCCAGCTCTGCTAAAGGAGAAGCTGTCGGCTGCGCCTCTTGACCCGGTGCCTCCGGCCCCAGCAATGATAAAGGGAGGAGGCCACAAGACCAAAGAAGTTGCTCAGGAAATCACCTTACCGCCTGGGACAGGATTCAAACCCACGACACTGAGGCTCCAGGCAGGCACTCTCCCCACCAGGCTAGCAAGCACCTCCAGATATGAAGCTCAGCGCTGCGCCCCTTGACTCGGTGCCTCTGAGGTGGAACGAGAGCGTTAAAGACGGGGGGTTTGGTGTCTTTGCACGGGGTCCTGTGTTAGTCGAGATGAACAGTCGCACTGCTCGCACCCGAACACCCACCGTTCCCGTATCAGGACTTGACCTCCAGTCTCGCTGATGGAGCAGCGTGGGACTTAGCCCCGAAAACACGCTGCCCCCCAGGCTCCTGGAAACGCTGGCTAATATGTGTCTTCTGTTGAGCAGGTTCCTCCTTGTAGGCACTAAGTGCCCCCAGGGGAGAGCCTCAAAAAGCACAGTGGTTACAGCCCCAGCCTGACTGTTGGTTTTAGTCCTGGGTCTGAACCTCCATGTTTCACTTCCCGTCAGGGGAATGGGTCCAGCTAGGTGAGAGCAGGCAGGAGCACCTCACCCGGGAGCCCAGCAGCATGGCCGACAGCTCGGCTGCTGAAACTTAGACTGACCTGACCTGGAGCAGAGCCGTGATCCCAGGTCTCCAGGCTGTCGGATGTACATCTACCCTGACTTTGGGGAGACGTGGTGAAGTGCTACGCCCAGGTCAGGCAGCCTGGGAGGCGAGCCAGGCTGCAGGGTGGGCACAGGCATTGCCTGCCCTCGGCCTCTTGCACGAGCCCGCCTCAGGCAGCTCCTGCAAGGCCCAGCCCTCAGGCCTCGTGTACCCCCTGCACTGCCCCCCCCGCTGCGCCGTCTCTCCGTGCCCGACTTACCTGGAGCGCGGCAGGGCCTGTGGCTGCACACGGGCACGTCCATCTGCGGGGCTGCGGCTGGAGGTACGGTGCGAGGAGGATGCACAGGCCTCTGCTGGGGCGGCGGGTCCCTGGGGGAGCGGTGTGACAGGTGCTGATCATGGGCAGTCATGCCTGATGGGCGCTCGCGAGGCTCCTTCCCAGGACAAGCCACGTGTCACAGAGCTGGGAGCTGAGCCCGAGCCAGCCCCGGTTCCTCGTCCCAACTTGGGCTGGGGCCTGACACCCCAGAGGCAAGGGCGCCCCTCCGAGGGCTCAGGCCTCTGCCTCCCCTTCCAGCCAGCCCTGCGGCGGGGCACGGCCAGGGGCTCTGACTTGGACTCAGGTGCCCCGGCTGGGCAGAGCCAGGACTGCTACAAATGGGCTGCGGAGAGAGAGCCATGGCCTCTCACAGGGCCTGGGGCTTTCACAGCAAACACAATGAGAGGTAGAGATAGAGATAGAAATACACCCATGTAGAAATGGAGATAGAGATATATAGTGATAGACAGAGAGAGCTCTATGCATATGCCTACATAGAGATATACAGAGCTTTATATGTATACAGAGACAGAGACAGAGATATATATAGGCACACTGCTTATAACTGTGGGGGACAGCATGCCTGGCCTCGTGTTGCTGCTATGAAAGAAAAGAGAGCTGCAGGCTCACACGGCACTCATCCTGCTACTCCGACCTGCAGCCAGCGCGTAGCGCAGTGGAGGTGGACGTGCCTTGCAGGAGCAGGGTGGACTCCGCTGGGCGACTGTACGGCGTTGGAAAGAAGCAGTGCGGTTTTCGAGCAGACAACGAGGGGTACTGGCCGGTGCAAGAGGTTCACAAAAGTTGAGGACAGCACTGTCAAAGCAAAATTTTTGGACAGTTACAGCAATTCCTGGCAAAGTGCAATTAAAACACTCGGGAAACACCCAGAAATGTTTGCTTGCAGTGGTACAAAATGACTAGCATACATGCAAAAAAAGGGACCACCTCTTTTAGCTCTTTTCGCACCGCTGCGAGCTGCAGTGCATCTGTTCCACGAGCACACTTGAGCAGGAGGCGCAGGGGCGGGGGCCCGGGAGCCCTGGGGGGCATCCACACGGCTGTCTGCGAGACCGGCGTCGGTCCCAGGACAGACGTGCACGTGGCAGACCGGCCGTGGCACCCTCTGGACAAAGATCAAAGGGATGAGGGGACTTGCATGTCACGCTTGGGCTGACTTCCAGCCGACAGGGCTAAGGCAGGGTATCTAGCTGCATTTTTACAGACTACATTAATCCCGAGACGCACAAGCGTCCACGAGGAGCAGCTTACACCGTGGGACGCTGCTTCCCAGCGACTCTCCGACGCTGCGCTGAGCCCGTTCTGCTCCATGCGACAAAGCCCCTCGCATTTCCCCTTCCTTCCTACCTCCGCTGAGACGCCGCCAACTTCAGGCTACCTCCGAGACATCTCCTGCCCACGAGAGGGAAGAAAAGGGCTCCGGCCTCAGCTCTGCACCCCCAGACAGGGTCCACCCTGGGCACCTGGCACCAGACACCCCCGACCCGCGACCTCCCCCTGGGGAGACGCCACCTCTGCCACCCGCGCCGGCATGAACCGAAGCAGCGCCAGCAGCCTCAGGCACGGCCACAGCCGGGACACGCTGTGAGCAACACCATCTTGGGAGGACCAAGGGTCGAAGGAAAGGATGACACCGGCACAAGGCAGGGGGAAAGGACGGGCAGCAGGTGTGCGACACGTGCGAGGGAAGAGGAGGCAAGTGCGAGCAACGTGAAAGGGGGAGGGCTGACATTGGGCTGAAACTCCAGGAGGGGCCAAGAGGCAGGAGCCGAGGGCGAGGAAAAGGGGGAGAAGGTGCCAAATCGAACAGGAGAGCGCGGTGAGATCAGGGGTTTCATAAAGAGAGGACAATAACCGGGGCGGGGACATGTGCAGCTGCAGCAGCGTCCCGTGTTTCACACACACGCTAAAGGCCAACAGTCGCACGCCCCTCAGCAACCTACAGCCCAGCACCAGTGTGAGGCCCCAGCCCGCAGCCAGCCAAACTGGGGGCCTTAAGGTCCAAGAGAGAGGAGGCCCTGATGTCTGGTCACCTTCAGGGTTGGGCACCAGCCGAGTCGAGGTTTTTTGGGTAACAGTATAGGGTTCAGGCTCCCGGCTTGCAACCGAAGCCCCACTTCACCTGCCCAAGGTCCTTGTTTGTTGTGGCTCTGCCCCGAGTGTCAGTCTGCACCCCTCTTCCACGCACCAGGTGCTCCATGTAACAGGTCCCCGCTTCACGCGGGTGCAGTGATGATGACCCCTTGGCTAAGTAAAGCAAGGGAAGTTTGAGAGGAGTCTGAGATGGTCCTAGGGTCCACATTAATACAGGAACACAACCCCCTATTTAACCAGCTCCTGGGGAGGGCCGGGGCCAAGGCCTGCGATGCACCCTTGGTCTCTCCAGCTGTCTCCCTCCTGTGTCACAGAGAGATATAGGGATAGAGAAATAAAAAAAACCCCTGCACTACTTCTATATTGTTTGCTCTCTCTCTCTCTCTCCACCTGATTTGGCTGCACTTGCACCTCTGCCCGAGCCCTGGCATTGAGTACTGCAGTGTGGCCAGCTTGCTGGCCCTTTCATTGCTGCGGCCAGAGGCACCGGGTCAAGAGGTGCAGTCGACAGCTTCTCTGTTAGGAGAGCTTGCTGGCCTGGTGGGGAGAGTGCTGGTGTGTAGCTTGAGTGTCAGAGGTTCAAATCCCATCCTGGCAGGGTGACTTGCTCTCTGAGGCAAGTTTTTACTCCCAGGCCCCCGACTCTTTCATTGCTGCGGCCAAAGGCCCCGAGTCAAGAGGCGCACCCGACAAGTTTCAGGAAGGACAGTTTGCTAGCCTTGTGGGGAGTGCACTGGTCTAGCGCATCAATGTTGTGGGTTTGAATCCTGGCCAGGTAAGGTAGTTTCCTGGGTAAGTTCTTTGGTCTTGTGGCCTCCTCCCTCTTTCATTGCTGCGGCCAGAGGCGCCGGGTCAAGAGGCGCAGCCAACAGCTTCTCTTTTAGCAGAGCTGTCTGGCCTGGTGGGCAGAGTGCTTGTGTAGAGAGTGGGAATCGTGGGTTCAAATCCCACCCTGGCACTGTGAATAAACCCGTCTCTGGGGCCAGTTCTTTACTCCTGGGGCCCACGACTCTTTCATTGCTGCGGCCAGAGGCGCCGAGATAAGAGGCGCACCCGACAGACCCCCAGGAAAGAAAGCTTGCTGGCCTGGTGGGTGAGGCGCTGCCTTGAGACACTGGAGGCATGGGTTCTAGTCCTGTGTGTGTCTGGGCTGGTGAGTGATCCTGAGTGAGCCCAAGACCCATGGCCTGGGTGCCCCCCTAGCTGTGCTGTTTGAGCGCACAGCAGCTGGGGTTGGCTCCATGCTGCTGCTCAGCATGACTTTGTTGGCGCAGGACCTTTTGGAGGTCACGGAGAGGTCGCCCGGGTCTGGGGGCGTCCGGTTTTGGCACTCCAAATGTACACGTATAGTGTACAGTCGTACGTCCAGTGTACAGTCGTCCAGGTGAACGTAGATGTCCATGTCTGTTACTGATTGCGTGTATGCCTTTTAGTCAAAACCAGTCTACATTCACTGGACAACTGTACACTGGACGTACAACTGTACACTGTACGTGTACATTTGGAGTGCCAAAACCGGACGCCCCAGACCCGGGCGACCTCTCCGTGACCTCCAAAAGGTCCTGCGCCAACAAAGTCATGCTGAGCAGCAGCATGGAGCCAACCCCAGCTGCTGTGCGCTCAAACAGCACAGCTAGGGGGGCACCCAGGCCATGGGTCTTGGGCTCACTCAGGATCACTCACCAGCCCAGACACACACAGGACTAGAACCCATGCCTCCAGTGTCTCAAGGCAGCGCCTCACCCACCAGGCCAGCAAGCTTTCTTTCCTGGGGGTCTGTCGGGTGCGCCTCTTATCTCGGCGCCTCTGGCCGCAGCAATGAAAGAGTCAGGGGCCCCACGAGTAAAGATCAGGCCCAGAGACCAGCTTATTCACAGTGCCAGGGTGGGATTTGAACTCACAATTCCCACTCTCTAGACAAGCACTCTGCCCACCAGGCCAGACAGCTCTGCTGAAGAAGAGGCTGTCGGCTGCGCCTCTTGACCCGGTGCCTCCGGCCCCAGCAATGAAAGAGGGAAGAGGCCACAAGAGCAAAGAACTTACCCAGGAAACTATCTTACCTGGCCAGGGTTCAAACCCACAACACTGATGCTCTAGGCCAGTACTCTCCCCACCAGGCCAGCAAGCTCTCCTTCCCAGAGCCCTGTCGGGTGCGCCTCTTGACTCGGTGCCTCTGGCCGCAGGAATGAAAGAGTCAGGGGGGGCCTGGGAGTAAAGAGCTTGTATCAGAGAACAACTTGCCATGCCAGGGTGGGATTTGAACCTATGCCACCCAAGCTGTATAATCAGCACTCTCCCCACCAGGCCAGCAAGCTCTCCTAGCATAAAAGCTGTGGACTGCACCTCTTAACCTGGTGCCTCCGGCTACAGAAATGAAAGAGGCAGCCGGGCACAAGAACAAAGAAGGTGGCAAGGAGAACACCTTACCGGCTGGGCTGGGATTCAAACTCACAACACTGATGCACCAGGCCAGGTCTCTGCCCACCAGGCTAACAAGCACCTCTGGAGGCAGAGCTCTGGGCTGCGCCCCTTGACTCGGTGCCTCTGAGGTGGAACGAGAGCATTAAAGATGGGTGTCCTTGTTTTATCTCGAATAAGACGAAGCCCCATTCAAAGACACCAGTCACACCGTTCATGCCAAAAGACCCACTGTTCCCGTATCAGGACCTGACCTCCAGTCTCGCTCACATAGCAGCGTGGGACTTAGCCCCGAAACCAAACTACGCCCCAGGCTCCTGGAAACAGGGCCTAATATACGTCTTCTGTTGAGCTAGCAAAGCCAAACAACCCGCAAAACCCTCGACTGCCGCCTATCAGTACGCACAACCGGCACAATGCCTCAGCCTCGCCACGCACGGTCGGGGCCAACCCAAGACCGAATGCACGGTGCAAGCTGACGCGTGGGGCTGCTTGCTCCTCATGGGTGTGTGAAAGTGGAGAGATGCACACCGTCTCCATCAGGACTCGTCTAAACATGCGTTAACAATTCCCCTCCCTCCCGCCCACCCCAACCCACCCTGTTTGTTCCCCAGCTTCTTTTCCTGCTTCCGTTCGCTCTCGTCCAGCCGCCCTTCAGGGACCTGCAATAGTACACAAGACAGAAGTCCAGCTGACTGGCAATGAATTGCACACCCCCATAGCATGTAAAATAACGTCGCTCACGCCGCCTACTGTACTCTCAAGCTTGGTGTCCTTTCAAAACAAGGGGGTGTGACATACGTCCGGTTTCCTAAATGAGGAGTACCCCGCTAGCACTCACCCGCGTATGACAACAGGAGGACCTCAGGCACGAATCCTGTGTATAAGGGGGTCCCGCTGCTCCAAACCTTCCACGACATGTTCTGCACACGGTCGACAACTTGGGGATGCAACTTGCAGAGAGGACAGACACCGTGTCCAAACCCCTTTACCTTCCCTCGGGGTGGGCTGGCGTGGGTCTCTTCCCTCCTTGGTGGCTAACTCCTGCTCGTCTGCCATTTCCCTGCTTCTCCTTCTGGGGCCTTAGAAAACAGACGGGCACTGGATTTAAGTCAGCACATCAGAGGACGAGACTACAGGCCCCAACTTCTCTTCTCCTCTTACCTGTACATGCACCTGCTGCCACTTCGTCAGTCCGTGCAAAGTGGGAAGAGCAGACGTCTGCAGGTTCGGCCTCCACTGTAGAAAAGGCACGCCAGCTCCTGGTGCTGGAACAATTCTATTTTTGGTGTCTGAGAGAGGTGAAGACCCTGGTCAGGGACAGGGACCCCAAAGATGCTTACGAGGCCGCAGACATTGCAGACCGACTGTTGCTAAACCGTGAGACGCCTCCCTACTCTGGGAAGGAGCAAAAAGGGTCCGAAAGAGGGGGGAAGGGAGGGCCAGGTCAAAAAGGGGAGAGAGGGCCACCTCCTGCCGAGCGCAAGGCGGCCCCAGATTCAGACAAACCACCCAATTCGGAAAAGAGGGGGTGCTATCACTGCGGGGAGCAGGGCCACATCGAGCCCAACTGCCCAAAGCTGAGCACTAGACCCCGGCCCGTCAGGCGTGCAACAGCCGTGAGCAGCGAGGGGGAGGGCCGGAGCCCCTCTGAGGAGAGTGTCTGTTGCTACAGGATCACAAACTCGGAGGAGGTGATGGCCCCCCACCGGACCGTGATCACGGAGAAGGAGAGGACCCTTGTGGGGGATCTGGACACGGGGGCCAGTGTGACACTGATTAATTCCAACCTGGTCTCGCCCGCAGGCATCATCCCGGGGAAGACCCTCGCTATTCACGGAGTGGGGCCCACACCTGTGACGGTACCGGTAGCCCGTGCCCCCGTCGTGTGGAACGACTGTGCAACGTACCTGGAAATGGGGGTACTGGAAGGGGCTGCGGTCCCCATCCTGGTGGGACGGGATCTTATGGGGCAGGAAGCCCAGCTCCGGAGGTGGGAACAGACCCAAGAGCCAAAGCCCCGCACCGTTCATGCGGTGACTCGCCTGCAGAGCAGGAAGGCTGAAGAAGGGGGGTTGGAAAACCCCAGGAGAAAGCCACACCATTGGCCGCAGGGGAAGGGACCCCTGCAGACAGCGATCGCACCCTGGTCCTCCCCTCGCCCAGCGGGGACCCAGCGCGGGGCCCTGGACCAGACTTCAGCCCAAAAGGCTGACTGGCCTGCTCCCTGCGGCTCACGGCTGCTTCTCTCGACGGGGGTCCCCAGGGTGACGTGTCCCACCCGGCAGATGTACTGGGCGCCCAGGCTGCTGGATGTGGAGCCCGCGAGGCTGAGCCTTGTTTCTTGCTGGAAGCTCTTCCTGTGCGGTGCCGGGCCGGCCGTGCCAGGGCGGATGCGGCAGTCACCCGAGTCCTGCAGCGTCACGGCCGCAGCTTCGTGCCTGAGCTTCCGGAGCCAGGCCACGCTGAGCTGCGCCGGGAAATGCCCCGCGATGCGGCAGCGCAGGGTGACCCCCCCCTGCAGCCACTGAGCTGGACGTGGAGATCGCGGACACCTCCGGGGCTGCAGAACACCTGGGGAAGCAAACACTTCTGCTTCCCTGCCCAGCCCCAGCTCTCTGTGCCCCCTCCCATGTGCCAGGGACACCCTGAGGCAGTGGGGGACACCCCTCTTCCCCCGTGCTCTCTGCAGCTGTCGTGTTGTGTCGTGTCGTGCTATATCATGGCTGACAATGTCATTTTGTGCACGGTTTGGTCCGAAGGGTGTGGAGACGGCGCTGACGAGGGGACGTGGGAGCAGCCTGCAGACACCGAAGGGCTGCTGCAGGGAAGGAGGAAAGTGTTTTCTCCCTTGGTGCTGAGAGGAGGTCACAGACCCGTGGCTTGACGTTTGGATCGGGGATACAGGAACACATCTTCAGTGTCGGAGCAGCGCGGCTGTAGGCCACATGCCGGGGAGTGGGGGACACTCCGGCACTGGAGGGCTCAGCAGAGGGGGACAGCCGCTGGCCGGGGCGGGCTCGCTGCAGCGATGCCCGTGCTCTGCGGGGGGGCTCCCAGGCCTCGGGGCTGGGCTGGTCCCCCCCACCCCGGGTCCAGACCCCTTGCTGCTACATGTGTCGGGGGGTTAAGCCTCCCTGAGTACTGCTGGGTGTTGGCTAGAGCCGGGCTGGGCTGGGCCTGCGCTCCTGCGGGGACCAAAGCCAGAGGGTTGTGGCTGGAGGGCGAGAGGACAATCTGGGAAAAAAACTAGGAAGCTGGGCTGACCTAAACCCCGAACATTTGATTATATTTAGAAAAAGCACCCAGACAGAAATCCGAGGATGCACAAAGACGACGTGTTTGGGAAAACCCGGCTGTATGGTAACCCTAATATGTCCCCAATAGATCTCCCCGCGGAAGGAGAGGACCTTTCCCTTGATCCCTGCTGGCAGAAGGCCAGTACTTGACCTGGCAAAGGATTATGGTTGCGTTGTTCAATTAAACTCTGTTTAAGCCTGGCGCTGCAGTGCTCTTCCCCTCTTCCGCTCCTCCCCTCGCAAAGGAAGGGAAGAAAAGGTTGTAACGTCAGGGAGAACATCTGGAAAAAATCTGGACTTTTCAACTATGCTTCAGTGATGAGCAACTTAAAAGGTGGTTCAAGGTTCAAACTAAAATATGCAACCCTCCTGCCTCTTCGGCTTCTAGCAGAGCGCTCATCACACAAGATGCCAGATCGCACCAGGTAAGTATTAAGGGGTCGGTAAGCCACAAACACGGCACCACACCACACCAGGTAAGTAATAAAGGGAATGCACCCATCAAGGCACAGGGCACCAAGAGCCCCCTTTGGGGGACTAAGTGTCTTTATACAAACACCAGGAGCACGGGGAACAAGCAGGAGCTCGCACCCTTGCTCGCTAGCACCCAGTCTGACCGAGCCGCACTAACCGAGACACGGTGGGGTCGTGCACACGACCGGGCGGTGGGCGAGGGGCACAGGTTGTATAGGCATGGCAGCGTGGGGAAAAAAGGTGTGTGGGGGGGTAGCACTCGATGTTGAGGGGCAGTATACGTCTTCCACCATCAAGGCGGGGGTGGAGGAGGGGAACACCGAGGCACTGTGGGCCAGGATCCAGGGGGGCCAGGGGAAAAGGACTTGGTTGTGGGGGTCTACTACAGGCCTCCTCATCGGGATCAAGAGCTAGACGATGTATCTCCGGGCAGCTAGCAGATGCCACACAGGCGAGGGAGGCGGTGGTCACGGTGCGTGCAGGACCTCCACCTCGCCCAGGCGGTGTCCAGCCCCACCGGGGCAGCGCCTTGCTTGACCTGGTCTTAGCAACAGGGGATGATCCCGTGGGGAACATGCGTGTTCACGGTAGCCTGGGACATAGTGACCATCACTTGGTCGAGGTCACTATCCAGCGAAGGGTGGGTAAAGTCACTAGTGGGGCTAAGGTGTTGGACTTCAGAAGGGCCAACTTTGGCAAGCTTAGAAGGCTAGTTAGCGAGGGGATGCAACTCAAGAACATAGAGCACATGGGGGTCCAGGAGGGGTGGAGGTATCTCAAGGGAGTGATCCATGGGGCTCAAAAGGAGTCTGTCCCATTATGTAGGAAGGGAGGTAAGGGGGCAAAAGAGCCCCCTTGGCTGAACAGGGAACCGCAGGAGAGTCTGGGGGCAAAGACAGAGATGTATGGGCAATGAAAGCAGGGGGCAGCCACCAAGGAGGAATATATCTCGCTGGCGCGCTATTGCAGGGAGTCAGTTAGACAGGCCGAGGCAGGGCTTGAGCTCAGGCTGACTTCAACAATCACGGACAATAGAAGTCCTTCTTCAAGTATATAGCGGCAAAAGGAAGTCTCAGAAAACATAGGGCCCCTGCGGGACAAATCAGGACAGCTGGTGGTTGACGTGGGGAAAAAAGCAGAGCTCTTCAATGACTTCTTCGCTTCAGTATTTCTAAGTACCGACCGAGCCAATTCCCCCACCTCGATCACTGACAGATGTCCGCAGGGCACCAGTCCGCCTACGGTCAGTTCTGAAATAGTGAGGGAGCTCCTGGCGGAGCTGGATGGGTATGGGTCAGCAGGCCCGGACGACCTCCATCCACGGCTGCTGAAGGAATTGGCCGGTGTCATAGCTGAGCCACTGGCACGGCTGTTCGAGCACTCGTGGTGCTCCGGCCAGGTCCCTGAGGACTGGAGAAGGGCCAATGTGGTGCCCATTTTCAAGAAAGGGAGAAGGGATGAGCTGGGTAACTTCAGACCAGTCAGTCTTACCTCTGTTCCTGGGAAAATGCTAGAGAAAATAATCAAGGAACACATTTGTGCAGGCCCAGCAGGGGAAACGATGCTGAGGGGAAACCAGCACAGGTTTGTCACGGGTACATCCTGCCTGACAAGCCTTGTAGCCTTCTATGACCAGGTCACACACTGCCTGGATGTGGGAGCCGAGGCTGATGTCATCTTCCTGGACTTTAGGAAGGCCTTTGACACAGTTTCGCACCCTATCCTCATTGGGAAGCTAGCAGACTGTGGGGTGGACACCTACATGGCCAGGTGGGTGGTCAATTGGCCTAGGGACCGCACCAGAGAGTGGTGGTGGATGGCTCCTTCTCGGCCTGGCAGGAGGTGGGCAGTGGGGTCCCGCAGGGTTCGGTCCTCAGACTGGTATTATTTCATATCTTCAGCAGCGATTTGGACAAGGGCGTGGAGAGCACCCTCTCCAAGTTCGCTGATGATACCAAGGTATGGGGCAAAGTTAGCACACCAGAGCGCAGGGAGCAGATTCCGGCCAACCTGGACAGGTTGGAGCAATGGGCAGAGAGAAATAGGATGCCATTTAACAAAGATAAATGTAAGGTACTCCACCTGGGAAGGAGGAACCCCCAGCACACCTACAGGTTGGGGAGTGTCCTTCTCAGCAGCTCAGAGGCAGAGAGGGATCTTGCAGGCATGGTTGACCCCAAGATGAACATGAGCCGGCAGTGTAACGAGGCCATCAACAAGGCCAGTCGCACCTTGTAGTGCATTAGCAGGTGCATGACTAATAGGACAAAGGAGGTGCTGCTCCCCCTCGATGTGACACAGGTCAGGCCGCAGTTGCAGTGCTGTGTCCAGTTCTGGGCGCCGCACTTCAGGAGGGACACGGGGAATCTGGAGAGGGTCCAGGAGAGCCACTCGCATGATTAGTGGCCTTCGTGATTGACCCTACGGGGGGAGGCTGAGAGCTGAATCTCTTCAGCCTGCACAAGAGACAGCTGAGGGGAGATCTTGTGGCTGCCTATAAATTTATTAGGGAAGTCAACGGGGAATAGGGGAAGTGCTATTTATTAGGGCTAGGAATAATGGGTGCAAACTAGTTGAGAGTGGATTTAGGTTAGATATTAGGAAGAAATTTTTCACAGTAAGGGTGACCAGGATCTGGAATGGGCTGCCAAGAGAGGTGGTGCTCTCACCTAGCTTGGAGGTCTTCAAAAACAGGCTGGATAGTCACCTGGCTGGGGGTCGGACACGATGATCCATTGTGGTCCCTTCCGACTCCACAATCTATGAACCTACGAACCCTTGGACACATTATTACTGACCTGCATCCCCTCCTGGGCAAGGACGGTTGCTTCAGTGTGGCCATGGGGGACAAACCGGTCTGGCTAACAGGCAAGCTCAAACAGCCTCTCAAACAACAGGCTACCAACTCCCATTCACACCAGGGTACCACGCCTTGGAGTGGCTCCCAGTGCAAACCGGGCTCCATCCTTAATACAGAGGCTTCTGTGTGCGCTTTGTGGGTGGGGGCCTTCACTTCTTTTCCCCTCTCCCAGCAGTGTCTTGACTCTCACCTCCCTCCCCACACCGTATTTGGTATTCAAAAGACTCAATCTTTATTTGATAGCCTGGCTTGTCCATGTCCTTTCATTACATCTGAGAAATGAGCTTGGCCGTGCAAAAACTTCTGCTGTGCCTCTCGGCTTCACTTAGTTTGTAAGGTGCAAATCTACCCTGTCCTCTGCCTCCCCTCAAACTAGCACAGATGTCTAGCAGCCAGGTGCGCTCCTCACTCCTACCCAACTATATGCCCATAAGGCTGAGGGGCCACTGGCTGAGCTGGAAAGACCCTGCTGGCATCAGCTGCAGAGGCTCTATACGCTCCACGGTCTAGGCCAGGCTGGAGGGGACTTGCTGGGTTCAGTTGCAGAGACCGCAGTGTTGTGCTTCCTGGTGGTGGCGGCATGGGTGACTGCTGCCTCCCGAGTCTGGGCAAGCTCCCGCAGATGCTGGCAGTGGCGGTGGGGCCAGAGCTGGCGAGCTCCCATGGACTCCCTGTCAGGGGGTACATGTGCCCCCCATGCCTCTCCCCACACGTTGCCTATGGGTGGTGGGGTGTCACAGTGTACCTGGAGCAGGGGTGGGCAAAATGCGGCCCATGGGCTGAATGCGGCCCGCCAAGCCGTTCCATCCAGCCCGCAGGATCCCTAAAAAATTTAGAAAATGAATATTTCCCTGCCCCTGGCTGCCTGTCAATGGCTTGCCAAAACTCAGTAAGTGGCCCTCCGCCCAAAATAATTGCCCGCCCCTGACCTAGAGGGCCTCATTCCTGGTGTTTGGGTCTTAAAATGTCCTATTTGATTGATCCTTAGAGGTGGATGAGAGCACTTTGAGTGCCTTCCAGCATCAGCAACCCTGGCTATCTGAGCGTGGGAGCAAGGTTCTGCTAATCCCCGCTTGGTGTTTGCAGCCTGTCACCAATCAAGCTTCCCTTTCTTGTCCCCCTTCAGGTCTCTCCACTACCCCAAATTCTTCCCTGCAGCCCCGACTCCCCCTCACCTCTGCCCCAGCTGCAGTTTCACTCCACAAATGAACCTGAGCCTTTGCTTACCTGCTTTGGAGGCATGCCCTGCCCCTTCCCCAGCTGGCCTGGTTGAGGTATCAGGGAATCCATCTCTCCCATTCTCCCCGGGCAAGTCCTCTGTAGCTCCAGGAATACGGGCACCTCCTCAGGAGGCTGTTCATCAGCTCTGCTAAAGGTCCCTGCATGTGTGGGTGGGGGAGAGCATGCACAGGTTAGCCTGGTGCTGCTGGCATGGGGAAAGCCCTGCTAGTCTCCTCTACTGGCCTGGGACTATGGCAGCTGGAGGCTTCAGCGTGTGGAAAAGCAGGGAGAAGGAAAACGTATAGTCCCACAGCTGTTTTAATAGACCTCCACAGGGTCAAAGCTGGACAGGAGATCCAAAACTGCACCCAGTGCAGGGTGGTGATCAGAGCCTGCAGGGACATCGCTTCCCAGGAGAGAACCGAGGGATGTTGGTGCGATGTCATCATGCACACGTTAAGGAGGGTGGAGAGGAGGAAATGCAAAATCAGACTGCTCCAGGGTACGTGAAATGCTTCCGGGGCGCTGGGGGAACAAGAAAGGCTGACCAGCTGGAGCACTGAAACCATCAAAATGTTCTGGCAGAGATTTCTCCACCGATGGGGATGCCTCCTGCTGCTAGAAGGGTAAAACCACCACTCCTTACCTGCTCCTGGGGAAGGACTTTGTCCAGGGTAGGAACCTGAGCAGCTCTCGTCTGGTGCGCAGTCCCAGGTCTCCTCTGTTTTAGGAGAATCTGCAGCAGGACAGAGGCCTGGGGTTACCTGTACATGAAGCAGCCACACACCACTGGGGAAACCCACTGCCCTGACCGGAGCACCAGCCTTTTCTTGGGCAGGGAGGGCTCAGAGGGGCATGGAAAGGGGCTGATTAAAACATGCATAGATAATCAATTAGATAGTCATTACCACGGTAGCACTACAAGGCCCAGCCAAGCTAAAGCCCGTTCCTGCTGGGAGGTGCACACATGCAGTGAGAAAGATCAGGGTGCTGCCCACCCACAGACAGAGTTGGGTCCTACCCCAACCCCATGCTTAGAAATACTGCCGCCCTGTCACGAGCAGAGGCAGCCATTGGAGACTCTCCTCCCGAACACAGGACCCACGCAGGCACCCACACCCTCACCCTGGCCTGCATCCAGCACCTGACCTGCCACTGCCTCCCTGGACCTGTTCGAGACCTAGTACGGCACTGTACGGTACGCGCTGCTACGTGTCCCACCTTACAGCGCTTGTCTTGAAGCTAAGCTCTCACTCCCTTCCCTGTTTCTTTTTAGTTGTGCCCAAAATCAGCTGACCCACACTCAACAGCCACCCTAACAACAGGGTATGTTGCTCTTTGGGTACCAAGAGCATGTTAACCTTGTACGTCAAATAGGCTGGTAAGCACCTGACTTCTGGTCGGACGAGGGCTGCTCTTTGGGGACATGAGGGGTCTTGTCCTGAGGTCCTGTGGTTTCCCCCAGTCCTGCCTCCTCCCGATGCCTGTCTGTACAACGGGCCTTGGGCTGCTCCAGCCAGCAATCGCCAGGTTCCTGCAATGACACCGTGGGCTGCATCTTGTCTGGGGAGATCTCCTCAACCTTCACACTCGCTGTGATCTGGGAATGAGATAAATCTGTCACTGGGGAGCCAGGAACTGGGAGACAGGACGGAGGGGAACGTCCCCCAGACACATGGAGGTGGGGACGGCAGCTGTGATGATCAGGGTGAAACAACCACTTCTCACCCCGCCTGTCCCACCTGAAAACCCTCGCCCTGGGCCACTGACTTGGCACAGGTGTCCACACCGTGCCCCCACTCCCAGCATTATCTCTGGGGCAGGATGGCCAGGGCTTGCTCCAGCACCTGCTCCTTGCTGCGGTGCTGGGCTCCAGCCAGCGCTGGCACAGCTCCCGCAGGCGGCTGCAGAGCTCCCAAAGCTCCTCCGCCTCCTGGGAGCAGAGGCTTTGGAAGTGCTGGTGCCAGGTCTCTAGGGTGGGGAACTCATTCCCCAGTTCCAGCTGTTTCCAGAGCTGGGGCCAGGAGCTCCCTGCTGCCGGGACAGGAGGACATGCTCTGCCATGGGAGCCCATGCCGGCAACAGGCAGCTCACGGGGCCAGGGAGCAACCTCCTGATCCCTGCCCCTCAGCTGACTGGGAGCAAATCTGCTCCCGGTCTACACGGACTTTGCTATGCAGTAGCTACTCTGCAGTTCGTTTGCCACCTACACGTGCGGTAGTAAAGTAACCATGGAGCAGATCAATATACTACGCAATAAGCATCTGCATATGTACACGGTGATGCTTACGGCGTAGTAAATCGGTGCATCGAGCAGTAAAGTGTCTCGCATAGATACACACGCTCACTAAGCTGATTCCAGGGGACAGCGCAGAGCAAAGCAGGAGGGGTAAAGTGAGAAAAGGGGTAAGCGGGAGAGGCGTCTATCTGGTCTGAGGAAGATCCTGGACCACTGGGAGCGTGACGGGATGCTGTTTGACTGTCAGCGGCGCTCAGCACCGTAGGGAGGGCCCAGCGTCCCGGCCCCGATGACACCGGGTCACTTTTCCCCCCCGTCTGCTCCAGCCTGGAGACTTGCTGGCTCCTGCTCCTCCGGCTGCACCTGGGCTGCGAAGGGACGGCGCGCGGCTGCCACGGGCTCCAGCTCGGTCGGCATTTTCTCCACCACCCTGCTCCCCCGGCCACCTGCGGGAAGGACACACACAGCATGCATCTTGGCTGGTGCTGGGAGACCCAGGACCCTGCCCCTGTCCTGGGTTTTCCGCGGTGCTAGCCTGTTACCGGGCTCGCTACTCCTGTCCTGGGTTCCTCAATCGGGCCCCTCTTGGGCCTCTCAAACATTGCCCCTCTCGGGCTCCTCAATATCGCCCCTCCTTGGGCCTGGGGTCTATGCACCCCGCAAGTGATGCCCTTGCTGGCGTCTGCTGCGCCCGTCCTGGGCTCCCTAATATGGCGCTCCCCCTCTCCGGGGCTCGCCGCGCCCACCTTGGGCTTCTCAATGCTGCCCCGCTCCGGGGCTGGGGTCTACGTACCCCGCACACAACCCGGGGTCCCTGTTCCCCACCCACAACCCACTGGCTGCGCTCGTTGCTGCCAGCTGCACCTTCCCAGGTGCTGGGGTCCCCACACCACTGGGGTACCCATGAGAATACTGCGCCCTCACTGGCGCTAGGGCACCCCACCCCGATGGGGTCCCTATGAGGCCTCCTCCAACCCCTACAGCCTCACCCAAGCCCCCGGGTGTAATAAACAACCACAACACCTACTGCAAGCCTCCTGGCTACAACTAAAACCTAGGGCACCCAGCCACTACAAAGTAAGCCGCCTGGCTATAACTTAGCACCATTGCTCCAACCTTCGGCGCGCCCATGAGCTGTACTGGCCATCGGGCTTCTGCCCATCTCTCAGCCAAGGGAGCTCCTGCCTCTCCGGCTGCTGGCAGGGAAGTGCCAGCCTGGCCTCAGCCCGGAGCTTTATAGGGGCCAGGCCCTGCCCCTACAGGCAGCTGGTTCCCCTTG
Source organism: Alligator mississippiensis (assembly GCF_030867095.1). Taxonomy (NCBI): domain Eukaryota; kingdom Metazoa; phylum Chordata; order Crocodylia; family Alligatoridae; genus Alligator; species Alligator mississippiensis. The sequence goes on from NC_081830.1 coordinate 400,334, forward strand.
GTTGCTCCGGCAACCCGCACCTGCGCTTGTTACCCGGGCAACCCACAGCTGCGCTTGTTACCCGGGCAACCCACAGCTGGGCTCTTTATGACATGCCAGGGCTCTGTTTCTCTCCCTGGCGGTTTCTCCTCTCTAGGAGCAGGAGCACCGAGGTGCCCTGCCACGTTCCCCTTCTCTCCTTTCTTAATCCATTGTTTAATTCATCATTTTCCTCCTGGATTTCAAATCCTCTTTCCTGCTGTCCCGTGGTAGTGAATTCACTCCTGTGTAGTGGGGGCAGCGCCTGCCCCTGGGGCTCCCCGGTGCGTTTAACCCCCTCCGCCGTGAGCCGGGGAAGCTCTGCACACCCTGGAGCAACATCCCTTGTCCTTGTGGGCCGGGCTCCAGTGTCGCTTTAGAAACATGTGCAAAAATCTAGAGCTTTTGGTTCGGAGATGATACCTTTTATTAGACCGACTGAGAAATAGAAAAAAATATTTGCTATGTTCTGCAAGCTTTTGGGCTCACGCGCCCTTCATCTGGCTCAGGGAAAATGAAAGCTGTCCCCACCAATACAGCACCGGCAGCAGCAGGCCCTTCCCTGGGCTCGAGCTGGCAAATGCCGGGGCAGGTGAGGGAGAGACAAGCAGAGCAGGGAGCAGCTCCCAGCCCTGTGAGCTGGGCCTGGGCCAGAGCAGTCGGGGGGGGGGGGGGGGGGACTCTGGCTGCAGCTTCCCCACTCGCCCCAGCGTCTTCTGCCCCACTGTGCACACATGTGACCCAACGCACACGCGTGTGCCACCCCTGTGCACCCACACCCACTGCTCAGCCCTCCCCACACCCTGCCAACACGTGTGCGCCCACAGCCACCCCTCAGCTCACCCCCACACGCCCCACACACGGTGTACGAGACTCAGACTTTATCGGGAGCTGCAGTGTAAGCACCTCTGTAGACACGAGCCAAAATCACGTCAATCAGGGCAAAACAATTTTTTTTGAAAGAAAATGAAAATCCGTGATAGCAGAACCATAGCAGAGGCTAAGTAAATGTTTCACTTTTAGTAAATGACTTGCTTGTTATAGGTACGATTTCTTAAAATGGTTTCTTCTGAAAGGTGTTATATGTGCGGCCCTCAACATCGCACCCAAACCTGTTGAGTGGCCCCTAGGCAAAATCACTGCCCACCTCTGCCCTAAAGCAGTGAGCAGGTTGGGAGCGAGCTGTGGCCGGGCAGCCCCGTCCCTGAGTGCAGCCCCTCCGGTGGGCAGAGAGAGGGGGGACCCGGCCACTCAGGGAGCAGGTGGCAGGGGCCGAGGGGCTCCTGGGTGCCCCCCGCCCTGGGTGCCCCCCCGGGGACTCCTGCCCCGTGCTCAGCACCTGGCAGGTTTGGCGCCCCCCAAGCACAGCACCCGGCTCCACTCCCCGCATGGTGACCCAGGCCTTCACCACATCCCGCTGGTGTGGGGGAGCGTCGCAGCCGCCCGGGGAGCTGGGAACCCCAGTCCCGGAAAAGGAGTGGGGTGTTGGTCCCAGCCCGGCCTTAGAGCCGTGGCCCCAGCACCCAGGAGCGAGCGGGGGGGGGGGGGCGGCGCGCACGGCCGAGTGGTTGGTGAGCCCTGCAGATACTGCCAGCTCCAACCCCATTTTGGGGCTCCGAGATTTCCCTCGTGGTGGGGTCCCGCCGGGCCCCTCTCCCCACCCCGGGCCTGGCTGGAGGCGCCAGGCTGGTCCCCCCGGGCTCTCCCGCCCCACGCTCCTCCAGGTGACGTTAGGACTGTGGGGTGAGCCCTGCTGCTGTGAGAGGCTGGGGGAATCCGGGGTCCCGAGGGCAGCGCTCAGCCCTGCTCTCCCGTCCTGTGTCCGTGTGGGTCCCAGCGCTGGGTAAAACCGTCCCCAGAGTCGGTTGTGGCAGGATCACGGGGAAGCGGGGCGGGAAGGGACCTCCCGAGGCCTCCTCTCGTCCAGCCCCTGCTCACAGCAGCTCCAGCCCTCACCAAACCGTCCAGACAAGCGTGTGCCCGGGGCAGGCCCAGGCGAGGTGAGAGGCCGGGGGCGTGTGGCAGAGACCGGTGTACCTGGTTGTGGGCAGGGTGCGGGGCTCGTGCGCTGCATCCTGTGCGGTTCAGAAGACGCCTGGAGGGAAGAGCAGAAAGGGGGGTGAGGCGCCTGCCTGGGAAGCACCAACCACGGCCCGTCCATCCCCGCTGCAGGGACCCTGCGGGAGGGCCTGAGCCCGGGGCAGCCCCTCCTCACCTGTGCACAGCTCTCTCTCCACCGGGGGGTCTCCAGGGGTTTGCACCACAGACACTCGCACTCGCAGCCCCGGGCGGGTCGTGCTCCTCCTGGGCACCATCCAGACACTCGTCCCCGTGAAGGTGCCGTCTGGGTTCTCTTCGGTTTTCAGGGGCAGTTTCCTCCCAGCGCCGTCCCCGTCCCAGCTCCACTGGATCTGATGGATGTCCTGGGGGTAGTAGCGCTCTATGCGGATGGCAAACAGCACTTCCTCTGGTTCATTCCCCTTGGGCAGCGTGTGGATCTGGGACACGTGTCCCTGAACTGTGGAGACAGCAGGAGCGTTAGGAGCGCAGGCGGTGGCAGCTGGACGCAGCGTGGCTGCTCTGCCCTCCTGGCACAGGCACAGGCTCCGGCGCAGGGGCTGAGGGCAGGGAGGTGTCGTGGGCTGCGCTGCACAGCCACGTCCATGGGCTCCGTCCCACCCTGCCCTGCGGGTCCCCGCTTGCCTGCGCCTTCCCAAATCTACGGGGCGGCGTGTGGTCGGCTGGCACCGGGCCCCGGAGGGCCGTTCTCTGCGGACACCCCGCCGAGCTGAGGTGGCCGAGAGGGAGAGGGGACGGACGGGCTGTGGCCGGGGCGGGGAGGCCGGTCCAGAGGGACTTTGCTCAGAGCAGGGGGGTCCAATTCATCCAGACCCATGGCCACCGCAGCCCCGGCTTTGCTGGCACGCTGTCCTGGATTGCACCCCTACCTCGGAGCTGCTGGGGCCCAAAGGAGTTCGAACTTGGCGTCTGTTGAGGTTCGGGCTCCTCCCGGCGCTGATGCTCAACCCTTTCGTGCTTGTGCCTCAAGGAGGTGACATTTCCGGAGATTTCTGGCACCTCCAGGGCCCACATGAGACCTGGGAAAGGAAACGTCCATTAATGATGAGAGGTCCCAAACAGGGTGCCCGGCACCATCAGAGCCTGCGCCTGCTCCCCTGAGCCTGGAGAAATTGGACCCCCTGCATGGACCCCATCACATCTCCCGTCTCAACTCCCGACCGACAAAACCCATGTGCCGTGTCGTGCACCAGCCTCGCCGCTCACGGGGCACCATCAGGGCAGGGGGCACCGACCACGCTGGGTGTCACGGAGCTGAGACCGACCTGTCACCTGCAGCTCCGCGCTGCTCTTCTCCACGGGCTGCTCCAGGGCCACGTGCCGCACGCGGCAGATGTACCGGGCGCCCTGGTCTCTCTGCACCGACGGGGTGAAGATCAGGCTTGTTTCCTGCTGGAAACTCTTCCCATCCGGCGCCTGCACGGCCGTGCCCGGTTGGATCCTGTAGTCATCAGAGTCTGGCAGGGCCATGGCTGGAGCCTGTCCCTTGCCCTTCCGGAGCCAGGTCACCCTCAGCTCTGCCGGGAAATGCCCCGAAATGCGGCAGCTCAGGGTGACTCTGCTCCCCACGGGCACTGACTCCGGCTGGGAGATGTCCGACAGCGCCGGGGGCCGCAGGAGCCCTGGGGAAGGAAATGCCCATTAATGATGAGAGGTCCCAAACAGGGCACCTGGCACCATCAGGGCCTGCGCCTGCTCCCTGAGCCTGGAGAACATGAACCCCTCACGGGGACCCCGTGACATCTCCCGTCTCAACTCCCGACTGACAGAGCCCAGGCGTGCAGGGGGGACGCGGGACAGGAACGTTACTGCCCAGCTCTCCGTCACCCCTCGGTGCCCTGCGGGGGGGCAGCGATCCCTGCTCCTCGCCCGCCGGAGCCCGGGGCAGCCCCCCTCACCCGTGTCCCCCGGCCTGCCTGGCAAGAGGCTCCCATTTGGGCCCTGCCGGCCAGGGAAGGCGTCAGCGGGGGCCGCGCTGCACAGCCACCTCCGTGGGTCTGTCCCCGCGCCTGGCCTGCGGGTGCCCAGGTGCCCGCGTCTTTGCCTGAGAGCTACGCAGTCGCGTGTCGTCCGTGGGCACCCGGCGCTGGGGGATCGTCGCCTTGTCGCGGTGCAGAGGCTTGCGTGTCCCTGGGACCCCGAGAGCGACGCGTCCAGAGCTCGCGCTCCTGGCAGGGCACCCATGGCGGTAAGGTGCGGGGGAGGCTCCAGACAAAGAACGGTCCCAGAAGTCCTCAACGGCGGAGCAGGCGGAGGAGGGCTGCGGCCCCAACGGTATCCTGCTCCTCACCACATGTGCCCAACACCGCCTGGCCATGATGAACACCGTCCTCCGCCAGAAAGACCGGCTCAGGGCCACGCGGAGGCAGCCCAGGTCGGAGCGCTGGCACCTCCTGGGCTACACCATCGTCCGAGGTAGAGACCTGAGGGACACGCTCGTCACAAGGGCCACGAAGGGATCTCAAAACTGCTGGACGGACCGCTGACCTGTGCGCTCCGTGATGAACATCTGCCTGGCGCCGAGACGTCAGAAGACCCACGAGGCCGCGCGGAGACGGCTGAACGGCGCAGCTGTGACGGGCCCTGGGCAGCGGGAGGGGGTCCAGGCCCAGCTGTCTCGTGCCCTGGGGCGAGTCCCTGCCGCTGATGACATCTCCATCCAGGCACACTGGGAGCAACTCACGTCCGCCGTCCAAGATGCCTGCGCCCGGACTGCTGGGTTGCATCGCGACAGAACCGGACTGGTTCGACGCCAGTGACGCTCGGATCCGCGATCTCTTCGAGCGGAAGTGTGCAGCCTTCATCTCCTGGCACACCCATCCATGAACTCGGCGAAAGACAGCAGCGTAGCACCGGGTGAGGGCTGAGGTCCAGCGATGCATCGTGACATGCAGAACCACTGGTGGGTGGAGAAGGCGCGTGACCCAGGGCTGCACCGACCAGCATGACATGAATAACTTCTTCCAGGCGACCAAGACAACCTACGGACCCCGCTCCACTGGACAAACCCCTCCGATCACAGCACGCTCCCGGCTCCTCGAGGACGATGGCGCCATGCGTCTGCGTTGGAAGGAGTGTTTTGAACTCCTCTGTAACCGGGAGTGCACCGTATCGGAGCAGACCCTCCGAGCTGTCCCGCAACGCCCCGTGGTGGGTTCCCTCGGGGATCCACCACCCATCGGCGAGCTGCAGCGAGCCACCCAACAGATGAAAACCAGCAAAGCCCGCGGGCCAGGTGGTAAACCCGCAGAGGTCTGCCACGCCGGCAGCTCCCGGCTCCCATCACGACTCCACCAGCTTGTCGTCTGCCTTTGGGACGAAGAGGACATCGCCGGGGATCTCAGGGACATGATCATCCTGACTGTGGCAGAAATGCCACCGTGGGTGCCCCTCTCCAGAGGGGAGGCCTGGGAGGCTGGTGTTGAATCCCTCAGGGCAGGGATCTCCCACCTTGTCTACATGACAAAAGCCTGGCGCCTGGGAGGCGATGCTCTGGTCACCTGGGCAGGGGGGAAAGACCCGGCCCTGCGCGGGCCCAGGTAGTCAGGGATGCTGGGGAGATTGGTCGGACTCTGGCCCATATTGGCAGCTTCGATTGGACCGGGCTGCTGAGGTCAGAGAGGTTATTTAAGGGGTTGGTCCAGGAAGAAGGCAGCCATTATCCATGCGGTCATCCAGGTGAATCTGAACCGGGCTCTCTCCTCATCACCGCATGCTCCAGGAGTGCCCTGCCTCCAGAGGAAACTCCAACCACCTCTGGACGATGCGAGTGAGTAAGCTGCTCGAGATCAGACCAGATATTTAGCTTACAGTAATTCAAATGCGAGATCAAAAGGCTACCTCAGCCACCCTGGTTTGCTCTGTGGGATTCCTCTGATATTCCTCTGATCCTGCTCTACCTTTTACCCTGTTCCCGCCCTACCTGAATCAATAAAGCTCTCCTTGTGACCGGTGTGGAAGACTTATTGAGGGGGGGTCTAAATTATGCCGAGGAGCCCCTTAGGTCTGTGGACTAAGGGAGGCTTCCTAATAAGCCCCTGACTTGGGAAGTGCCCCAAGTGCTGGTATTGGGTCTAGGACCCATTGGACGACCAGGCCTGTGTTCTCCAAGGTGCGCAGAGCCAGAAGTGAGTCCAGAGCCTGGGATGGTGGCAGCGGGACCCCAGGCTAGCGGGTGTGCTCCAGGGAAGGGGTCGGCCGGACGGAGGCACCCCAGGGAGGCACTCGGGGCCCGGACGGTGGGCGGGCGCAGGGAGGTGGGCGGCCAACGCAGGAGCGCCCCTGACTGGCCCACTGCAGAACCATCTATTATGACTTACAGCAGGTGGTGTGTTTCAGGCTGTAGTGCATACTTACACTGCCTTTGTGGGGGGAAAGGTTGATGCTCATTTAAAACACGGCCTGTGCCCTGCCACACGTGAGTCTTCCACCACGCCTGAAGAAAAGCCTTCCCTTCCTTGTCCTGATTAACTCTTTCAGTTACAGTAAGAGCCTTCACAGCTGACACTGGGTCTCAGAGCCACCGTCGTTCGTCTTATCAAGCTGTTACCACTGTCCTCTCGAAGAGATTCACACTGCTCCTGGAGAGTGAGGGGAGGTAAAAACCCCCATTTCTCACCCCCATGGCCAAGGAGATCGCAGCTGTTTACACTTCCAGCAGTTTCTCTGCCTTGCAGGACATACACAGAGCAAACAGCACACTGCTCACACCCTGGTTTGCACCAACACCTTCACAGTCTCTGCAAAGCCTCAGCACTCATGAGGTCCTTGGATGGCAAAGAAGCCTGCGACCAGGGGGAGGGACGTGGCGCCGAGCTGCCGCATGGCGGCGTGTCCCGGGAGCTGTGGTGACCTGCTCGTGCTGCTGTTCCCCAAACGCGGGCTACAGCCCACACGGCCGTCCTGGTGGGGCACGGGAAGAGCCGCCAGTGGGAGCCCAGCCTGATCCTCACCGCCGTGCAGAAGGGGCACGCGGGGGCCAAGCTCATGAGCCGCCTGGAGCTCGGCACCCTGCGGACCCCATCCAGCAACGTAGTGGGGAGCACCGGGTCATGGGCGAGTCCAGTAGTGTGCAACCGCCTGAAGCCAAGCAGGGACCCGGCGAGTCCGGCCCGGCCCGGCCCGGCCCAGCACTGACGGGAGCAGAGCAGAGCAGCTCCGCCTCCTTCCGCACGTCTGTGAAGCTGGAGGTCCGCAGCCGCTTCCCACCGGGGCCAAGGGGGAGCCCAGCGCAGCCCCCGCCAGCCCTCGCCCGGGTCCCATCTCAGCCCAGCACCGGCCCCTCTTCTCCCTGCAGCCAGGGCAGCGCGCACCCTACAGCCCTGCCCGTGGGGAGAACGAGACTGCCCGAGCCCCCTCTGCCTCTGCCCGTACCCCTCCCTCCTGCCCCGTGCTTGGGTGCGAGCCCGGCTCCAGCAGGCGCACTGCCCCTCCTCCCCTCCCGTCCCTCCCGGGCTAGGCTCCTGGTGCCCCAGCCCTCCGGAGCTGTCCCGCACCCAGGTGCCACCGCCCTGGCACCCCCGGAGAAGGTGCCATTCGCCGCCCGCCTGCATGGCTTGCACCCTGCGGGCGTCACGCGGGCGGGGAAGGCTGGGAGCGGTCGGAGCCGAGTGGCAGCAGGGGCAATGAAGATGGCACATGCAGCGCCACGACCGTGTGGAGAGTGCCCGGCGGGGCCTGGCCCGCCCCGGGCAGCGCCTGCGAGTGTCCTGCAGCGCGGCCCCGCTGACCCCGGCGGAGAGAGCTCAGCACCGGGGACGCCGGAGGGGACCGGACTGGGAGCCTCCGTGAGGTCCCGCCCTACTTTGTGGGCACGTGAGGAGGGGGAGGCAGCGCAGCCCCCCGGGCCCCAGCCACGCTGACGTGGCCTCGCCCAGGTGTGCTGTGGCCCCCCGAGGTGTCGGGCATCTCCCAGCCCCGCGCTGACAGTGGGGCCGCCATCAGGGATGCCAGTCACCACGGACAAGTGTGGAGAGACGGTGGCGGAGCACCATCCCCCCGGGACAGACCGACAGAAAGCCCCTGGTCCCGCGAGGCCCTCCAGGAGGGCTGACCCTGCTCCCCGCGTCGTACCGTGCGTGGGACGCAGGAAATACAGCACGGCGGCTGTCTCCTCACCCTTCCCTGCCCGGGTCACAAGCAGCCCCGCAAGGCCGGAGCACCCCCGGGCCGGGCGGGACACGCGGACGCAGGTTCCCGCCCCAACAACACCCGGCCCTGCCGACCGGTCCCCGGAATGAAAGAGCCCCGCGACTCCCCGACAGCCACCCCCGTGCCCTGCCCGGTGCCCCCGACACCGACAGGCCCCTCTCCTCACCCCGCTCTCCGCTCAGGCCCCTCCAGCCCGACCCCCAGCCTCAGGGAGAGCCCCCGCGCCCCCGTGACCCCTGCCCCAATCTGCTGCGGACCTGGGGCTGGGTGAGGGCAGCCGCCCCCGCCCCGCCCCGCCCCGCACGCAGCCCCCAGGCAACCCCCTCTCCTCCCCGCCCTTCCCCCCCTCCCCGGGGCGCATCCCGCTCGCTGCGGCCGCGCAGGGCCGGGCTGTGCGGGGGCGCCGTGCCTCCGCCCGCACCGCCGGGTCCCGCCCGTCGACTCAAGTCGGAAACGAAAGCGCGTCCCGGCTGCGGGTGGCGGTGCCAGCGGGCGGGCAGCGCGGCAGCCCCCTCCGTCTGTGCCCGCGCAGGGAGCCCTGCAGTGTCCGCCGGTGGTGGCCTTCCGGCCCGGGGCCGGCTCTTCCTCCACGAGCTGCACAAGGGCAATGCCCCCCTGCTGCTGCCCGGCTGCAGGGCTCCGAGCCGGGCAAGGACACCTGCTCCGTTACGCTCTCCGCCGAGCGGCAGCAGGACCGCGTGGAGCTGCGCGTGGAAGGTAGGCTCGGGTGGGGGCCGTGGCGGGCACTGCCGGCGGGGCAGACGTGGGGCCCGGTGCTTGCTCCCCACCCCGTCTCTTGCTCCGCTGCAGCCCAGCCCCGCGTGTCCGTGTCCAGGAGCAGCCCCGCGGCCGTGATCGGCCAGCCCGGCCCCGGGCCTGCAGCGTCAGCGGCTTCCACCCGGGCAGCCTCGCCGCGGCCTGGCTGCGAGAGGGCGGGCGCGCGGGGCCTGTACCGCGCCCCAGTACCTACCGCCTCGTGTCCCCCGCGCCCGGCGACGGCGCCCGCTACACCTGCCACGCGCGGCACCCCACGCTGGACAGGCCCCTCCAGGAGGCCGTGCGGCTCAGCGTGCAGGGCAGCCCCGTACCGCCCCGCCCTGCCGGGACCGGGGGCTCCGGGGCTGCCCCAGCCCGGCCGCAGCTGTCCCTGCACACCGTGGTGACGGCGGAGGGGCTGGGCGCCCTGCAGTGCGCGGCCAGCGCCTTCCACCCGCCCGCATCCAGGTGCTGTGTCTGCGGGGCGGCGAGCCCCAGCCCTGCACGAGCTCGGGCCCCGTGCGCAGCCCCAACGGGACCTTCAGCCTCCGCGGCGACATCATCCTCGTGCCGGCGGAGAGGGACCCGGCGCCCGCATCGCCTGCCCCGTCCAGCGCGCGGCCCCGGGCGCCCGCTCGTGCAGGTGAGTGCCGCGGCGGGGCTGGGCTGCCGGCCACCTGCGCGTCCCTAATGCCCCGGGCCCTGCCCCCCACGGGCCCGCCCAGCCCCAGCGCCACCCCGGCACCGCCGCGGGGCACGAGTGGTCGTGGCCGCGCATCGTCACGCTGGTCCTCCTGCTGGCCCTCGTGGCGTGGGGCCTCCGCCAGTGGTTCCGGCCCCGCGGTCCACGCGCCTCGTTCAGGGGGCCCGGACGGGTCGTGTCAGCTCGTCCGCCCTGGTCCCGTTGCGGGGCCCACGCCCGTGGCTGCACGGGGGTCGGCGCCTTGGCCTCTCGTGGCAGCACAAAGCGCTGCCCCGTCTCGCGCTCCCCGGGCGGGCTGCTGTGTCCGGGGCCGTGGGGTCGCCGTGGGGCGGTCGCAGGCGGGCGGTCTGGGGGGGTTGGAGGAGCCCGGCGAGGCACGTGGGGGCCAGCTCATGCCCTGCTCCGCTGCAGTCTCCGAGGTGCACGTCCTGACGGCCCACTCGGCCGGGCCTGGCCCTGCTGTGCTGCCAAGCCGAGGGCCGGCTCCGGGCCAGGCGCCGGCCGTGCTGGGCACCCACGGGGAAGGCGAGCCAGGCGAGTGGACCGCGGCCTGGTGGCGGCCGGGGGCCTGGCCGGGCCAGCGCCGCCTCGCCGCCTTCCTCCCCCTCGACGCCGCGGGGCCGAGCACCGAGTACACGCGCAGGCTGCGCCGCGGCGCGGTCGTGCGGGACGGCCCGGGGCGGGGGGCTCTGCCTGCGCCTCTCAGCCCGCTCCTCTCCTCCAGACCAGGCCGGGCAGGAAGCGCGCGCCCTGTGGCGGGGCGGCCCCGGGACCCCGGCCTGCACAGCCCCACCCCAGAGCCTCCGTGGCACTGCCCTGCCCGGGGCGAGCACGGCAGCTCAGCCCCAGCCCGCCCCCCCGCCGCGCCGGCGCCATGGCTGCACGCGCCGCGCCATCCCGTGAGCGGGCTGCGGCAGCACAGGGAAGGGGTGGGGGGCTGCGAGGGGTCTCGGGACCAGCGAATCCCCAACAATGAGGGTAGGACGGGACCCCAGGGGTCACATCCAGTCCAAAGCAGGACCAGCCCCAAGTGCATCACCCCGCCCAGGGCGTTGTCTACAGAGGATGGCGACTTCAGCACCACTGCGGGGACCCCGTCCCAGCGCCTCCCCCGCCCTCGGGAGAGAGTTCTTCCTCATACCTAACCTCAACTTGCCTTCCTGCAGCTTGCGCCCATTGCTCCTTGTCCTGCCACCTGCCCCCGCTGAGACCAGTCCCCTTTGCAAGCCCCCGAGTCCCTTTCTGCAGAGCTGCTGCCCAGCCTGTTGGCCCCAGCCTGGCGCGGGCCGGGGGGTTGTTCCCTCCCCAGCGCGGGGCTGTGTTGAACCTCATGGGACCCCTTTTACCCCAGTCCTCCAGCGTGTCCCGGTCTCCCGGAATCCCAGTGCCTGTACGGCTCCCCCAGCCTGGGCTCGGCTGCAGACTGCCCGGTGCCATCGTCCAGGCCGGCGATGAGTGTTGCACAGAGCCGCCCGGGCACTCCACGTGCTCCCTGCTGCCGCCTAGACGCAGAGCCACTACTCCTGCCCTCTGAGCCCAGTTGTCCACCGCCTCCCGTCCAGTCATCCAGCCGCGCTTCCTTCTCTTGCCTGCGAGAGGCAGGAGCCGTATCCAAGCCTTGCTACAATGAAGGTGCGCCACATGCCCGGCCCCCGCATGCACAGAGCCGGTCACCTCGTCATGGCAGGCGGGCAGGGTGCTCGGGCATGCCTTGCCCCGGGAGTCCCCGCTGACTGGTCCCGACCACCTTCTCCTCCAGGTGCTTGGACTTGCGCATCTGCTCCCTGGTTTTCCCAGGGACGGAGGTGGGGCTGGTAGTTCCCTGGGTCCTCCTCCCCCTTCCTAAAGATGGGCGCTGTTTGCCCCTTTCCAGTCGTCCGGGCTCTCTCCTGATCGCCGTGTTGCTGACGGCCAGCAGCTCTGCAATCACAGCAGCCACCACCCTTGGGTGCCTCCCGTCCAGCCCCATGGACTCGGGTCTGCCCAGCCTTTCTAAGCAGCCCCTAGCCTGTCCTGTCAGCGCCGGGGCTGCTCCCGGCGCAGCCCTCGCCTGTGCCAGGCCGGCGAAGAAGGCATGGAGCACTTCCGCCTGCCTCGCATCCTCCGGCACCGGGCTGCCCCCTCCTCGGGCCTGGCCCTCCTCTTGCGCCGACACCCCTCTCGTGCCCCGTCAGCTCCAGCTGCGCTCCGCCTGCCTCCCCGCCTGCCCTGACACTCCCCGCTCCTCCTCCTCCTCCGCCGGGTTTCCTCTTCTTCCAAGCGGCTGTACCGTGAGCTGTTCCCGAGGAGCTCCCTGCTGAGCCCGGCTCCGCCTGCGCGCCGGCCCTGCGCGCTCAGGGAGGCTTCCTTGAAGTCCAGCCGGCTCTCCTGGCCCGTGTCCCCGGGACCCTGCCCAGGACCCCCCGAGCCGGTCGCAGTCTGCTTTCCTGGAGCCCGGGGTGCTTCCCCTGCGGCTCCCCGCCCGCCCGCCCGCGCTCCCCGCACCACCCCAGCTCAGTGCTCCCGCGGTCGCTGCTGCCGCGCTCCACGCACTGCCCCTGCCCCCGGCCCCGCGTGAGCAGCGCGGCAAGGCCCGGCCCTGCGCCGCCGCTCCCCGCTTGCACCACGGGGCCGTCCGCACCGCCGTGCGAAACCGCCCTGCGTGGCCCGGCTGACCTCAGGGGCGTTGAAGTCCCCGCGAGACCCCGGGCCTGTGCCCGGGAGCCTCCCGCTGGCGGCTGGGGCTAGGGGCTGGCGGCTACAGCGCCGCCGACCCCACGCGGCCTCTCCCACCTCCCACCCGCACCGGCGGGCCCGACGGGGCGCTGAGTGGCGGGGGGCGTTGGCGGTGCGCGGGGTATGTGTGGGGCGTGGGGGCACACGGTGCCATGGGGGGGCCCCGGCCTGCCCTTGCCTGTGCCCGCGCCGCCGCAGGCCGGTGGAGCAGCAGCCGCCGGGCCCGAGCCGACGTGGGGAGCCGCCTGCCCCGGGCCCGCCCCGCACGGCTGCGCGCCGCCCTGCCCGGCGAGGCCCCGTGGCGCCGCCTCCGCGGGACGCAGCCGGGCCGCCGGCCCCTGCCTGCCGGAGCCGCTGCGGCGGGCGCTGGGCAGCGGGCGCGGCGCCGGGGTGCCTCCCGCCCGACCGCCCCCCCGCGTGCTGCTGCTGTGGCCGACCCCGCGGTGAGCCCCGGGGCGGGGCGGGGCGGGGCGGGGACGCGCCCAGCCGAGGGGCCTGGGGGGGCGGGGCGGGGCGCCCGGCGCCGGCACTCATCCGGGGGCATGCGAGCTGCGGCGACCCCAAATCTGACCCATACGAGCCCCACGTTGCCCCCTGTGACCCCGCGCGCCCCGAGAGCTGGGCTGCGACCCCCCCGCCCTGGGGGCCGCGCGCCCTCTGCCCCCCGTGGGCTGGGGCCGAGCCTGCCGTGGGCTCTCGGCGCCCCCCGCCCGCCCCCACCCGCCCCCCGCCGCGCAGGCTCCAGTCCTTGAAAAATAAACCTTTATTCATCCTTCATGTCCGGGGGGGGGGACGGCGTCGAAGTCACGGGTGGGGGGAGGGGGCCCGAGAGTGGGCCCAGCCCCCCCATGCCCCTCTCCCTCCAACCCCAGCACTCTTCCCAGCATGCTCAGGGGCAGGAGTGGGGGGGGGGGCAGGGGCCTCACTCCCTCTGGGGCACCGGTTGTGTTGGCCACGGTGCCATCGGTCCCTCCATGGCGCTCTTCCCAGAATCCCCTGGGGCAGAGCGTGTGTGTGTGTGTGTGTGTGTGTGTGTGTGTGTGTGTGTGTGTGTTGGAGTGTTACCCACAATTCCTCACCTCCAGGGAATCTGGGGCCCCTCACAGGCTCCACACCCCCAGAGCCAGCCCCAAGGCCAACCCCAGCCCCCCCTGCAGCTGGGAGCCCCTCCCCTCACACAGGTCCTCTCCGCCCCCCACTGTCCCCCCCTCCTCGCCGGGCACCAGCTCCACATCGGGCAGGTGGGCGCGGAGCCAGGCAGCGTGGGCAGCTGGGCGCACGTAGACCCCCGGGCGGTCGGGGGCGCCGCAGGCCTCGCCCCAGCTCACCACCCCCTCCAGCAGCCAGGCTGCGCCAGCGCGGCAGACCAGGGGTCCCCCGGAGTCGCCCTGCGGAGAGTGGGGTGGTTGGGGGTTAAAGGTGGGGGGGTGAGAGGAGCTGCCCCAGTGGTGGGAGCTGGGCGTGGGCAGGGAAGGACAGTGTTGGTGGGAGCAGTGGCATGAGAGAAGCTGCTCACTGGTGGTTGCAGTGGGATGAGAGGACTTCTCCGCTTGGTGGGAGCAGTGGGATGAAAGGGGTTCCCTCACTGGTGTGAGCTGTGGGATAGCTGGCTGGCATTGGTGCTCTGATTGGTAGGAGCTGGGGGAGGCGAGCAGGAAGGGGGAGGGATGAGAGAAGCTGCCCTACTGGTGTTAGCAGTGGGGTAGGAGGAAATGGAGCGGGAGCAGGCTGGGATTGGTGAGTCTCCCAGGGTGCGGCTGGTGGGGGCCAGGTCCTCTGGCCACCTGGGTTTTCTGGGCACGGAGTGGAAGCTAGGAGGGTGGTGAGACCAGGGGAGCCCGGACGCCGGCTTCGGTGGCTGGTCCCCTATAGAGCCAGCTCGGCCAGGAGCAGGGCGCTCGGCAGCAGCAGCAGGAGCAGCTGGGCAGCCAGGCCAGGACAGGTGGCTCCATCATGGGGGCCGGGGGGCAGAGGCTGGGCCCAGCCCGGCTGGGCCTCGACACCATCATACGGGCCAGGCCGTGGGCACTCACTGCCCCCTTCATCCATCCCTATGCCCCCCCCGTTCTCGCCAGGCACCAGCTCCACATCGGGCAGGTGGGCGCGGAGCCAGGCAGCGTGGGCGGCCGGGCGTACGTAGACCCCTGGGCGGTCGGGGGCGCCGCAGGCCTCGCCCCAGCTCACCACCCCCTCCAGCAGCCAGGCTGCACCAGCGCGGCAGGCCAGGGGTCCCCCGGAGTCACCCTGCGGAGAGGGGGGCAGGGGTTAATGGGGCACAAGAGCAGCCAGCCCAGTGTGGGAGCCAGGGGTGGTCAGGGGGATGCAGGAGGGGCAGCACTGGTGGCAGCGTGGGATGAGAGGAGCTTCCTCACTGGTGTAAGAGGTGGGATACCTGGGGTCTTTCTATGGGTGGCAGCAGGGGGGTGAGAGGAGCTCTCTCATCAGCGGGGGCAGTGGGATGACAGGAGCAGCTGTATGGGTGTGAGCTGGGGGTGGAGAGTGGGACGGCGGAGGAATGGCACGGGTGGCAGTGGTGGGAGGAGAGGAGCTCTCTCATTGGTTTTAGAGGTGGGATACCTGGATCTTTCCGTGGGTGGCAGTGGTGGGATGAGAGAAGGCTCCTCATTGGCAGGGCCTGAGGTGGGGGGGTTGTCTGGCCAAACCAGCAACAGAGTCCCAGTGCCGTGGGGCTGGCAGACTGGGTGCTCGGAGGAGGGAGCTGCGGGGTCCCCGGGGTGACAGGTGCCGTGATGCTGGGGCCAGGTTGGTGGGCTGTGCTGCGGGGGGGGTGTGCACAGGCACTGGGTGTGTCCAGGGGGTGGGGCTGAGCCTGCCCCCCCACGCGGGCTGGACTCGGGGGGGGGGGGGGGGCGGGAGACAGAGCTCCCAGTCACCCCACGGCTCTGTGCATGGGGGGGAGCCGACTGGTGGGAGCCGTGGGATACAGAGGGCTGGTGGGAGCAGTGGGATGTGAGGAGCTGCCTCATTGGTGGGAGCTGGGGGACGGGTTAAGTGAGGGGATGGCACCTGTGGCAGGGGTGGGATCTGATTGGTGGGAACAGTGGGATGGGCACGGAGGTGGTCACAACTCCCCAGGCCTCCTGCCCTCCCCCGTGGGTGGGCGTGGCCCCTCCCTAGCCCCGCCCCTCACCTGGCAGGCATCCTTCTGGCCCTGGGCGTAGCCGGCGCATACCATGTCATCACTGATGGTGGGGGGGTCCGCGCTGGGCACACGCGCGTACATGCAGCGGCAGGCGCCGGCCCTGATCAGCGGCACCTCCACCTGCTGCAGGGTCTTGGGCGCGGACAGGCTGGCTGTGGGGGGCAGGGGCTTAACTGGGCAGCTGGGACCAGTTACCCCCCACTGGTCCCAGTTACCTAGAACCACAGTTGCCTTGACTTGCCCTGCTGCAGCCCGAGCCCATTGCCCCTTGTCCTGTCCCCTGCCGGGCACTGCAGCTCTTTGGAGCCCCCTTCGGGCTGTCCAATTCCCCCTCAGTCTTCTGTTCTGCAGCCTCAATGCACCCATTTCCCAGTTACCCCTCTTACTGGTCCCAGTTATGCAGCTATACTAGACCCAGGTAGTCCCCCCCACTTACCCAGCTCTACTGGTCCCTATTATCCCCCCTTTCTGTTCCCAGTTACCCAGCTCTACAGGTCCCAGTTCCCCCCTTACTAGTCCCAACTACCCAGCTATACTGGTCCCAGTCTCCAGCTATCCTCCCCACAGTCTCGTGGGAACCACCCGCCCCGTGAAGTCACTTTCATGAATAATTCATGAGCCTTGGCCCCACCCCACCCCACCTGCCATTGCTACATCCACCACATCATCCTGGCAACCATGGCCAAGTGACTCCCCCTTACTGGTCCCAGTTACCAAATTCTACTGGTGCTAGCTGCCAAACTGTTCTGATCCTCGTTAACCAGCTCTACTGGTCCCAGTTATCCTCCCTGGTTCCAGCTACCCTCCCTTACTGGTCCCAGTTATCAAGCCATACTGTCCAATTACCCCCCCTTAGTGGTCCCAGTTATATTCCCTTGCAGGTCCCAGTTACCCAGCTTTACTGGTCCCAGCTAATCCCCTTAACAGTACCTGCCTCTTACTGGTCCCAATTACCAGGCCATACAGGTCCCAGTTACCTGACCTTACTGGTTCCAGCTTCCCATATATATGTGGGTAGTGGGGACCAGCAAGCCAGGGGGGTAACTGGGACCCTTATGGCTGTGTAACTGGGACCAGTATTACCTGAGCCCCCCAAACCCTCCAGGCCTGGGTGCCTGGGTCCCTGCCACCTGCCGCCCCCCAGGCACCGTTCCACTTGGCTACTGCAGCCACCGCACCCCAGAGCCAGCCGCACCTCAGCCCTCCCTCGGCCCTGGTCTACGTGGTTGTTACACACCTGCCCCACCCCAGAGCTGGCTGCATCCCTGTCCTTTTTGCTTGCTGTTCTATGTGCCTGTTATGCACCCGCCCCACCCCAGAGCCAGCTGCACCTCAGCCCTCTCTGTGCCCTGTTATACGTAGCTGTCACCCAACCTACTCCACCCCAGAGCTGGCTGCATCTCAGCCCTTTCTGGGCACTGTTATATGCAACCGTTCCCCAACACACCCCAGAGCCAGATGCATCTGAGCCCTGTTCTGTGTCTGTTCCACACCCGTCCCACCCCAGAGCTGGCTGCATCTCAGTCCTCCCTAGGCCCTGTGACATGCAACCGTTCTCCACCCCAGAGCTGGCTGCATCTTGCTCTCCCTGGGCCCTGATATGTGCAACCGTTCCCCAATACACCGCAGAGCCAGCCGCATCTCAACCCTCTCCGTGCCCCGTTCTATGCGTCTGTTCCCCCCCGCTCCCCCCAGAGCCAGCCGCACTCACTGGTGCTGAGCACGTTGCCCCAGCCGGTGACGGTGCAGAGGGTGTTGCTGGGGAAGGAGAGGTTGGCGGCGGGCAGGCAGATTGGCTGTACGCTGCGGCTGTAGACCACCGGCAGCTGCAGCCGCACCAGGGCCAGGTCCCCGCTGGACCCGCCCTCCTCGTAGGCCGGGTTCTTCAGCACCTCGGCCACGGCCCGCGCCTGCACCTCGGAGGACGGATTGGAGAGCTGGTAGGCGCCCAGCAGCACCTCGTACTCCTCCAGGCTGTGCTCGCTGCAGCGGGGGGAGAGACGCGGTCAGGCAGAGTCACCCTCTGGCAGTACAGGGCCTAGGGGACGCGCCAGGCTGGGCATCAAGCATGGGTAATGGCTGGGGGGGAGCCAGGACACCTGGGGTGTCTGGGAGATGGGGGAGGCCAGACACACGGGGGGTTGGGATGTATGGAGAATCACCCTCTTGCAGTACAGGGGCTAAGAAACACACCAACCAGGTTGCAAATAGAGGTAGCGGGTGGGACCGAGTAAGGAGGGGTGGGGGGTGCCAGGACATCTGGGTTCCCTGAGGGGTGGGGGAGGCCAGATGCTTTCCGGGGGGGGGGGGGGGATTTATGGAGAGTCACCCCCCCCTTGCAGTATAGGGGATAGGAAATGCACCATGCTGGGCACCAACTATAGACAAGGGCTGGGACCAAGTAAAGGAGGCAGGAAAAACCAGGACACCTAGGTTCCCTGGCAGGTTGGGGGGATTTATAGAGAATCACCCTTCACAGTATAGGAGCTAGGAAACACTGTGCTTGACACCAAATATGGACAAGGGCTGGGACTGAGTAACGGGGGTGGAGGAAGCCAGGACACCTGAGCTCCCTGGGAGACGGGGGAGCCCAGGCACGGGGGGGGGCGGGGCAGGGCGGGATTTATGGTGAATCACCCTTTGCAGTATGGGGACTAGGAAACAAGCCGCGCTGGGAAGCAAATACAGATAACAGCTGGACTTGGGTAAGGGGGGTGAGAGGACCCAGGACACTTGGGTCCCCTGGGAGATGGGGGAGGCCAGATGCTTGGGAGCGGGGTGGGATTTATAGAGAATCGCACACCCCCCTTGCAGTATAGGGGCTAGGAAACACATCATGAAAGAACAGGAGCAGAAACAAGGGATTTGGGATCTGGCTGGGATGAGGGGGGCTGGGACCCTGGACATGCCAGAGTTCTTTGGGAGGATACACGGAGACTCCCCCCTTGCAGTGTAGGGGCTAGGAAACACCATACAGGGCATTGCACATAGACCAGGGTTGGGAGGGCGAGAGGGAGAAGTGTGAGAGGAGGGGAGGGGGGCGGGACTTGCGGAGAATCCCCCTTGGCAGTACCGGGGCTGGGACACGCACCTCGTACAGCAGCGAATAAGGATAAAGGCAGGGAAAAGGAGAATCTCCCTAGGTGGGGGGCAGTATGGGGGCCAGGACCCAACTCACTTGGGGAAGCAGTGGGCAGCTGTGAGCACCCAGCTGGGCGCCACCAGCGACCCGCCGCAGACGTGCTGCCCGTTGAGTGCCAGGCTGGCCTGCCACGGCCACTGCCCCGCTGCCGCCGCCACGCCGCCCACGATGCGGCCCACCACCGCCGGCGTCCCGCACGTGCCTGCGGAGAGCGTGACAGCCGGGACTCCGGTGTCCGGCCTGGGCCCCTGCTCCAGCCCCCCCCCCCCCGAGAGCACCCTGGCGCCCGGGCCCTGGGGACACTCCCGGCCCCGTGGAGCCAGTGGGGCAGACCCAGTCAGGGCACGGACAGAGACCGCCAGGGCCAGAGGGGCCCTTGGGCGCTGCGGGGTGGGAGCAGGGGGTTGGGGAGCGCGGACACCTGGGGTCTCTGTCTGCCGTCCCAGCCCGTATGCTCACCTGTCTGCGCGTAGGTCACTTGTGCGCCTGGAGGGGGAAGAGAGAGGGGTGAGAAGGGAATGAGGAGCCCCCCGGCCCCACGCCCGCACAGACCCTCCAGCCCGGAGCTGCAGAGCCTGGGTGTCCGCGCCCCCCACGTCCCAGAGCCCGGGCGTCTGTCCTCCCCATGCCCCCCACGTCCCAGAGCCCAGGCGTCCGTGCTCCCCGTGCCCCCCACGTCCCACAGAGCCTGAGCGTCCGTGCCCCCCACGTCCCAGAGCCCGGGCGTCCGTGCCCCCCACGTCCCACAGAGCCTGAGCGTCCGTGCCCCCCACGTCCCAGAGCCCGGGCGTCCGTGCCCCCCACGTCCCACAGCGCCCGGGGTCCGCGCTCCCAACCCCCGGTCCCGCCCCACAGCGCCCGGGGGCCGGTCCGAGCCCCGGCGGGACGCGGGCGGGCGCCCGGGTGTGCCGTCCAGGCGCCGACAAGGTCTGCCCCGCTTGGCTGCAGGGCGCGCCGCGGGCGGGGGGCGGGCGCCGGGACGCCGGGGCGGCGGGGCAGGGGCGGGCAGGGGCGGCGGGCTGTCCGGCCTTCCCAGGTTTGGGGCCGGACGCGGGGTTTGGGGCCGCCGTGACGCAGTGCGGGCCGTGTCCCCGCCGAAACCGCGCCCGCGAGCGGCAGAGCCGGAAAAACCGGAGCTCGGGGCGGAGGAACGCGCCCCCCGGCCCGGCCCGGCCCGGCCCGGCCCGGCCCGCCCGGCCCCTCCCCGCAGCCTTTGGACTCGGGCGCCGCGATCTTCCTCCTCGGGCCGCGCGCGGACCCGGGCGGGCGGGTGGGCCCCGGGGCACACGCAGGTGTCCGGGATCGCCACTGGCCGAGAGCCGGGGGTGCGGGCCGGACACTCGCGACGGGGGCGGCGGCGGTACCCCGGAGCCGAGCCCCCCGGGACGGGACGGGGCGAGGAGGAGGCGGCGGCAGCACTCACCCAGGATCGGGGCCAGGATCAGGCCCAGCAGCAGCACCGGGATCGGACCCATGGCGCCGCTCGCTCCGCTCGCACTGACCCGCGGCCGCCCCGCGCACCTGGCCACACCTGCCCCGCCCCGCCCCCCGCACCTGAGCCGGCCCCGCCCCGCCCCGCCCCCCGCACCTGAGCACCGCGAGGCGGGCAGGAGTGTGCGCGCACGCACACGGCCCTGGTCTCACGCACACGCACACGCGGGGAAGCTAGGTGTGAGACACACATGCTTGCACACACACGGGATCCAGGTGTCTGAGTGACACACACAGGGAACCCATGCGTAGACACACACGCACATTCTTGTGCACGCGCACCCACCCCCCACACAGGATCCAGGTGTTTGGGATGTGCACGCACAAGACCGCCGTGTCTCTCACTCGCTCTCTCCCCCACCCAAGCCCAGGTGTCCAGGCTGCACCCACTCAGACACAGCCCTGGCAGCCTGGACACGCGCACACACACACGCAGGTGTGAAGACACAAAACCCAGGCATCTAGGACACGGACACACACATGCAGGACTCAGGTGCCTGGGCCGTGTGACACACGGAGATACTCACATGCAGGTCTGAAGAGACACTTGACCCAAGTGTCCAGGACACACAGGCACATGGACACGCATACACACACCTGCGGTGGCACCCAGCCCTGCCCAGGGCTGTGTGGGTGCCGCAGCGGGAAGGGGCTCTTCGCCCTCCGACGCATGTCTGTTTCCAAGACGCTTGGGTTTTGTGCGTCTTGGACACTGGGTCGCATGTGCACGGGCACCCTTGCCACCTGGGTTCTGTGCATCTTACATGCCTGGCATGGGTGAGCGTGCACCCAACACCTAGGTTGCACCTTGCCTATGTGCACAGCAGGTGTGCAGGATGTGTGTGTCTGCATGTGCACATGCAACACAGGCCCTGGGCCTTATTAAGCAGGGATCTCTGCCCCTATGAGGCTGACAGCAGAGCCTACGCACACCCACGCACACACAGAGAGAGCGAGCACGGGGCTGGGGCCGGAGGCCTGGATTCATGCCCTGCACACACAGTCTGGCTCTGGCCCCCACTCCCCCAGCTGTGGAGATGCAGCCAGCTCTGGGGTGGGGTAACACGCAGGAGCACGTGCGAGCTCAGGCGGGGCGGCGCATCCGGTGCCATGATGTGGCAGACGGAAGGTGGCCATTAGTGGCAGGCCGGTCATTCCTGGCTGCTCACAGGGCGGCCAGCTCTGGGGTGAGGAAGCCACAGCATAACAGCTGGGGCAGGGTGGAACAACTGAGGCATGGCTGTATGACTGCAGGGACAGAGATGCACCCAGGTCTGCAGTGGAAAAACAGGTACAGCTGCATAGCAAGGGGTGGGGGGGGCAGACTAGGACATAGCCACATAACACTCCAGGCAGGTAGGATGCAGCCAGCTCTGGGGTGGAACTGAGGCACAGCTGCAAGGGACAGCCTAGGGAGGGCCGCTACAACCAGCTCTGGGTGTGAGGGGATAGAACAGGGCAAAGCTTTCCTGGAACTGGAGGGCAACTAGCACTGGGGTGGGGCAGTGAGAACGTATGTACACCGTGTCCTCCTGTGCCAGGAAGCGCTGCCCTGCCCCTGGGTGTAGCCAGGGAAACACTCCCACCACAGCTCACCTCCCTGGGGCCCAGATGCAGCCAGCTCTGGGGTGCAGCAGCTACACGTAGCAGCCCCATCGTAACCTGGGGCTGCTGGGGGGAGTAGACCCACCTTAACCCACACGTTAACTCTGAAACCTAATGAACGCTCCCTCCTGGTCACTCATCTTCATTAGCCTGATCCAAATCACAACTTACAGCAGTGGAATGGCTTCTAGGAGGCAATTAGAGACCGTGATGGCATTAAGCTGGGGAGGCAATTAAGGGTCAATTAGCTGCTTGCTGAAGTAATTAGTTGAGGCTCTGGTGACAAGTCAGAGAGAGGTAGAGTGAAGTGCTTTTGACAACAAAATGACAGGACAGTTACTTCAGAGCAGAGGCAGCAGCACCTCCTCCCCCCAAAGCCCAGGGGACACCTCCACCCACAAGTCACTCGCTGGGCCCAGGGACGGAGGTGCCATCATTAGTCTCCAGGATTAACAGGACCCAGGAAACATGCACTCACGCAAGACCCAGGACAAAAACTGCCCCCTTCCTTCATTAGGCTCCAGCGCCTGAGACTGTACAGCAGCTCTATCCCTGCCACCTCCACCCACCCCCCAGTACATACATACCCCCACTTGTGCACATGCAGATCACCCTGTACACGCACGCTCACACTCAGCGTGTATAGGACATGGTAAATATAGGGTCTGCTGGAGCGTAACATGTTAGTCAGCCTCTACACCCCACCGTATTATCCCATACAGCCTGCAGAGCTGGTAGCCCGTACGTACACTTTGTGCCTCACAGCTGCCCCCAGCCCCACAAAGCCGGCCCATACAGCCTGCCTGTATGTACATATCTAAAACCCCCTATATAAGAGAAGTGGTCCAGGGGGGTACAGGCACACCAAATGTGGACACTATCCCCTACAGCTGCTAGGGACTCACTCTATTTACCCTTCACAGCATACACCTCCCCCCCCCCCAAGCAGGCTGTATGCAGACAGTACCCCATACCACCTGTACCCCCCCATCCCATCCAGCCCACCCCCGCCCCCATGAAGTGCTAAGCACCCTCAGCACATCACAGCCACTGCATGCTCCCACCAGAATTCACCCCGCTCCTGGGGGGCAGGAAGCAGCGAGACGAGGGGGGGCAGCGACCAGAACAATGTAGGGTGTCATTTTAATGGTTGGAGCTCTTCCCTCGCTCCCAATACAGCCGGAAAAACCCCCATTAAAATCCCTCAAGGGCGGTACAAAGTCGTACACAAAGGGTGGGGAAACCGAGTCACGGCTGGGTGTCAGAAGAGCTTGGGGGGGAGGGAGGGGACATCGTATAAAATAAAGGGGGGGGGGGGTCAGGATGCCAGAGTGTGTGGGGGGGTCTGTACAGTCTCAGTATGGTCGCTCACGGCGGTCTTGTCTGTGATCCCCTCTGGAGAAGAAAAAAAAAAAATGGGGTTAGTGAGGGGTGGGGCATAAGCAGCAGCCAATGGCAGACTCCTTCTCTCCTGCTTACAGGGGACCCCTAAATCAACCCCCCATGAGTCACCCCCAACTTCCTTTCCTCAGGTTGCTACCATAATTCCCCACCTAGCATGCACTGACCACTTGAAAGCAGCCACCAAAGGCCTAATGTTTGGCTATGGAGCTGGTTGGGGGTGGAGCCTATCAAGGAGCTGCAAGAAGCCTAGTCTCACCCAGACACAAAGGTCTCTGGGAAAATTCCTGTTTTCTGCCCCAAGAGGCAGCTGTCCCATCCACAGCAGCAAAGAACGAACCCATCTTTAAAGGCACAGCGTCTTACTGCAGGGGGATTCTTGAGGAAGCATGCACTGTGCAGGAAAGAGAGGGCGAGTCCCTAGCACCTGGGCTATTATAGGTGGGCTATTATGGTAGATCCTTCCCCTGCTGACTAGAGGGGGCCTCATCTCAGTTGCAGACTCGTTAAGTTAACGAGCTCTGATCTGGAACCCACCCCTTCTACCAACCAGTGGGGAGCAGCTCTGCTATTGGACAGCCCCATGACACAGGGCAGGCCATCCCCACGCCCCCTCATGGGCTGGGGAAGGGAACCCAGGTGTCTGGAACCTACTTTACCTGGAGTCCATTTTGCCTGGGCCATAGCCGCCCCGGTCACCGCCGCGGCCGCCCCGGAAGCCACCTCTGTCACCGCCACGGCCGCCCCGGAAGCCACCGCCACGGTCAAAGCCACCTCGGCCTCCGCGGCGCTCTTCACCGAACCCGCCGCCTGGTGGAGAGAAGCCAAGGGGGCAAGGGTAAGAGAATACCGTATTGTCCTGCATACAACATGCACACTCCCCACACAGCAAGGGACAACTTCTCTTCAAGAGAATCCCATTTTCAGAGGTGTTAATGACCCCATCTCCTTTTTAATTGGTCTTGATGCTTATGGGAGCTCGCCTCTGTTAGGTCAACAGCCTTGGACGCTCCAGCTCTTTAGAAATCCCTGGATCCACCCAGAGACCAGGCTACCGCAGCAGCAACTAGTGTTTCAGGTTTAGTTGAGCATGAGAGGGGCGAGCTGAAGACAAGAGCTGTCATGGAACCCCCCCAAGTACGGGGGAAATTTTCGTGTTGCTATTGTGAACAGGCCTGAGCCTTTCCTGGTGGCGTGGGGTATGAACTGAACCGATGTAATGACAACGATGACTGTTACCCTTGTTAACGATAATTATCATTCTCATTATAAACACTGCCATGGCAACCATGTGCAACAGTGATATGGTAATAATAGCAGTAAATTTGATTCTGATAAATGGTATAAGATGAAGGTTTATAATAGTAGTACCAATGCTACAATGCGATGCCAATGATATGGTAATGATATTGATGACATAATACAGTAAAGTTATAATAGCATAGTCTGCTAATGCAACACAAATAGCAATGTTCTGCCAATAAGATGCATTGTTGACACTAACGATAACAATGATGACACTGCTAGACTACAGTACTGCCACGTCAAGATCACTGTTGTTACCGTCTTATTAGCATAGCTCTGTTAATAGCACTGCATTAGCATATCATCAGCTATTATAACGATATGCTACTGCAATGCTAAAAGCAATGATACTTTGACTACATTAACTATACTATACAGTAATGATAGTGGTAATGACATCATAATGATATAATCATGCCATGATAATATGCTAATGCAAGGCTAATAACAATGCTATGCTAATGAAATGCTTTGATCATGCCAACTAAACTGTAACATAAGATATAGCTATGCTATGCTAATAGTGTGGTTTGATGCTCGCTATACTGTAATACAATAGTTATGCTACGATAAGTTAATGACACTACAGTAATGGAATGCTCTGATGATGCTACCTATACCGTGATGATGCACCAACAGCCATACTACAATGATATGAGCACTGTGTTAACATGATGTTAAGATACAAACTATACAGCGAGGATAACAACGAGAACGTAATAATGATAATGATGTGGTAATGACAATAACATGCTAATGCAATGCTATGACGACATGCATTATCACACCACCACCATCACACCCCAATGACGTAGTAAGAATGTACTAATAATGACACCTTACATCCATACTACAGTAAAGAGTGCAATGGTAACCGTACTTTCCCATGACAGGGGCATGTTGTACATGGGACCCCGCAGGAGCCAGGCAAGGCCTTACCCATGTGAGGGCCTCCAGGCCCATCAGGCTTGGGGGCCTTGCACTGGTTGCACTCGTTGCGCCAGGAAAAGTTCATGTTCTCACAGGTCCTGCAAGACACAAAAGGGGTCACAAGGGTCCCAAAAGGGCTGGTAACCCCCCCCCCCCAAAAGACCCGCCCTGGTGACACTTACGGGTTGGGGCATTTCCAGTCCCCGGCACGCTGCTGCCCACCTCCGCCACTGGGGAAGCCGCCGCCTCGGCTCCCGCCACCACCACCGCTGTTGCCAACGCCGTAGCCACCACGGCCCATGGGTCCTGGGGGGACAAGGACTGGTGTTAATGGGAACACAAGTCCACAGAGAGGCTGAGGGGCTGGAACCCACCACCCCTAATCACCCCTCCCTCCCCAAGAAGCCAAGGCACCAGCCCACACCGTCCTTACCTCCACGGCCACGGCCTCCACGCCCATTCCCGCCGCCACGGTTGAAGTCGGCCCGTCGGGTGGCGAAGGAGACCTTGATGGGGTTGCCAGAGAACTCCTTGCCTGCCGGGAGGAGAGAGAAAGCCCGGTTAAAAAAAAAAAAGTCAGTCACATGGTCTAATTTTGGCCCTGTTCATTAGATACTAATTAATGCCCCCCCTCCCCCCTGAAGAGGACGCACACTCTGCTTTAATTAGACACTAATGACCCCCCCCCCTTCTTGATCATCAGGAAATGCACCCCCCTTTGCTTTGAGTTGATCAGGCGCTCTGGTCACACTTAAGAAAAGGACTCAGGAGGCCATGGCTACTCACCATCAAACCAGTCGATGGCTGCTTTGGCTGAGGGAGGGTCGTCGAAGGAGACCGTGGCCTCCCCCTTCAGCTTGCCCGTCTCACGGTCTGTGTACAGGTTGATCATTGGCTGCCCTGTCTTCTTGTTGGTCTGAAGGGCAGAAAGGAGACACGCGCGTCAACCTGGAAGCCCTGGGCGCAGGGGTGGTGAATCACTCTATGCAACCTCCAGAGGGTGGGTGTAGAGGCAGGCCAGCACCTGGAAAGGGCCCCAAGGTGCGCAAATCTAGCTGCCAGTTACCTTAATGATCCCAATCTGCTTGAAGTAGTCAGCCACCGACTCAATAGTAACATTTTCGCCAAGCCCCTGCACGAAGATGGTGTTGTTGTCCGAGTTATCCTGCTCTCCTGGTTCAAAGAACAGGTACAGGTCAAAACCTGGGGAGCTGCCCCGTTGTGCCTCCACCCCGTTCTTCTTTCCCTGTCGTTAACTATTTGCAAACAAGGGAGCAGGGAGAGAGGAAACAGCAGCTTACCGGGGTCGTGACGTGATCCCTGGTCCCTTGGTCCTTTGAGTACATGAAAGCAAGGAGAGAGACAAGTCAGTGGGGGGGGGGTGGGCCTGCTGGATTCACGTCATGTCACACACACACATGCACGCACAGACACACACTCACGCACACACGTAACAGCAAGCCAGTGTTGGAACATGTGCTCTCAATTACTACTCTGGCCATGTACCCGGAGACTCGAGACACTTCGAAGAGGACCATACAAGCGCTGAAAAACACCCGGCTGTGCCTTGTTCCGATTGTCGTACTACACACAGGCTTTGTATAAATAGGTACTTGTAATAGAGATGCATCAATCAAACCCATTCAGCTTGGCCCTTTTAACAAACAGTTTGCATTTAAAATGAGACACCACGAACACTGGTACGTCCGTTGTTACACCTCTTTTGTGCTGTCTGCACCCTCAGTTAAAATCCAGCGCCTTGCTGGAGCGCCGCCCCTGCGGGCTACTCCGCGTGGGAGCCCCAGGACCAAACCACCGACTCTTAACGAGCTTTTAAATAAAGTGATGCCCCGAAAACGGCTTCAGCCCGAAGTGAGAGTTGAGCTAGATCTCACGCGGAGACAATACGTTTGAACCATTAAAAGTCGTTCACCTCCAACCGTTTAGACATTTCGTCTAGTGTTTACATTGATGGACATATTATTTATTGTCTCTATAGGATTTATATTGATGGACGTATTATTATCTCTCTGTCACCAGTTTTTTTGCACCTTGATTGCAACCACAGCTGACCAAAATCCTTCTTTTTATAAAGCATATGCCCAACACTGGTCTCGTTATCAACCTTAAAATCAAGAGATCTTTCATACCAAAACCCCTGGCAACGTTTAGATTTCACTGAATGCAAAGATACCGTTTCTTTATCAAAAAATATAGTTCTCTTTAAAAAAAATAAAAATAAAAATATACCTTTTTCTTTTTAAGCTATAAAACCACGTCAAGGAGCTGACGGAAATTATACCAGACCGAAAATTCATTCCAGTTTTGGGGGGGATTTTCCCCAGTTTGGTTTTCTGTACCAATAATTACAGAAAAGGTAAAGTAAAACACTTTAAAAAAAAATAAAAAATGCCTCCCTTGACCTTGGAGATCGCATGCAACAGACTCACTGTGGGATTTTAAAACATCCACCAAACTTTCCTCTCTCTGCTGTGCTTTACCACTCACAAACCAGACACAATTATGAAGTAGCAGATTTTCTTCTTGCCATTTTTCACCCCTCCACCCCCCAAAAAAACAGCACAAAATCGTGCATGTCTTGCTGCAAAAACATACAACCAAGATGTATTGGCACCAAGAACTCCGATCGAGAAGGAAGCAGAAGCCCCATGTGATATGGAACGACACAATGTCCGTATGAATATTATATAAAGAAAACCCATTTTCATGGCTGGAAAGGTGCCCCCATAGGTTGTATCTGATACATGGTGGCTTTTTTCTAACATACTAAAAACATATAGATATTCTGAATAGATAACACAACCTCTCTCTGGAAAATAAAGCTACGTCATTACACACAATGTCTATTTTTTCTTTTTTTTTTTTTTTGGTTCAAGGTTTGAACTCGGGACTTACCACCAAATTTATTGTAGCCACCTCGCTCACCACCGCTGAGAAGATAAGTTAGAAGATAATGAAGCTTTTTTTTTTGTTTCCACAGGGAACAAAGCTTTGCTACTTAGGTCTTTGCCGCACCACTTTTCCCATCAGGTTTTTTGTTTTGTTTAAAAAAAAAAAAAAAAAAGAACCACAAAAAAAAAAAAAACACTCCCTAAAAAAAAAAAAAAAGAAGCTATTTCCAAACTTTGGCACTTTTGGGGGGGCTCTGAACGTTTCTTTCAATTCTTAAAATACACTTTTTTTCCAGCTAAGATCAACCGCCAACACCTTTGCTTCTCTTAAAGTCACTGCAGCCGCTGAGATGCCCAGGAACAACGGCGACTCCTCCGCGTGCGGTGTGGCTCCGTGAACAGATTTAACACTGTATCAGACCAGTTGCATTTATTTTTGTGTATATATCAGATAACGAATACGTATTGTTTGTATAGATATAGTTTTCGCCCCTGCCCTTGTGTATACGTGGTACCAGCCTGCGCATGGCTTATTTTCCGAGAGGTAGATATAGGCATATATAAATTTACATCAAAAAAGAGGATTATCTGCTTTGAAAGCATAACGAAACCCCAAAGAGTTGCCTGCGTGAAGTGAATTTCAGAGGGGGGCTGTCAAGCCTAAGCCTGTCTGATATCACAGCTCTACTTTCCCTCCCTCTCACCCTAAAAAATAATGCAGAAGGTGGAGAATTGATAAAGTTCATTGACTTTTCACACCTGTGGCACATAAAATGCAGAGTTTGTTAACAGGTAAGAAGTAGCATTTCACAGCAGATTAAACAAAGCAGCATCAAGACGATATTTTTTCCCCCTCTTTTACTTACCTTTTAAATTAAAACAACACAAGCTGGGATTAGAAATCACAGCATGGGCTTCCCCGTCCCAGCTTGTGGCCCTTTGTTATTATTATTATTTTCCCCCCCCACAAGTAATTGTCAACCATCAAGCAACCTCAATTGAGGGAGGATCGTTAGTCCCAGGGCAGTTTCAAGACCTGGTTGGTGTGCAGATGCCACAAAAACGAGAGGCAGAGAGGTACGGAGGTGGGAACTGAAACAAACCACTCATCAGCACCCCTGGGCAGGGAGTCTGGACGGTCAAAAGGGTCCTGAGAGCGCCGCCGTGGGCTGACAACACCCAGCGCCTGCACGTGGTACCTTGGCTTTCCAACCTGTGCAGACACCAGATTTGACTGCATTTCTGCCACACAACACCCATTTTCCTCTTCTGAGAGGCTTCGTTATAAACCCCACCC